>NC_064243.1:6545000-6861250 GCF_003254725.2 Canis lupus dingo | reverse complement strand
TAAATAAAATACTTTTAAAAATCAATGTTATTTGAGCAATAAAGTTTCATATTGCTTTGATTTTGTCAACTGCATATCATGGTACAGATGAAGGAATTCCTCTGTTTCCTTCCAATTTCTGCTCAACCCAGAGAGTCTGTTAGACTCATATGTAATTTTGTTATTGGTATTATATGTATGTGAATGAAGTGATATCTTTAAAATATGAAAAAAACCCACTGTTTAACCTAGAATATTTAGCAAGAGGAAATATATTTCAAATATAAAGGTAAAATAGAACTTACCAGGCAAAAAGAAAACAGAGAAATCATTGCTAGGATAGTTTCATTTAAAAAATACTAAAGTGTATGTTTTTGCAGACAGGAGAGAAATGGTACCAGACAGAAATTCAGATTTATGCAGGAAATAAAAACTCATGATAATTGCAAATAAAGGGTAAAACAAGATATTTTTCTCAGTTTCAATTGTTAAAAAATGTTGACCATTTAAAACAAACATAATTATGATATTTTAGGGTATTTATAGCATATTTACCAAAAAAAAGTATATTCAAGTCTAATATTTTAATAATTATGTTAAATTTAAATAGTTTATACCTTCCAAATTAGAGGTGATAGTTATCAGAAATAATATAAGACCCTTCTGTTACTCACTAGAGGAACTCTACTTCAAATATGAGAATACACATAGAGTAAAAGTAAAAGTGTGGAAAAAAGATTTAACATAAAAACAAACTTTAAAAAACTGAAGTGGGATATGTTAATACTAAGTGGACTATAGAATAAGCAGCAAGGATAGAAGACTCATTCCATAATGATAAAAAGAAGAATTCATCAAGAAGTCATAACAATCCCAAGTATATGCACATCTAATAACAGTATGAAAATAAGCAAGTAAAACCAACAAAGGGTATAGGAAAAGACAAATCCAAACAACTTGGATATTTTTTAAAATGTTAATTTTCTCCATTTTATCTACAAATAAGTGGAACCTTTAAAATCACAGACAATATTTTTTATATAAATTGGAAAGTGGATTTAAAAATGTATACAGATGAATGTTTGTCAGTGTTTTCCCATAAAAGTATTCAATATATGCATAGTGACCCTGAATAAAATATTTGCCTTTTAAATGAGCTCCCAATAAGTCAATTTATAATTGGATGGACTAAAAAATCAGACAATTATTTATAAAGTCTAGAATTCAGAAGAGAGTCTTGAGACCAGAATTCAGGATTTGAGATTCCCCATAAAAATGGTTATTGAATACAGTAAAGGATACTAGAGTTTCCAGAGTTCATGTAAATTTTTTGAGATTATTTATTCATGAGAGACACAGAGAGAGAGGCAGAGGGAGAAGCAGACTCTCTGTGAGGAGCCTTATATGGGACTCATCCCAAGACCCCAGGATCACGACCTGAGCCAAAGGCAGTTGCCCACCCACTGAGCCACCCAGGTGCCCTAAACTCATGTGAACTTAAGAGAACACACACTTGAGAAAAGTGGAATAAGAAGATCTTGGATAAAAAGCCATAGTAAGGCCAAGGGAGACATTTTTCAAGACATTTGTTGAAAAAACAATTGTTTCCAATTGAATTACCTTATTCTCTTTGTGAAACATCAAATGATCATACAGATATGGAACAATTTCTGGAATCTACATTCTTGTACTTTTAAAATTTCTTTTTTTAGTTGAGAATACTTGACCCAGAATGTCACATTAGTTTCACATGGTGATTCAACTCTGTATGTGTTATGCTATGCTCGCAAGTGTAGCTACCTACCATCAATCATCATACTACACTCTTACAGTACCATTTGCTATATGGCTTATGCTGTATCTTTTACTCCTATGACTTGTTCCTTTAAAAAAAAAAAAAGATGTTATTTATTTATTCATGAGAGACACAGAGAGAGGCGGAGACACAAGCAGAGGGAGAAGAAGCAGGCTCCATGCAGGGAACCTGATGAGGGACTTGATGCCAGGGCCCGTGATCATGACCTGAGATGAAGGCAGCCACTCAACTACTGACCCACCCAGGTGCCCCTGACTTGTTCCTTCCATAACTGATAACCTCTATCACCCAGTTCCCTTCACCCGCTTTTCCCATTCCCCATTGCCCTCCCTCTTGGAAGTCATCAGCTTCTTCTCTGAACTTATAGGTTTGATTGTACTTTTTGTTTCTTTATTCATTTTCTTTTGGATTCTACATATAGAGGAAATCATATGGTATTTGTCTCTCTCAGTTTAACTTGTTTCAGTTAGCACAATATCCTCTAGGTCCATCCATATTTTTGAAAATGGGAAAATTTCATCATTTTAATGGATCTATGTATGCTACATATTCTTAATTCTTTCCTCTATCGATGGATATATCTTAGGTATTGTAAATAATGTTGCAATAAAGATAGGACTGCATATGTCTTTTCACATTACTGTTTTTGTTTATTTTGGGTAAATAACCCAGTAGGGGAATTACTGGATCATATGGTATTTCTATTTTTAATTTTTTAAAGAACTTCCATACTGTCTTCTGTAGCGGCTACAATTTACATTCCCGCCAACAATGCACAAGTGTTTTTCCTCCATATCCTCACCAACTCTTATTTTTTGTCTTCTTGATTTTAGCCCTTCTAACAGGTGTTAGATGATATTTCACTGTGGCTTTGATTTGCATTTCCCTGATGATGACTGATGTTGAGCATCTTTTCAGGTGCTGGTTGGCCAGCTCTATGTCTTCTTTGGAAAATGTCTAATCAGGTTGTCTGCCCATTTTTTTATCGGATTATTTATTTTTTTTAGTATTGAGTTATATAAGTTCTTTATATATTTTGGGTACTAATCCTGTATTGGATATATCATTTGCAGAAATCTTCTCTCATTTCATAGGCTGCTTTCAGTCAAAGCAATCTTAAGAAGGACAAAACTAGAGATATTGCAATGCCAGATTTCAAAATATACTACAAAGCTGTAGTAATCAAAACAGTATGATATTGGTACAAAAGTAGACACATAGATCAATGCAACAGAATAGACAGCCCAGAAATAAACACTTATATGGTCAATTAATCAATGACAAAGGAGACAAGAATATACAATGGAGAAAAGACAGTGTATGCATTGGCACCTAGGTGTCTCAGTCCATTAAGTGGCTTCCTTCAGCTCAGGTCATGATCTCATGGGCCCTGGGATTGAACTCCACATTCTCCCATCCCTCTCTGCTCATGCTCTCTCTCTCAAATAGGTAAATAGAATCTTAAAAACAACAACAACAACAAAACTGACCAGTTATGTGCAAAAGAATGAAACTGGACCACTTTCTAACACTATGCACAAAAATAAATTCAAAATGGGTTAAAGACTTAAATGTGAGCCTGAAACCATAACAAATCCTAGAAAAGAGCATAGGAAGTAATACCTCTGACCTGGGTCATAGCAACATCAATCTAGATATGTTTCCTAGGGCAAGGGAAACAAAACCAAAAATAAACTACTGGTATTACATCAGCATTTTCCTTCTTCAAAATTTTTCATTCTCTTGTATCAAAATTGATTTGACTTTTTGATTCTTTGCTTTCTGTATACATTTTTATTTTATTTAAATTCAATTAATTAACATATAGTTTATTATTAGTTTCAGAAGTAGAGTTCATTGATTCATCAGTTGCATATAACACCCAGTGCTCATTATATCATGTACCCTCCTTAATGCCCATCTCCATTACCCCTGTCTCCCACCCACTCCCCTCCAGTAACCCTTGGTTTGTTTCCTCTAGTTAAAGGTATATTATGATTTGTCTCTCTGATTTCATCTTATTTTATTACTCCCTCCCTTCTCCTATGATCGTATGTTTTGTTTCTTAAGTTCCACATGTGTGTGAAATCATATAGTTGTCATTTCTGATTGACTTATTTCACTTAGCATAATACCCTCTAGTTCCGTTCATGTTATTGCAAATGGTAAGATTTCATTTTTTTGATAACTGAGTAATATTCCAGTGTATACACACATGCATCACATCTTCTTTATCCATTCATCTGTCAATGGACATCTGGGCTCTTTCCATAGTTTGACTATTGTGGATAGTGCTGCTATAAATATTGGAGTGCAGGTGCCCTTTGGATCACTATGTTTGTATCTTTTGGGTAAATACCTAGTAGTGCAACTACTGAGTCATATGGTAGCTCTGTTTTTAACTTTTTGAGGAAGCTCCATACTGTTTACCAGAGTGGCTATACCAGCTTGCATTCCCCCAAAACAGTATAAGACATTTCCCCTTTCTCTGCATCTTTGCCAACATCTGTCATTTCCTAACTTGTTAATTTAAGCCATTCTGACCAGTATGAGATGGTATCTAATCATGGTTTTGATCTGTTTTCCCCTGATTCTGAGTGATGTGGAGCATTTTTCCATGTCTCTGTTGGCCATTTGTATGTCTTCTTTGGAGAAATGTCTGTTCAGGTCTTCTGCCCATTTCTTGACTAAATTATTTGTTTTTGAGGTGTTGAGTTTGATAAGTTCTTAAAAGGTCTTGGATAGCAGCCCTTTATCTGACAAGACATTTGCCAAAATCTTCTCCTATTCTGTAGATTGTCTTTGGTTTTATCAAATGTTTCCTTTGCTGTGCAAAAGCTTGATGAAGTCCCAATAGTTCATTTATGCCCCTGTTTCCCTTGCCTTTGGAGATGTGTCCAGCAGCAAGTTGCTTCTGTTGAGGTCAAAGAGGTTGCTGCCTGTGTTCTCCTCTAGGATTTTGATGGATTACTGTCTCATATTTAGGTCTTTCACATTAGTTTATATTTTTGTATGGTATAAGAAAATGGTGCAAATTCATTCTTCTATATGTGGTTAATAACCAGATAAATATGTAACTGCAACAAAAGGTAGACTTTCCACTCAATGCACTGTAAATACTGGTTCATTTAAACAACAATAAAAAAAAAACTCATTTTATTTCAAATAAAGTGTTCTGGCTAAATTTGAGAATAGCTCACTGTGCCTCCCTTACTCTCCAAGACAGTCTTATTGGTAATCCAGGTTTTGAATCTAAATATCTAAAGTTTGTTTAATTCATCACATTAAATAAACTACAGCATAAATGATTTTTCTGTTTCCGTTTAGTATGGATTGTGGATTGTTCTTCTAATATATGATTTTGCTTTACTGTATTTCTAGAAAATTTTGCTATTGTGTTTATAGAGAAGTGTTCCATTGACTTTGTGAGGCTTTCTACCTCAGGGTTCCCAATTATCTTTGTGTTAGATTATCTTTGCCTGTCTTGTTATTCTAAGGTTTTCTCTCTAATTGGTCCAAGAGCTTTGTTATTTTCATGTGGATTCAGTTTGGTTATTTTAATCCATTCCTCTATGTCATTAATGAGGTTTTTAGCTGTGCTTATTCTGGTTTGTAATTCTATTTTTCCTTTTCCTTCTGTAATGCTATTTATTTTGCACTAGTATGTTTCCCTCCTCTGCAATTTCTGTATCACTAAATTCTACTCTTTTATCTCATATTTAAACTTCAATTTTATTAAATTATTCAGTATTTTAAGTTTTCTTTAGTGTGAAACGCAGATGGATAATGTTCTTCATTTTTGGCACAGTGTGCTTTGTTCCTAGTTTTATGTGCCTTGTGCTTCTTCTCTCTCCCTCTCTCTCTTCCTCCCTCCCTTCCTTCCTTCTATCTTTTCTTCTCTCCATCTCTTTTCCCTAGTGATATGTTTGCATAAATACCAAATCAGTCCTGTCCTTACCTTCCTAATATGTAAAATGAACATCATTTTGCATGTCATTTAGTTGTGCTGGCAAATTATAGATGAATCTCCCTTGATTCTTCCAACTTACCTTATATTTTTTCACTATTTTTTGTGATTGCTACAGCTTAAGGATTGTGTGGGGATTTTAAATTTTTCTAGTGGAGTTATGGAAATTGGGCAGATCACAGCTTTGCGTTTCAAAAACATGGGTTAAATGCCAAAGTTACATATCAAGCTGTACATAATTTAATTTATTCATGTCTTTTCTTTTGTCTACCAACATTACCTAATGCCTACTAGTAATCCTCTCTTGACTGCCCTTTTCCTTTTATTAAATAATCTGTCTCCTCCTACCTAGTAATCTTTTGCTATTTATCTATTTTATTTTTTTATTTTTTAATTTTTTAAAAATATTTTATTTATTTATTTATTCATGAGAGACCGAGAGAGAGGCAGAGACATAGGCAGAAGGAGAAGCAGGCTCCATGCAGGGAGCCTGACATGGATCTTGATCCCGGGTCTCCAGGATCAGGCCCTGGGCTGAAGGCCGTTCTAAATCACTGAGCCACTCGGGCTGCCCCTATTTATCTATTTTAAAACATGTATAGAAATGTGTATGTTGAGGGGCCTGAGTGAGTCAGTCAGTGAAACATCTACCTTTGGCTCAGGTCATGATCTCAGGGTCCTGGGATTGAGTCCTGCATGGGGCTCTCTGCTCAGTAGGGAGTCTGCTTCTCCCTATCCCTCTGCATGTTTTCCTGCTTGTGTTTTCTCTCTCTCTCAAATAAGTAAATAAAATATATTTTTTAAAGTGCATATTTCAATTAGAGTAAGGGCATTTTAGCAACTGGCTTTACTCCATGTTTACATCTAAATTGTTCTCTTTAATTTCAAATTAACTAAAACATAAAAACATGCAAAGCATCTTAACACATTCCAGATCATTAGTATAATCATATCCAAACAACAGACAATGTTTGGGTTAAACAAGAGAGATGATTATTTTATGACTACATAGAGTTATTCTTAAGAATGAAAGGTGATTGAATAAGGAAACATTTAATGTTCTTAACTAGATATTTTTAAAACACAGGCAACCACAAACACTTTCACAAGTGCTGGAAATTCGTTTATTGAAGGTAACACTTATTCTTGAATTAAAATAAGAAACAATTGTTTATCAACATAGTATTTCCTTAACGTGATAAAATCTGTCTTCTACCATTTATATATTTAACCATGATGACCTATCACAAGTATTTATTCAAATTAACTGAAAAATTGTCAGAACTAATATAGTCAGTAATCATAGTTTGGCATATATATAATACACCAAAATTGTTGGGTTGAATATAAAGAGACAATTATCAATTAAACATGTCATGGGCTGTACATGTAAACTTTTCAAGAAATTCTCAGTAACTATATGTAAAAAACAAAAGAAAACAATACAAAAAACCTGTAATGAACCACTGCTTATTCTATTCCTGAGACAAGAATGCTAAAAATCTTACATACAATTGTGAATTTCTCTGTTCCTTTTTAAAATTTTAATTGTGGGGTGCTTGGGTGGCTCAGTCGGTTAAACATCTGACTTGGTCTCAGGTCATGATCCCAGGGTCCTGAGATTGAGCCCCACTTCGGGCTCCCTATTCAGCAGGGAGCCTGCTTCTCTCTCCTTCTGCCCTTCCTCCCTGCTCATTGTCTCTCACTCACTCTCTGTCTCTCAAATAAATAAATAAAATCTTTTTAAAAAATTTATCTTTGGTCATTTAGTGACATCTCAGTTTTGAATTTTAACTTCTTGTATCGAGAATTTTGTCACAATGAAATATTCTTCTTTAAATCTCATAATTCTTTTTATCTTAAAGCCTCCCTGTCTACTAAAAATATAGGGACATTGACTTTTTTTTGTTAGTGTGTTCATTGTATATCTTTAACTCTTTTTAAAAACTTTCTTGTACGTTTCTATTTAATATCCACTTCTTATAAGCAACTTTTAGTTGACATTTGAAAAACAAAACAAAACAAAACAACTTCCTAATCCTGTCTAACAATTTTTGGACTCTTTTACTGAAATATATACTCCACTTATATTTAATGTCATTACTAATTTTATTTGGATTGAAATATCTGATCTCACTCTATTATGATACCCTTATTGTATATTACTTTCCGTTAATTTTTGCCTTCTTAAATTTGATTGAGAATTGTTTTAATTTGCTTCCTTCTAAGAAAATGTGTTTTACTTTCTCTTACTTTGTTTACTGTTATTTCAATATATTTAACTGTTTTTTGTTACCACTTTTTTTCATTAAAGACTATACTGAACTTTTGAGTGAATTGTTTTCCCAATTATCACCGCTGTCCCCCACCGCAGCCTCCATGCTCCCCATAGGCCGCTCAAATCTGCCTTCTTTTGCAGGACTATTACATTTCTGCTTCAAACATGTTGCTACTTTTACTAAAATCTTTGAGAACATTCCATACTTTGAATCTGACATTGTATGACATTTTCCCTAGTAAAATCTTTTTTTTTTTTTTTTTTTTTTCAGAGCCTGGCTTACTACATAATTTGATCTATTCAATATGGCTCTTTCTTTTCTTTTTTTTGAAAAAGGTGATCCGTTTATCTGAGAGAATGTGGGCATAGTTGTATCCTCAGAGAACAAAAATTCTGTGTCACAGAGATGTGTCTGCCAGTAGCTTATGGGGTTTATGTGTATTATATTCATATCTGTCTCAGCCAAGACAAATGGGCTGCTACAAGAGTTCTCACAATTAAAATTCTCAGTCCCTTTATTATTTTCTGAAAGTCTTCCGCCAAGTCTAAAGGACTACACATTTCTCAATCAGCTCTATGTTTCCTTTGAGTTCATGGTATCAAGTGGTACCATATGCAGTTCCAGGAACCATTCTTTCCCAGGAATCTCCTCACTTCAGAGTGTGTTGGCTTTGCCCACAGTATACCGCCTATTTTTAAGAACTTCATTTAGCTGCTTTGAGAGTTGCAAACAAGTCTTCCCTCACTGACAGTTTTTCCTCTGAGTCTCCATGATTCTGAAAGGTACTTTTCACAACAATTTAAGGTTACTACTAACAACGTGTTTCATTGCCAGTGAAATTTCTTATATCTTTTATTTGATTTCCTATCAAATGAATGCTCTAAATCTAATATCTTATGCCTGGAAAGCATAAACTTACCTTTTTATTAAGTTATATTTTGGGGCACCTGGATGACTCAGTTGAGTGTCTGCCTTAGGTTCAGGTCATGATCCAGGGTTCTGGGCTTGAGTTCCTCATTGAGCTCCTGCTAGCAAGAAGCTTGCTTCTCCCTTTCCTGTTTCCCATGCTTATGCTCTCTCTCTCTCTCTCTCTGTCAAATAAAAAAAAATAATAAAATAAAATCTTTTTTAAAAAGTTATATTTCTATCTATCCCAATGATTTAACAAGGTTCTATTGTTTTTTTCAATTTTAAGCTATCATTACAACTATAGTTTCCTCTGGTGCAGCTTTCTCTGAGAAGTAAAAAGTAATGGGGTTATGCTACTTGACATTATCATTACCTAAATTAATAATCAAGTATATCCTTCTTAGTACCTGGGAGGAATTGAAGGGAGTCATCCTTTTCCCTGATGGTGGGCTAAGATATGTAATCTCTTGAATGTGCCCTTGGGCCAGAAATACCAAAAGTGGGCATGACCGGAGACATGAAAGGTACACACTTTGCACATAGTGGCCACCTGGTAATCATGTGTTTAATTCATGTAGTTGCAGCTGTTGTGATATGTCTTCGTGGGATATTAGGGTGGGTGCAAAGAGCTCCCATCCTTAAAGGCTGTGCAGACACTGCTAGGCAATGCAAAAGAGTGCTCTGTGAGAAACAGCACACCCTGTACTGCATGCAGCCTCAGCCACAACACTGACTGGAAGAAGAACTATTTTGTTTGAAAAGAACACATGAGGTTTGCTGGTGAGTTGAGTGAGAAATGAGAAAAGTAAAACAGTTTGTTGCACTTTGGTAAAGAGCTTGTCTATGAGGTAAAGCATAGCTCTGATTTACAAGAAAATGTCAAAATAACAGAAGGTTTTAACAGAAAGAAGCTAGTCAGAGCTACAAGAAAAAGAGGTAGCTTTGGAGGTTCAGTTGAGATTCCAGTAAAGAAAAAATAACCTCTTGGACTTGTATACTGTTTTTGTAACATACAAAATATAGGGCATGAAGTAATTAAATATTAATGCCCTTTAGCTGATGTTTCCAGGAGAATATTTAATTATAAAAGCAGTGTTATTGTGCAGCACAGTTGGAGACAGGCTTCAGGGAGACAGAAATATTTGGCAGGAATTCCGATGTGGACCATTTCTACATGGTAATGAGTGGACCTTAACTGAACAAGCACAATGCTTTATCAAGGTTTTATTTTAAGCAACAGAAGAACACTCTAAAATAACACATATGTTTCCATTATGTAATGCCAACAGTAGTGCTAGCATCAGCTCCAGCTCTCACTATAGAAATAAGCCTAAGAGTTGTGAGTTTGGAGTGTAAGATATTAGGACGGGAGCACATTTAAATACATAGAACATTAGGTCAGTAATCTGGTTAGTTTCTCAATTTCCAATGAGCCTTTTGGGTTCCATGTGTTTGATCATTATAGCAGATCTGGTTTATTGCCCAATGGTTTATTGTTTAGTGGTATTGATGACCTCCAAAGGAGACAGAAGTCATAAACTTGTAGGCGCCAGAAAGGAAACTTCATTCTTTGCTAAAGAGATAGCAATTGGACACCATATGGATTTAATGAGGATGGCCACTCCATCCAGAGTCACAGTGCTATGGTGGCTAGGACAGCTTGCTCCTTGTCCTGTGTCCCTTAGGTCTCTTGTGGAATAACCCAATTGCACCTTGCCTTCACGGTCTTCATTTCTCCCCATGCTGCTTCAGATAACTTGCAGTCCACCCACGCTTGTGATCTTCTGCTAGAATATACCAACACCAACTCCCAAGTGGATTAACAGATGTGGAAAGCAAATCTTTAACATTTTAAGGATATTTAGTTGTTAAATCAAGTTCATAAAATAGAAAAAAATAAAAAAGATTGATAGTTTCAGCTATGTTGAAAGTAAGAACTTCTGTTAATCAAAATATGCTACCAAAATGATTGAATAAATATTTTCAATACATATAAATGTGAAAATCTATCTAACCTAAAATGTAAAGTAGGAGAAAAGAGTCAACATCAGGCCCATGATATCTTCTTTTCTTTGTGGGACATGCAGAATGATAAGTCTGGACCAGACATTCTTGGAAAAATGTAAATGAAATATTTACTAACAGAATAATATCATTCAGCAAATGTTATATAAAAGCAAAAACAAAACAAAACAAACAGACAAAAAACAAAAAAAAAAATCCATTTTTGATGCCTGGTATATGTTTCTATTATAAAAAATAGAATCTATGAATTTGGAAGGGGACTGTATGGATTTGGCTGTATGGAGAATGAATGTTTAGTCACATACGTATATTCTACCTATTGCATTGATGTAGCATAAACCTAGGAAGTTCTCCAAACCAAACAAGATTTCTTTGAAAACATTTCACCAATATTCAGCACTCATGTGTCACTCAAAACCAAAGGTATCACAGCATGAAAGAAATGGACATTATTTAGGACTTGTGCCTGATGGATCGGTGCCCCTTTGGTGAGGGATGTTGAGTCAGTCCATATTTGCTTCTGCTTCTGCTTTGTATCCCATGACTCATTAGTAATGTTTATGTTGAGTAAGATCTATGTTTCTTTGAGTATGTTTTGGCAATTCATCCATTCAGGCATTGGAATAAATATTTCCCATAAATCAATCAGAATAGAAAAGGACCCCACAAAAACAAAGAAAAAAATAAGAACACCTATTTCAAAAACAAAAAGTACAGATTTAACCAGATGTTCATTCTTTATTAACCAACATAGTAAAAATTCTACTAAATATGCAATAATAATCAGTATGGGCTAATTTGTCAAACATATTGATGAGAGTTTAATGAAAGATAATGACAAGTCATAGAAGAAAACATATAATAACATTTGCATAAAGTTAAAAAGCATAAAACCAGGAAAAACCAGTCAGTATACTCCATAAAGAAATATACATAGAGTTAAACTATTAGGAAAAGCAAGAGAAAAACAAAATAGTGGTTATTTCTGGAATAGAGGAGCATATGATTACAGAATGCTATACAACTAGCTAATGTATGGTAATGTCCTATTCTTTAGCTTGGTATATGGTTCAAAAGTGTTTGTTATATTATTTTTCATACCTTACATTTATGTTATATATGTATTGCTATAATATTTTTTAAATTGTATTTTGAATAAATCAAAAAGTGGCTTCCATCAACTAAGGTCACCAAAAAAGAGGACATTTGGCAAATTCGGTATTTACTTAAGGCTATGTTGAGAGTAAAGCATAAACTTACCTTCTTGCTTCTTTTTTTTTTTTAAGATTTTATTTATTTATTCATGAAAGACACACAGAGAGAGGCACAGACAGAGGCTGAAGGAGAAGCAGCCTCCACTCAGGAAACCTGATGCAGGGCTCGATCCCTGGACTCCAGGATCACTCCCTGAGCTGAAGGCAGGCCCTCAACCGCTGAGCCATTCAGGAATCCCCCCTTTCTTACTTCTAATTGCCTTTCTCTTTTTGGATATATACTTCTAAGAGAAAAGACAATTTTTACTTTCAAGAACTATTTTTGCCCTTTCGAAAATTTATGGACAAAATGTCAAACTTTTCACTTTTTATAAATCTCATAAAAAATATTTCTGACAAGTTTGATAAAGTGTTTTTTCTGTTTCTTGCTGCCATAACTAGGCATTTTTGAGTCATGAAACATACTCTTCCAATATATCAGCTCAGCATAATTGTGTAGGAATCACACAATATAATTTTAAAATGTTCACCATGGCTTTTATAATGGGCAGAACATACAGATTATATGGTTACTTGCAAAATGTATATCTATATGCACATTATCTGATAGAATTGTTAGTTTTACATAACATTGTGGAAAGTGAAAACCAATGTTGACATTAACAAATAATGTTTACAGTATATTTTAAAATTTTTATCCATTTACTTTTATGAGTAAGCATGAAGTTGTTTTTGCTACAATTTGGGAATTTATTTATTTTTTATAAATTTTTTTGTGAATAGAAATAAATACAGGTTTGCTACTAAAATACATTTTATAATAAAATTATAATAGGCATACCATTCCATAATAGCATAGACATTTTAACAAATATCTTCAATTGATATTTAGTACAGAGGTGATTGATTTTTCATTAGTACTTGCTAAACAAGAAATTTTTTATTTAGTCATTAGTATTTGCTAAATGAGATTTTTAAAAACAGTTTTTACAGTCATAAAGCTGATTTCAGATTTTTGTATTGTGACTGAACTTCTGATTTGTGGGTTGTACTCATCACTAAACATTGTTTTTGGCAACACAATATTCAAACATTAACCACTGGTGGCTCGGTGGTTTAGCACCTGCCCTCAACTCAGGGCGTGATCCTGGAGTCCCAGGATCAAGTCCCACATCAGGCTCCCTGCATGGAGCCTACTTCTCCCTCTGCCTGTGTCTCTGCCTCTCTTTCTCTGTGTGTCTCTCATTAATAAATAAATAAAACCTTTAAAGCAAACGCACAAATATTAACTTTTGGAAAAAAATTTGCAGATTCTTCCAGTTTTCTTCTTTCTTTCTTTCTTTCTTCTTTCTTTCTTTCTTTCTTTCTTTCTTTCTTTCTTTCTTTCTTCTTTCTTTCTCTTCTTTCTTTCTTCTTTCTTTCTTTCTTTCTTTCTTTCTTTCTTTCTTTCTTTCTTCTTTCTTCTTTCTTATTTTTGGTGTGGGGGGTGGACTTTCTGATCATTTTTACATATTCCTGCATTGTGTGGTTACTTGCTGATTAATTTGATTAAGTGATTGCATTAATTAAAAACATTAAGTTAAACTGCATTTAACATTCTATGAATAGATCCTTTGGTAACTGCGCCATTCTCATAGTCATGGGTTCATGAGGATCCATCCAAAAGATTGATCTTACTATATTTGTGGGGATGATTATAGTAAAAGGGATAATTCAGGTGCCCATCATTGTTGGGATAATTATTAAAATGATGTACATATACACTGTGGGATACTATTCAGAGGTTAGCAGTATCAGATTAGATATATATACTAAGAAGCATAGATGGTTTTAAAAAAGTAGTTGAGCAAAAATTACACTATTTACCCAGAACATGACTTCACTGATACATACCAGATGCATTAAATCAGTCACTATGGCAAATAGGCACATGGCAATTGGTCATGGGGATAATAAGGAGATTCTAATCAATCAATTAACCTATCAATCAGATGGACCTTACACAAGCATAATTTTATTCAGTGTGTTGGGAAACACAAAAATGCAAAGCATGGAGTTAGATTTTAAACAACTAAAAGAAAGAATAAAACTATTGATGATATAAAAGCTTTGAGTAGAAGCAGAACTGTAGCAAAAAATATAATCCTCCTTCTTTGGACTTATATAGAAGAGAAGACTATAGTCTGTGACTGAACATTTTTTTTGGAGGTAGAGGTTTCAGATAATATGCAATTTGAAGGCATGTTTGAGGAAATGCACAAGAAAAGAGAGAAACATAGTCTACAAAGGACAAGAGTCCAAAGAGGTAACTAGAAGATGATAGTGCAATTCAGAGTCAGTTTAAATGGACCCATGTGAATTTAAGTAAGAAATTCATGAGCAGAGGGCAGGGTACACCGGGAATCTATGCCATCATGGAATGCAATGATAGATAGCAGGTACCCACTGGGAAATAGATAACTCAGGTAAAAATTTTGCATGTCTGCCTTTGAAATTATGATGGAGTAGAGGAGATGGAAAAATTCAGACCAAATTAATTTTGACTATAATATAAAATTAAAGTGTTTGCATTTAACCTACAAAATTCAACAATCTGATGTCAAATGTATGCTATTCAAAAACTACTAATACTTGTCAGTAGGGACACTCTGAGTGGGGGCAATGGAGTGATCTTTGACCTATCTGACAAATACTGTTTCATATAACTCAATAGCTCTGAAACTCTGGAGGCCTGCTTTTTCCTGAATGATCTACTAGAATAGCAAGTTTGCTGATTTGAAAAGATATATAGTCACAGATAAAATATCAGTTTACAACTTTTGGCATAATTGTAATTCTTCTGAGAAAGCATAGGCAAAAGTCACTTGAAAAACATTTTGTAGCATTTTACATTCAAAGAATTTTAAACCAACAGTAAAGTTGCAAGAATAAGAATAAGACAAACAGCCATATATACTTTACCCAGATCCAACAATTATAATTTTGTTTGCTTTATTATCTGTACTCTTCCTTCACTTATATGCATGTATATATGTCTGAATGTATATATATAGATATAAATACAAACACATACATTTTTAAAAATATTTTATTTATTTATTCATGAGAGACACAGAGAAATAGAGGCAGAGACACAGGCAGAGGGAGAAGCAGGCTCCCTTCAGGGAGCCCGATGTGGGACTCAATCCCAGAACTCCAGGATCATGCCCTGGGGCAAAGGCAGGCACTCAACTGCTGAGCCACTCAGGCGTCCCCAAACACATACATTTTTATTCTGAACCACTGAGCCACCCAGTCTGCCCATTATTTATAATTTAATAAAAGACCCAGCCACTACATTGGAAGGAGAGGATAAATATGCTGCTTATATTTTTTATCATCACTATTCATAAAGAGCAATTGTGATTAATTTAATATGCCATCACAAATTTATAGCAGAAGATTATATCCAGTACCTAATCTTAGACTGGTAACAATTTTGACAATTTAATTTTTCAAGAAATATGGTGAATCACAAAAATTCAAAAAGATCAACACCATCTAAACCTGTAAAAATGCCTCAAATGGCAGTTACTGTCAGGTGTAGTTTATGTCTTTTTGCATTAAAATATGGTATCAAATTGTATAAATATTCCTTTTCACTATCATGTTTGATGCAGTGATTTTAAAAGCAGTTGAACTTTGTCATTTGGCTCTATTAGCAATTGTAAAATAAATCAGAATTAATACAGGGACTTTAGCTCAGGCCCTTAAGACAATCATGCTTATTAGAACAAAGTATCAGATAAGAAAATCAGTTTATTTCTCTGGAAACAAACCTAGTTTTTGGTTTTGTTTGATTTTTTAGTAAGTAGACATTGACATACTCTATGCCAGGTGACTGTTACGGGGGAAGCAGCAGAAGCATCTAGAAGGAAAAATACTTTGGAAATCTTTTCCAATAAACCCACAGAGTATTGATGTAACTGATACAGAGGCAGCCACAACTTGGCATTTCTCCCATGTAAGCCCGGCAGATTGCAGAGTACAACCAACTGCGCAACTCTTTGGGAGCTGCTAAGGGATGTGATATTTCCAGTCAGATTATGAAGAGCACAGGCTGAAACTGTTTTTATGTGTTGTTACTGAAGTTCAAACATTTTGTACCTTATAAATCTATTTGTGCTTTACCATATTTACAGGTTAGTTAACTTATGCTTTAAAATGTCCTATTAAAAAAGAAAAAAAAAAAAAAACAACTAGAAAATGGAGTATGACCCTGGAAGGAAAGACTAAATATTTTAAAGATGTCAATTGTTTCTAAAGTATAATTGTGATTTTCTCACACATCATATATTTATACTGACATTTAGATAAATATTTTTTTAAATATATATGTTAAACCTGACAAATGCTAAGTTCTAAATCTAAGAAGAATGAGTAGTGAGAGCAAGTGAAAAGGCGAAAACTAGAAATAATGAAGTGATTTCTGTACTCTGTAATTTGATAAGCAATAGTCAAGTAGAAGTCCTAGAAATTGACCTGCTTTAGGAAAAACTTCCAGCTGCCATTCACCCCCTGAGTACACCAGCTGCTCCACCATCTTCCAGAGGACTATCGAACTGATATCATTTCACCCTACTTTCTGCTCATGTTGATTACCCTATGACACCCAGGGTCCCCTCTTAACCCTTCACTGACAGACTGGCACCTCCACATGCCTCCATATTGCCCACCCTTCATACTTCCTAAGCTTCTGAAACCTTTTCATGTGTTTCCCCCTTCAGGAACTCAGTTCCCCACAGCCACTCTTGTGAACTTGCACTTTTTGCCATAACTTAGATGGATTTTCACCCACGGATGTTCTTTTTTCCCCTAGGCAACCTTCCTAACCGGGCCTGAGGAGTATAAAGGTTCTCCTTCTTGCACATGCTTCCTCTGTGTAAAAACAATCAATTTCAACCACAATATGTAATATCAGTCAATCCCAAGCTCCCAGCCACACAAGTACCCACCTGGAAGAATTGTGTGGGCATCTGCATGTGCATGTGTTTCATATATACTTAGATAAGCCTTCCAATGGTTTCTCATGTCCTCACCTCTTCTTCACTGATGAATATGTCCTCTACCCTGTGTCAGATGTTCATGTCCAAGGCTACACTCCAGCTTCTCACTAATGGGGACCCCAGCATAACCTGTTGCAAACATTTCACTCTCTATTCATCTTCTGCTAAACTTCCAGTAAAACTTCTCTGATAGCTCACCTTCAAGTCCATCAGAACATCTGTTTTGTTTTTCACACTCTATCACCCCTGCAATCCTAAATTCCCTTTATATTCTAAATTCCCTAGATTTCCAAGCTTAAAATCCATAGAACATCATTGTAATCACTCCCTTGCAAGCAACCTAAGCTGGTTTATTCCTTTACTCCTCTACTGTGTTCTCCTAAAGAAGCCACACATCTTAATAAGTGTAATCCTTGGGATCCCTGGGTGGCACAGCGGTTTAGTGCCTGCCTTTGGCCCAGGGCACAATCCTGGAGACCCGGGATCGAATCCCACATCGGGCTCCCGGTGCATGGAGCCTGCTTCTCCCTCTGCCTATGTCTCTGTCTCTCTCTCTCTCTCTCTCTGTGACTATCATAAATTAAAAAAAAAAAAAAGGTGTAATCCTTTGCTTATTGTTGTCTGTAGCCTCACAAATGAACTCGATGAACCTGGTTGCAAAATATGGGTAACTGCAGTGGCTGCTCTGTTTCAATTAGTGGTCAATAATTTCAATATAGACACTTGAGGTTCCCTGGCAACCCTATGATCTTTCCACAGCACTTCCATTCTCTCACACTACCAGATGACATTTCAATGATTCCAGCTTTTCTTCAGACTTCTCCACACTTAGCTTCAGATGGCAGTCATGTTTCCTGCTTCACTCAAAATTTGAAGGCAGTTAAAGAAAACTTTGGGAAGCAACTAATCATCTGAGCCCACTTTTTCTATGTTCTTGCCCAGGTAAATTTTTCTTGCACCCAACTAAGATCTACATGTCCTTTTTTTTTTTTTTTTTTTTTTTTTAAGATTTATTTATTTATTTTTGAGAGGGACAAGGGACAGAGGGAGAGAGAGAATATCAGGCAGATCTCCACTGAGCATGGAACCCAACAGGGGGTTTGATTTCATGACCCTGAGATCATGATCTGAAATCAAGAGTCAGATACTTAACTGAGCCACCCCAGTGCCCCAGATCTATATCTATTCATGTGCATCGATCCACTTTCTCTTGTTTTAGAAAACCTCCTTTTTCTATGGCTTTATCATTTTCTCTCTCACTGAACTATTCAAATTGGCATACAAGATGGTGTTAGCATTTCTATCTTTTTTAAATAAAAATTGCATATATTTAAGAAATACATGATGATTTGATATACATATACACAGTAAAATGATTGCCTCAGTCAAGCTAATTAACATATTCCCTCCTCACTAGTCATTATTTTGGAGAGTAGTGTGGTAGCTCCTGAAATCTAATATCTTAGCAAATTTCCAATATTAATATAGCATCATTAAATATAGTCTTCCCCGGGTACATTAGATCTCTAGAACTAAACTCTTCTGTTTCCTTCACATCCCACATACAGTTTGTTTGGCTATGCCCTCACAGTGTACCCAAAATCTGAACATATCTCTATCAACACTACCCACACCCTGGTACAAGTCACCACTAGCTATTGCCTGGAAAATTGTGAAACCTCCCTAAAGAGTATTTCTGCTTTTAATACCTGTTTCCCCTCTGTCTTTCCTCAAGACTGCATTAAAAGTGATCATTTCAAAACATATACCAAATCATGTTCTGTCTTGGTTCAAAACTCCTAAATTTACTCAGAAAAGATTAAAGCTGAAGTTAGTGATATAACTACATGATCTCCCATTTCTGTGTTTACTAGGCTGTTTTCCCTCTTCTACTTTACTCTGACAAAGTAATTTTCTCCTTATTACTCTGCTATTTATTCCACACATAAGGCATTTCTTGAACCCAGTATCTTGACAATCTTCTTTCTGACTGGAAAACTCTCTGGCATCATTCAGCTCTATATACCAGTCACCTTCTCAGGAAAGACTGCCTGAAATTTCAGTATTGCCCAGCTTGCTAATCTTGTACTCTGATTTTGTTGTCATTAGCTCTTCATACTGATATATCATAAATGTTCTTTCATTTATTGCTACTAAGTAAAGCATTTCCCATTAGAATATAAGCTCAACGAGGGCAGAAAAGGTAACTATTTTTTTTCACTTCTCTATCCTAGCTCTACATATTTGTTTAATTAATTGATTAAAATTAAATAGAAAACACTCACTTTATTGTTCTCCCATTTTTAACACTTTGAGTAAAGTCTCATTTAAATTTGCTCTACAATTTATCTCCTATCCAAAACTGAATGAGTCCACCTCAGATTCCGTACCTCTCAGTTTGAGGAGCTCTGTGGACATTGTGAAGCTAAGCATTTACTTGAAACAGTGCCTATGTGATTTCCTCAGTCCGTATTACAGATAAGGAGCATAGCTTGTAAACCACATTCAATTATATTCATGTTTGATACTGTGTGGAGAAGACTACCATGAAGAATATTAGATTATTTGCTATTGTTTTTAACCTTTTCACAACTTTTTATTCTATGAATGAAAATTGTTTATAAGCTAAGCTCAACTAGCTAAATATAGACTCTCACAAACTTTATTACGGATCCAAAATGCTACTGCAGAGTTCCCAATGAGGGGGAAAAATACCGTGAAATCCATTTTAGAACCTCCGGGGGGCAGTGATCCATCCCGATTTCCTTCTTCCGCCCCCTATTAATGCCTTCCTGAATTGGTACCTGCATTACACTTTCTCTTCCCAACTCCCCTAAAAAGACACATGTACAAACATGATTACTTTATCATCCCCACAAGCGACAGACATATAAATTTCAGCTAACTATGGAGAGAATAGGATCTGCCAGCCAATCCGAGTAACCATGAGCAATCAAGAGAAATAGTTAAATATTGACCATTCTGAAAATTGAAAGTATTTTTAGATCCTGGTAACTTTAAACCAACTTCCAAACTCTAAGACCCTGTAATTTTTTTTTTTTTTTCTATATAGTTTCTCTTGGGGGTTTCAGGCAGGAAGTTACACTATCCAAAACAAAGTAATCATTAGTTTATTTTGCATGAGATCTTACTATTTACTTTGGTTGTGACAGAAGTCTGATTCCACTTTCCCAGGATTAGGTTGACATTAATTTGCTGAACAGATGTCAAATAACCTAATTCTGCCATTTACATATCCAATGATAAATAAGTGTGTAATAAAACACATATTCACCAATTTCCAGTGTGTAAAGCATTAAATCATTTTTTTCTCATAATGAACCATATACTGTATAGGGCTGAAATTATTGTTCTCCTAAAGATTAGAGAAGAAAAAAGGCAGCAGCAGAACTTTTGTCCATGTTATACAGTCAGTGGCAATCCTTGTTCATTTAAAATCTACCTTTATGAATTAATTCTAAAATTACTTTTAGCAGATATAAGGAAGACATTTTATTTGGATCATAATACTAGAAAATAAAGCAAAGACATAATTCACATAAATTTTGCCAACGTAATCTGGCAGAAAATCTTGTAGCTCCATTCTTCCCATTGCCCCTTTCTATTTCATAATTTCATGTCATTTCCTCCTTTCCTTGGCAACTGTTTCAGAAGAAAACTGTAGAAAATACATTTCTTTTTTGAAGTTTATTAACTAAGTCATTTTAAGGTGATTTAGAAAGTCTGTTTTTAAACTAACACATTGAAATATTCTAAATCTTTTATTGAGACATCATAGCATAACAACCTTTGTCCATTCACAATCTGTATTGGTTTATTAATTATCGTGGATTTATTCTAAAGTGTCTTCCTAACACTTAAGGGACTTTAATTCTCAACTTGTGGGATCCCTGGGTGACGCAGTGGTTTAGCGCCTGCTTTTGGCCCAGGGCGCGATCCTGGAAACATAAATAAATGAAAAAAAAATAAAAAAATAATAATAATTCTCAACTTGTTTACAAGATGCCTGCAGTAATTACACTGTTGAGGGGTTTATATTTGCTTCATGTCACTGATGTCTTCCTGGTTTAAAATATCTTTGAATTACATCCTCATCTCTTTATAAGGTATAGACATATGAATTTCTGAGCTTTCCTTAAAATATGACAAAGAACATTGTAATTTTGAATGATCAGTAAACTTCTCAAATTCATTTTTTGCACTTTTTAAGATGAACTTTGCAATAATTTTTTTAGTGCATGTAAAAACAGAGATGTTCTTAAAGGCAAAATTCAGTCTTTATCAAGGTAGGTAGTTTAACAACAAATATTAAATAAGGCAAGAAAACTATGTTGTGGACAAACGCAGGTCACACTGATTAAAAACAGTTAACGTTCATGTTTTATGTAAAAAATATATGCTAAACTCTTGAGTTCTCCAAGATCCAACATTTATACTACACAAAATACTAATGTGGTGAGAATCTTAATTGGCAGCCAGAATCTAATCTAAACACTGATTTGAGAAAATCAAAAGAAAATATAATCAATCCTATTTTCTTACATAGTTGGGAATTATGGTGTTAGCTACTTTTCCATAGAAAGATAATTTGAACTTACCAAGATATTACATTTCCTGTATTTATCAACTTGTTTTTAAATCTTTCAGTAACATGCACATTATTTACAGATAATTTTGGCTTTTCTGTCACAAAAAAATTGTTATACCATCATTTATTTATATGCAATGGATTCATATTTTGGCTCCCTAGGTAGTATTTTTCTTGACCATATATTAAACATTAATAAAAAGTTTCCTATGAAATGCATGTCAGGGGTACCTGGGTGGCTTAGTTGGTTAAGCAATGCACTCTTGGTTTCAGCTCAGGTCATGATCTCAGGGTCCTGGGTTAGAGCCGCACTTTGGGCTCCATGCTCAGCACAGAGTCTGCTTGTCCTTTTGCCTCTGTTCCTACCCCATGTACATGTGCTCTTTTTCTCTCAAATAAATACATAAATAAAATCTTTAAAAAAGAAAAAATAAATGCATGTTATTCAGACTCAGAAAATTGTTCATTCTAAAATTATACATGCATTAAAACTTCTTTCAAAACCTTAAAACAGATTACTGTTTTAAAATTTTCTCATGTTTTTTTTTTTCAAGATTACCAATTATATGTAATTTCCTTTTTTATTCAAAGTTATTTTTTAAATAAGGCTCACAATTTGTAATAATATGACCATATTTCCTTTTTGTGTTCCCTAGTACTAACACCCTAAATTCCCTACCATACTTCTATTTCAGCTTACTTTTCACACAACAACAAAAATTTTTCAACAACCAAAAAAAAAAAAAAGAAAGAAACTTTATCTCTTTTCTTTGAAAGCCAGTATAAAGTAATTCACTTACAGATGATTTAGAAATTACTTATTTTTAAAAGATTTTCTTTATTCATGAGAGACACAGAGAGAAGGCAAAGACATAGGCAGAGGAAGAAGCAGGCTTCCTGTGGGGAGCCTGATGTGGGACTCAGGCTCAGGACCCCAGGATCACGCCCTGAGCTGAAGGCAGATGCTCAACCACTGAGGCACCTAGACGTCCCTAGCAATTATATATATATATATTTTTAATTTTATTTATTTATGATAGTCACAGAGAGAGAGAGAGAGAGAGAGGCGGAGACACAGGCAGAGGGAGAAGCAGGCTCCGTGCACCGGGAGCCTGACGTGGGATACGATACTGGGTCTCCAGGATCGTGCCCTGGGCCAAAGGCAGGCGCCAAACCGCTGCGCCACCCAGGGATCCCAGCAATTATATTTTTAAAGCAACATGTTGAACACATCACATCGTATTATAAAAACAAACAGGTAAAAAAAAATAAAAAAAATAAAAACAAACAGGTATGAATGATTCTATAGTAGTATAATAAAATATTCAACATCGACAGTTTACATCTATATTTTCAGAGGCAAATTATTCCTTTTTCCAGCAAATTCCATGATAATCATGTTTGATAAACATGCCAAGAAGAGCTATTTTAGAATATTTCCCATAATGCTTATTCAAATGTCAATTTTTGGCCACTCATACAACCAGATACTGACCACTGATTCTAACTTTGGCTGCATATTGGAATCATTTATTTTTTATTTTTTTAAATTTTTATTTATTTATGATAGTCACAGAGAGAGAGAGAGGCAGAGACACAGGCAGAGGGAGAAGCAGGCTCCATGCACCGGGAGCCCGATGTGGGATTCGATCCCAGGTATCCAGGATTGCGCCCTGGGCCAAAGGCAGGCACCAAACCGCTGTGCCACCCAGGGATCCCCTATTGGAATCATTTAAAAACTTTTTCCAAAATCAGATTTGGATTCTGGATGGGGTCAGTGATTTTGCATTTCCAGCCATTTTCCACCCCAGGAGGTACTGATGATGTAGGCTTCAGGCCCACACTTTCAGTAACATGGTCCTTGATGAACTGTTTTTGGGGAGTTTGGTCTTTGGATTTTACAAACTATATTTTGCCTCTATCTTTAAGTTCATGCAGATAATCAAATAATTGAATCATTTGTAGTTTAGAGAAATCCAATAGTATTAAATGCCCATTTGCCATTTATTTTCTGTCCATGTATTTTCCAACAATATGTTTATGACAAGTAGTTGATTTTTTTAAAAAAATTCTATTGACCCTAGCTTTATGTCTCATTTTTCAGCCCATAAAATAAAAATCAACTTTTGAAATAATAAGTATCAGTAGAATTTTATAAATGTTTACAGGCTAATAACTTTAAATACATTAAATCATAGGTTACTAATGCCCTATAACTTGAATGAGATTTACCTTACTCCATAGTAAACTTAGAAGTGTACTTAGCTCTATAGTTTAAATAATATTGCTTTCTTTTCATGTGGAAATCATACCCCTTACCCCATTCAACAAAGAGAAGAATATAAATTGTCATTAAACTCTACAGCTAAAAGTGACCTGTTTATTTCATTAATGGAGAAACTGAAATTTAAGGAGTTTATCGTTTAGCAAATGTCTTCCTACATTGTGTAGCAAACACTGTACGATATTAATGTGTGGGCCTAATTGCTGCTATTCGATTATGACGTTACTGCTATTACAAATTAAGATACAGTAGACCAACCACAACTATAAAAATACCAAACACTGTAATAGCTTCTTTTAATTTAGTAATTTATAATAAATGAACTAATCAACTATTTCATAAAAGGTAGGCAATTAATACTTTCCTTTTTCTTTTTATGGTAGAAAATACAATATTCAATAATTTATATATTCATATATTAAAAGGTTGATTTATTCTCTATTCATTAAATTAACATAGTTGATTATGCATAGTGAAAGAGAACATTTTAAATTATTGTGTTATTTCTAAAATAAAATGCCCTATTAATATATTTCTTTCTCTATTACTTAATTATCCTACATGAAGCACATTTTATTTTTTTAAATTAACAGCACAAGTTGGTGTTTGACCTTTTATAGAAACTATTAAAGCATCCTAACAAAGCTTCTAGATACCGAGTCTTCGATGGTTTTTGAAAAAGAATTTTCCTTCTTTTCATCTAAAATGTATTTATTTCCTTGGTCATATCCTATAAACTTTCTTGTAGTGAAATCCGCAAATGTCATCTGGATTTGATTGTTAAACATTCTTGAATTCATTTAATATTTCTAAAAATATATCTCTCCTGTTTTCCCTGTGTCCTGATGTAATTTGTACGGTTTCTGTAAATCAAGACAGTACACTCAGTTATGGTAGATTATTCACAAGTCAACAGCAGGGTGATTTGTGATTTCCATTAAAAATATCAGACAATACATGTGAAATTATAATTTAATGTAAATTAAATTAAGTGAATATATCTATCAATATGGAATTTCCCTGCTAATTGGTCATAAGACTTCCCCCCATGGATGATTCAGCAAAATGTATGCTTGAATGTAAATCAGAAAAGAATCAGTGAATTTTATTTATTAAGTAATTAGATAAGAAGAACACTAACTTCTGTCAGCTGATTTATAGGACTAAAAGTTTTTTTTTTTTTTTAATAGTAATACTGGGGAAAAAATTTCAAAATCATATAAAAGGAAAAAAAATCTTTATATGATGATAATGATACAGATGAACACAAAATCAAATTTAGATTATATGTACATTACTCTTCCATGGATTGAAATTTGTTTCAGGTTTAGAACTATGGCATAAAATACTGCAATTGGAATTATAATGTAGGGATTAATTTTCAGGATAACTAGAAAAATTAATTAAAGTGATTCTAAAAAAAAAAGTGATTCTAGAATATAAAACATACAGTCTAAAAAAATTCCAGATATTTTATTCTAATGTAAGCTATATCAACATAATTTTCGACAAATTTAATCTTTTCTTTTATTCCCCAAATTTCTACAAGCAAGGCTTCTAATGTTCTTTCTACCATATCATGCAGTTAAAAATCATTCTTTACTCATCTGCCTGAAAGTACCCTTCAGGAATTATGCCAAGCAAGTTTTTGATTAAATATTAAATGTAAATGATTTTGTTTGTCCTAAGAGCACCATCAGTAAGTGCTTTGTGGACTCTAATGATTCCTTGCTACTAAAAAGATGCCTAAATACTGTTACCAAGAGTTCAATGAAAATTTGTTATCTCTGTCTTATCATCACTGTGGTACTTCAAAAACATATCTTAAGCCTTCTAAATCACATCCTCCTCATTATTTCTCCATATTCAAGGAAATTCCTGTTTTCAGAAATGATTCTGGATAGGAGTTCTATCTCCATCTTGATTCTCAATGTCACTCTTATCTCATCTATCATGGAAGCTTCTTATCATCTCTCTTTCTTATATCAGCTTGAATGTAGAACGTAAATGTCTTGTGATCTCACACAGGAAGTTAACAACAAAAGAACAAGCAATAGTGTCAGCTAAAACAGAGTATTAGGTCTCCTTGTCTCTTAAAACCCAGGAGGCAGTCCAAAGTGTAATTATTTTCTTGGAGCCACAGCAGAAATATTCCTGCCAGTTAATTTTGCATTGCAGTTCAGCTCCTTTCTTTATTTACCTCCAAACTCAAGTTCAGGATTTCCTCTTTCTGTGCACTGACTTCTTGACAACTCCGTCAAAAGAAGGGCCACCTGTAGATCACAGTGCATGATCACTGACAGTTCTCTTTTCTCAATTAGCAATCTCATCCCTCGGCTGCTTTTCTTGGGAAACCAAAAACCAACAGTGTGGTGTTTGCATTAAGATGGGACTTCAAAGAGGAAAGGTAAGTCCTTGCTCAGTGTGTCAGTTGTCTTTTATTTGCTCCTGGACTATATATACAACCTCCTTTCTGTTTTCTGAATGATAGTGTGTCCCTGTGGTCATCTTGGAGAATTATATTTGACACAGGGTCATATAGAAGAGTAAAGAAGTGAGTTGTCTATGGTTTACCAGCACCACCTCACACACATTACATGCATGTGTATGTTTACACATCTGGCTGTGTGTGTGTTTATATACTTACAGTGATGGTCACAGTTACATAATTTTTACGGTGTTGATTGTCAGTGGGGGAGGCAATTACACCTCCTTGGGGAAAGAAGACTTGAGAGTTCATTGTAATAATTTCCACACTGATAAAGTTTTGTTAAAGCTACACCCAGTGTGTTAACTTTGGACTGTTAGTTTGATCCATGTTACCTGTGTTTGGTATGTGACTTTTAAACTATTTTCTTTTCCTACTTTTCAATGGCCTCTGATCTATGGAGGCTAGCTTAGGGTCTTAATAGGAATACCTCTTTGCATAGGGCTTATTACTGATCATAATCCTTAAAGTGATGATAAGAGGGAAATGAATATGAATAAAGTATAAATAGGCTTTTCTATTAATCTAGTTATCAGAACTAATAAGTACATAAGTGAACAATTTAATTTTCTGTGTTAAATACTACTGGATATTGATTTTAGCCTGGATAATATTGCCTTATTATTATTCTTAAATCTGTCATAAAATAAAAGTCAACAATTTAAAATATACAATTAAATGAGTTTTGCCAACATAAGGCAGAATATTTCCATAACTTATGAAGTTCCCCATATACCTTTGCACAGTCTATCGCCTCTCCCACCCTGGCATCTGTGTTGCTTCCTGTCACTGTCATTTTATATTTTCTAAAATTTTACTTTTTTCTAGAATTTATTTCTGTTGTGAATCTATCAACTTATTGATGGTATTAGTTGGCCTTTTAAATCTCATTTTATTTTTGGATACTATAAATAAAGTCACAAAAATATTTAAGCACATGATTTTGTGCGAACATATATATTTTTTATTATTCTTGAGTAGTTTTCTAGGAATGAAATTGCTGGATCTTATGGAAACTATCTTTGTATAAATCAGTGTAAAGAGTTTCAAAATAATTATACTATTTTTTGCATTCCCATAAGTAATATTTGAGAATTTTAGTCATACAATATTTACACAAACACTTGATTTTGCCGACCTTCAATGTTAACTGTTCTCAAGTATGTGAATATTTGTGTCATATTGTTATTTAATGTACATTCACCTTATGACTAAAGAGGTAAGATGCAGTATCATAGGATTATTGCATTCACACCTGTCTTTGATGAAGTGTCCTTAAAATGTTTTGCCCACTTTTCAAAAACTGGGGGTCTGTCTGGTTAAGCCAGGGAAATTCCACTCTAGAGAGATGGATTCAACATCGTAATTATATCCTAAATGATTATTTAAAGTTCCACTAAATTACATAAGGTACACGTTACAGGTTTTGAAATTAGGCTTGTTTAAAACCCCAGCAGTGGATTGACATGGGCTCTCCAGTGGTCAGTTGTCAGTGACCACTGACTCTCTCCAGGGAGCCAGAAGAACATAAAGGTATAGAGAGGAGAGGAGTAGAGGGGTAATACCGTTTGGTTAGCTCCCCCTGAATGACCCATTTCCCAAATGCCATTTGCTCTAAAGTATTTACCCTTTTTCCTGATTTAATATATAAACTGATTTAGGGCTTTAACAATAAACTGAGTTCAGAGATTTTCCTACTCCTTCTTTCTTAGACTATCCAATGATGAATTCGTTCTCTGTACTTACCCCTTTTCCCAAAGTCACTACTCAAATCCAGACAGCCAATGCTTTCTTTAGTTGCTATAATCATGTTGGCTATTCCCCTACTTCAACACTCTGTCTATAGTGGAAGCTGAGCTTCAGCTTACATTAGGAAGGGTTTTCCTCACTCTCTACCATGTGCTTTTCTACGGGCATTAGTACTTAATATTTCCCAGGTCCTTGAAGTTGTTGGAAGTGAATGATACATATAACTAATTCTGTGGTGGATGCAGGTTTTTAAACTATTTGTATTTGTTTACTGAGAAGTTAATAACATATCCAGAATATAAAACATTTTGGTTTTCTTTTCATATTAAACTAAGAATAGACCTTTATTGAGAAACACATATTACGTATTCTTAAAACATATTCCATTATTTTTCTCACAGCCAGATTTTGATAAGGTCTGTAGTACAGCACTCGCAAAGTGAATTCTCAGATCGATGCATGCAGTCCAGATATTTTTGAGATGTTTGTTGAGCTGATCTAAATGCTTTAAAGAATATTATTTATTATAGTCCAATTATTTAAATTCATGAAAGATATTAACTATAGCTATGTCCTCAGCATTGAGGAATTAATGTATAGACTTTGCCAACGTACGGCAAAAGTAATGTACGGACATTACTAAACTCTCTACTGATGGATAAAACACATGTGGTCTTCTTATTCTGGCTAGGCTAATTTAGGTTGATAAATGATAAAGAGGAGACACACCTACTGTTTTATAAAAATTTGCAAAATAATGTTTTTCAGTTATTAGATGTGATAATAACTATTTTTATTATCAGACTAATTTTGTTAACTACAAGGATTAAATATTTACCTTTAGAAACCTTTGTTATTTTTGAATTTGTGGAGAATTACACTATTTTGACACAGTAAAACTCCACAAGTATAGGATTTGGCCCAATACGTGTTTTTCAATTGTCCACATCGATGATCCTGTGCTACTAATGTGGACAAGGAGGGAGGAGAGACGGAAGATAGGAAGTTAGGAAGGAAGGAAGGAAAAAAGGAAGGCAGGCAGGAAGGAGAAATTGTGGGAAGATGTTGAACATGTTATGTTCAGTATATGACAGAAATTGTGTTCAACTTACACACATTTACCTAAAAAGTATCCTATGAGATTAGGTTCATTCCTCTTAACTGTTAGGAGAAAACTGAAGCTCTTCCCAGGTAAATTTCTTACTAACTTGCTGAAGTGACAAAAAGCCAACATTAACAATTTTATAAACATGTACACTACTAAAATTTATACTGTTTTTAACAACTGCTTGACTAATTCAAATTTTCTGAAAATAAAATTAAGAAAATAAATCTATATATTTTTTCTTAATGGAATAACGTGGGTGTCTGTCTCAATTCTAAGTATTTATATACATTATTTAGGAAAACCACATTATTTTTGAAAAATACCTTTTGAATTATTTTCCTAGGATGATGTTACCAAACTGCATGACTTTTTTAAAGTTCAAAGCACAATGCTTATCTTTCAAAAAGTTTATTAACTTAGATGATGTAAATTAATTATATCATGTGGCTTAAAGAATTTCAGAGGGATTATCTTTGAAGATGTTGTGTAGTGTCCCACAGAGTACCAGCAAGTGAGAAATTGTGATTTAACAGAGGATGTGACATGCTAAAACTGCAATTTGCTCAAATATTTGTTTTGCTTATTTTTTAGTTAACATATTATACAACTCATTGAACTTAATATTCGAGTCATCCCCAATGTGCTGTTAAGACCACATCCTTTGCAGTATTAGGTTCAGTAGTGCATTTTAGTCCTTAAGAAATTACAATAATATACAAGTAGATTCATTTCCACTAAAGAAACACTATCAAATAAATTATATATATCTAAGTCTAGGTAGATATATGAAAAAAATATCAAAGTGTATGTGATTTTAAGCCCAATTAGTCTAGATAAGAGTCAATAAGCTGGATTATTAATAGATAATGAGGAAATAAACAATTGGCCTGTAATAAAATTACTCTGTACATTTTTAGGCTTTCTGTCTCCTAAACATTCTATGCTTGATGTCACATCCTGTTTTTTTGAGTATCACCATACATATATGGCATTAATCCATTTAAATCTTACAATGAAGCAGTTGACATCTTACATAAATTTTGAGATGCCTTGCCTGTGGGAGAATTCAGGTCGTGTTGGTTGTAGGACTGGGGCCCTTAGTTCCTAAAGACCACAGACAACTCCATTTAACATCATGAGCTTTTATTCCTATAAGATCAGAATAAGAATGTCTCTTTTCTCAGGAAGGGCCCAGTTCCTCTTTAAAGAGGTTTAATCACTTGATTAAACCAAGCCAACTCAGGTTAATTCCCTCTAACTCAAAACCAAGTGATAAACTGGCTCCAGCTAATGTGAAGCACTACCTACATCAAAAAAGAAAAAAAAAAAAATCCCTTTACCTCTGGCATAAACTAAACCTAATTACACTCACATAAGGGTATATAGCTCAGGTTGCAAATCTGGAGAGTCATCGTAGAATTTTACCTACCACAGGGCACTTGAGTGGCTCAGTTAATTAAGCATCTCCACTCTTGATTTCAGCTCAGGTCATGATGTCAGGGTCATCAGATTGAGCCCTGCATCTGGCTCCACACTCAGCATGGAGCCTGCTTGGGATTCTCTCCCTCTCCATTTGACCCTCCCCCTGCTAAAACTCTCTTTATATATAAATAAGTAAATAAAATCTTAAAAAAAATTATCACAACTCCCTATACAATAAGATACCTGGTATTTTTAAATACTAAGTGAAATATACCCTTTTGGCTAACCAAACAGGTCTATCAATAATGACAATGACTATAATAGTCACAGTAGGCCAGATTATGCCATATTAAGAAATGAAGAAAAAGAAGAAGAAATCTGAAAGGCGACTGGATGAACAAAACAAAGGTTAATTTACTCACTATATGTGTCCAGTGTGGGCCCTTCACTTCATACTAATTCATAGATCCAGGATGACAGAGATTTTATTTACCATTTTGTAGCTACATTATGTACCTCCTTCTCTTGCAGCCCTGATAATTCTTATTGATTTTACCTCTTGGGTATCTGTCCATTTCATGTTCTTTTCCACCTACTAGAATTTTTATTTATTTATTTATTCATGAGAGACATACAGAGAGAAGCAAAGACATAGACAGAGGGAGAAGCAAGCTCCTGCAGGGAGCCCAATGCGGGACTCAATCCCAGGACCCGAGATCATGACCTGAGCCAAAGGCAGATGCTCAACCACTGAGCCACCCAGGTGCCCTCCATCTACTAGAATTACCCCAAAATTATTTTGCTTCTTTTCTCCTGACTTACAATCTATCTTCAATTTAGCAGATAGAATGAGCCTTTTAAAAAATTTGTCATATCATGTCACTCCTTTATTCAAAACTCTCTTAAATGCTTCCCATTCACTAGAGGAAGGGTCAACATTCTGGAGCTTCCACTTCTGTAACAGCAGTATGAGGAGGGAAAAAGTGCTCAAAACAGCTTTAATGAGCCTTAAAATACCCCAAAAGTATTTTTTTTCTAGTTTGATTCTTGAAGTACTTGTTATTCCATAGAGTGAAAAGGGTTACAGTTAATGAAGAAAGTGAGTGAAAATTCAGTCATTTTCATTTAAGAAAATTGTAAAACATACTGCCAGGTGCTTTATCTCTTTCTCTCCATTGGCAGTTTTACTTTATTGTCATAATATAATGTTGTTTTGGGGCATGAATAGGATGTCAAAGGACATTATTCTCCAAGAATAATATTTGTCTTTCTGTCTATGTACATTAATCAGAACTATAGTAGACTCACTTTTTCCTTTTTCAAATTAGCAGTTACATATGGACTGTGCTGCATCAATTCCAAAATGAATGTAGAGAAGATGAAAAACTAGATGGAACATAGGTTAAAAAAAAAAAGCAAGATTAAGATAGATAAACAGAAGAAACACAATGAAAATGACAGAAGGCTAGGGAAAAGAAACCAAGAGATGATTGCTACAGAATGAAGTAAAAAACCTGGCCAATCAATGTAAAAGTTGTAGCTCGAGTCTGCCAGGGTTTTGGCAAGAGCACACTGTAGATATTTTATACATGGGAGGGACAAGATTTCCTTATAGTGTTTCTAAAGTCCTACCATGTCTCTCATTTAGCCCATTTCCAAAGACTGCATGTGCTATTGAAATGCTTCCAAAATTAGTTATAAAGTAGTAGTTGCTCCCGTGTAATAAGAACGCATACAATGATATTTATGGGCATATTCAGAAATAATAAATTTCTCTGTAAATTGCTTAGACTTTAAGGTGCATTCCAACAATTTTCTATCATTTATATGTCAGTGAAAGAGAATTCAAAATGTAATAGACTTTAAAAAGGTATGAGTATAACTGTTTAAATAAATAAAGATATGTAATTTAATTTTCTAACTAAAAAATTGTATTTCCTGGGATCCCTTAGTGGCACAGCAGTTTAGCGCCTGCCTTTGGCCCAGGGCACAATCCTGGAGACCCGGGATGGAATCCCACGTCGGGCTCCCGGTGCATGGAGCCTGCTTCTCCCTCTGCCTGTGTCTCTGCCTCTCTCTCTCTCTCTGTGACTATCATAAATAAATAAAAATTTAAAAAAACTTATAAAAAAATAAAAAAATAAAAAAATAAAAAAAATGAAAAATTGTATTTCCTTAGAAGCATTCAGAATGTCAACCACACTGCTGCAACTTTTTTGCATAAGCTTCATCAGAGACAACTGTAAATGAAAAAACAAAAACAAAAACAAACTGCCATCCTCATATATAACTAATTTGTGGTGGGCACCAACCTGGACCTGCTTTAAAGATCCGGGACAGGGGATCCCTGGGTGGTGCAGCGGTTTGGCGCCTGCCTTTGGCCCAGGGCGCGATCCTGAAGACCTGGGTTCGAATCCCACGTCGGGCTCCCGGTGCATGGAGCCTGCTTCTTCCTCTGCCTATGTCTCTGCCTCTCTCTCTCTCTCTCTCTCTCTCTCTGTGACTATCATTAAAAAAAATAAATAAATAAAATTAAAAAAAAAATAAAGTAAAGTAAATATCCGGGACAATTTATAACTCCCATTTTAGTCCCAGGCAAAGTTACTGGCTACTGAGAATACCACTAGGAGAGGGCTCTCTAAATTCCATAGTGTGTTAGCCATAAAAAAAAAAAAAGAAAGAAAGAAAAAGAAAAAGAAAGATACTGTACTCTTTAAAAACAAATCTTACACAGTCTTCCATTTCATTTTTTTTTTCTTTAAAAAGAATAAGTTGCGCACAGGGTGCTTAAATACTTTATTGACAAGAGAAAAAATCTATCCTAGAACCAACTTATTCATCATCATCACCTTCTTCTTCCTCCTCCTCTTCCTTTTTTTTCTTGCTTAATCAGCCTTGATGACTCTCTTTTTTGTGGCATTAGGCTTTCCTTTAGTTTGGTATGCAGCAATATCTTTTCCCTATTTTCCTTCAGCCTAGCAGAGTTTTTCTGAGACTGCTTGTCATCTGCACCAGTGTCATTCCTTGTCTCTCCCAGTTTCTCTGCAGCATCACCAATGGGTAGATCATGTTGTTCTCCTTTGATTTTGGGGTGATACTTAGAACAAAAAACAAAAAGGCCGAAGGAAGCCTCTTGGGATCATTGAGTTCTTGAACTTCTTTTTTGTTTCCCCTTTGGGGAGATATAAGTTTTCACTTCTTTTTCATAATGGGCCTTGTCTGCTTTTGCCATGTCTTTAAATGTTCTTTCACCTTTCTCAGCACTTCTGAGAAAACTCAGAGAAGTTGACTGAAGTGTCTGGGCACTCCTCTTGGCACAAAGAATGCATATGATGACCTTTTGCCTCTCAGCTTCTGGAATCTTCCTTGCCCGTGTTTAATTGTTTTCCTGAGCAAGGCACAGAGTCACCCAGTGCCTGTCTGGCACTCACCCGCCCAAGCTCTGTCTCTGTGGAGCTCAAGGTACTCCAATGATCCATTACTTATTATCCATAGAATCTCAGGGCTAATTCAAAAGAATTCTATATTTACTTATAAAGCAATATCATACTCTCACAACCACATGACTCTATTTCATTGTACTTTGCATATTTATTATACTAACTTTTGACATAATTAACTCAAATTTGTTTTGTTGGATGGACAAGCCTAAACTTTTATGCCATATCTTTTGCACTTTTCCAGTGAATATCACATTCTATTTCCTCAACTAACCCAAAATGGTATTACTGTGCTTAATCAATCATAACAAATGTTCACAATCCATATGTTTTACTTTTTTGCATCCTCAATCTTGCCATTCTTGTGGCTCAGGGGGATATTTGCATCACTATTGTTCCTGTTTTGTACTGAAGCCCCTATTTTTTATTTTGTTTATTCTTTTTTTTTTTTAACATTTTATTTGTTGGGCACTTGGGTGGCTCAGTGATTGAGTGTCTGCCTTTGGCTCAGGGTGTGATCCCGGGGTCATGGGATGAAGTCCCACATCAGGATCCCAGCAGGGAGGCTGCTTCTCCCTCTGCCTATGTCTCTGTCTCTCTCCATGTCTCTCATGAATAAATAAATAAAATATTTAAAAAAATAAAGGCTTTATTTATTTGAGAGAGAGAGAGTATGAGAGACACAGAGAGAGATTACAGGCAGGAGGGAGAAGCAAAAAAGAGGGAGGATCAAATTCCCCATTGAGCAGGGAGCCTGATGCAGGGCTCCATTACAGGATCCCAGGATCATGACTTGAGCTGAAGGCAGACTCTTTACCCACTGAGCCAAAGCCATTGGTACCCCAAAGCCATTACTTTTTAGTTTTATAAGAAAAATATGCATTAATCTGGACTTTCAAAGTTTAACAATATATATATTTTTATGAATGTATAAAATATGTATGAACCTTTTTTCCTGACTTTTAAGTTAATACAGCTGTCATAGATATTTGTATACAATCATTTTGGAAATAATTTTTCTTGTTTGCAGTATTTAGAAGCAGAAGGAGTGAAATGTTGGGGAGACATATATATTTAAACATTGTTAATCACTACACACTTTCCTAGACATGGCATGCCATCTTAACTCCTACACTCAATGTCTGAGAGCTCCATTTGCTTCTTCCTCTCCCATCCTTGCAGCCTTAACCATCCTTATGCACAGACAGTGACCTCCTTACAGTTGTCATTTACATTTCCTTGAAAAGTAAGTCTTGAATGTATTTTAATTCCCATGCCTCTTGGATAACCTCATTTCTGAAGTGACTGTTCAAGTTTCTGACTATTTCCCTCCCCTCAAATTGGATTGTTTGTCTCCTATTTGCTGATTTGTAAAGGCTCTTTTTATGTTCTGGGAACAGATTCTAATTCACAGTGCCTTAAATCAGCACTATAAATGTTGAAAAAATTCCACCTTCTCTTTGTGATTTCTGTGTCTTGTTTAAGAAATATCTGACCACTTCAAAGTCTTCAAAATTTTCTACTACCTTCATTTTTATAAATTGTAAAGTTTGGGATGCCTGGGTGGCTCAGCAGTTGAGCCTCCCTGCCTTCAGCTCTGGGCCTGATCCCAGAGTACCGGGATCAAGCCCCATGTCAGGCTCCCTTCATGGAGCCTGCTTCTCCCTCTGCCTGTATCTCTGCTTCTCTCTCTCTCCATGTCTCACATGAATAAATAAATAAATTCTTAAAAAAAAAAAAGTCATAGAGCTTTAGTTATTACATTTTGGTCTGTGCTCCTACTCCAGGTAATTTTCTTTTTCCCCTTATAGTGTAGATAGAAATTCCTTTTTTCCCCATACAGATATAATATTGTTTTTCTATATTTTGAAATGATACTAACTTTTCTGTTGTAGTGCATGGGCCCTTTGTCTGAAAATCAAGGAAGAGTTTAGGTCTATTTCTGTATGTTTTGACATGTTATACTATACTTTCTTCAACATTGCTCATCCATTTCAAAAATGCTTCCACTATTATATATTTATGACATTTCTAAATGCATTTCAGAATCATCTTGTCAAGTTTTATGTATAAACCTACTGTCGTTTTATAAGAATAATATTGAATCTGTAGTACAAATTGATAAGTGGCATCCTAATGATATTAAGACTTCTAATCCATGAACATGGTATATGTCTTCATCTTTGGTTCCTTAATTCCTATTAATGAAGTTTCACTTGCCTTTGTAAGATACACTTATATTTATTTATCTAATTTCTAAAACAAATTGCTAAAGATTAAATGTGATGTAGTTTGAGAGTATAGGGCCTCTGGAATCTACAAACACAGGGGAAGCTTGTATACAATCACAAGCTCTTCTCCACAGTAGGGAGGATGCATTTCCAAGAAAGACTACAGAAAGGGCAGGAGAATTAAGTGTTACAGCCTGAACAAGGCTATTGGCCCCTGCTAAAAGAAAAGCATAAATCCCTTTTCAGATCTTCTTCCTGTGGAAGAGCTTGAACCACTGGGAAGGGGAGTGAGGGAATGAAATGCTAATTATGCTAATTAAAGTCAGAACTAGACAGTATTGAATACCTAAAATTAAAAATCTGATAATAAAAATGCTGCAAAGTATGCAAGACAACTGAATTCTTTAAATAGGCTGCTGGGAATACAAAATGATAGAGTCAACTTGAAAAACAGTTTAGAACTTCCTTAGATATTTAAACATGTATTTACAATATGACCCAAAAATTCCACTCCCAAATATTTATTAAAACATATGTTCACCCATAAAAATAAAGCTTTTATATTCCAGATATCTATACATAGTCATCCACCAATAGAAACAATTCAAATGTCCTTCCATTTGTAATATTAACTAACTGTAATCCATCTTTATAGTGGAATACTACCTACCAATGAAGAGATCAAGCTACCAATACAATATAAATACTGGATGCAATATACTGAGTAAAACCACACCAGAATAAAATGACCACAGACTGTATGATTCATTTATATTATGTTTTGAAAAGGCAAAACTGTATGGATGGAGGGGCACCTGGGTGGCTCAGTGGTTGAGCATCTGCCTTTGACTCAGGGTGTGATCCTGGAGTCCTGGGATCAAGTCCCACATTGGGCTCCCTGCAGGGAGCCTGCTTCTCTCTCTGCCTATGACTCTGCCTCTCTGTGTGTGTCTCTCAGGAACAAATAAATAAAATCTTAAAAAAAAAAAACCTGAATGGATGGAAAAATAGATCAGTATTTTTTGGATCTGGGGACAGAGAGGCAATGACTATAAAGGGCATGAGGTAACTTGATTATGAAAATGTCCATATATTGACTGCATTGGTGGTTATGATGCTGTATGAGTTTGTTATAATCTAGGGACCTAGACATTTAAAAATGAATTTTAATGTATGAAAGTTATTACCATAATTAAGAAGAATCAATCACACACACACAAAATAAGGAGTTTTAACCTGTTGGACTCTCCAATCCCCCACCCATTTCTCCTTTGTAGTTAGAAATAGTAACAATTTCAGACCAGGAGAAAGTATTCCTACCTATGGAATCTTGGTTGTCTTGTTTGTTTGTTATCTATGTGTTTATTCATTCATGTTCATGCATTATTCGATATTGGATTCTCAAAATATAATGTGCCAAGAATGAGGCTATGCATCAGGCATAAATGAAAAACTCATAACTTCTGCTAAAGGACCAGAAAATTCCTTTCACCAAAATCAACTGCAAAACTAGACAAAATAGATGATGTACTGGGTATTAGCCAGTGGCTAATATTAGCTCGTGTTAGCACTACTTGGAAGAATTTCACTCAGTTCTCTGCCTCAGAACCACTTCTGACCTAGGGTGAAAAGAGAATGAAAACTGGAATATGAACAGAGCATAGGAATCTTGCTGAGCTGAGGAGACAGAGATCAAAGTTTGGGTCAGCTGAAACAGTGGGAGTATGTGTGGTAGGTACTGTAGAGAAGTTAGCTGTGTAGAAAAGGAAGCTTGGTGGGGGGATTACCCATTAGTTCTTGGCTGCAGGCTGGGTCCTAAATGAGCTGGGCACAACCTCCTAGTGTTTATCAGAGAACACATAATACAGGGATCAGAACAAAGTGGGGATATTTGAAATTGAGCAGGGTTGGTGAAGCGCCTTGTCAGTGGATCGCTTTCATAGTGAAAGGATGCTCATTAACACATCTTTAACACCTAAGCATATACCTGAGACGTAAAAGAGTTGCCATATTCAAAATTAAAACTGAAAAAATTTTAAAATGTTTAACTTATTAATCCACTTAAAATAGCAATAATAATACACTAAATGGAAATGTTAACAATATAATTTTAGGAAAATTAATATATTTTCCAAAACAAACCAAACTGTAGTGAGAAAAGTACATTGTTTTACATTTTTGCAAATAACCTAAATGACTAGCCTAATAGAAGTCAGCTGGATTCTTATGTCTGCCTTCTTCATTCAGTGTGACTTGATATACTATTTAAGGAAGTATATGAGGGAGAATATGACCTCACATAGACGTGTGGTTTTAAAAGGAGAAATATTATATTTTTTCTAATAATTTTGGATAGTCTTTTTGTTTCTACATTTCAAATAAAAAATTGGTTGTTTCTTAGTAACTAGCTGCAAATGGGGAAGCTGGAATCATATAAATTAATGGATCTTTTCCATGTATGTGGTTTTGTAACATCAAGTAAGCATCGTCTACTTGGGTTCAATGACTTACAGAGATATTTCCAATGTTGACACATTCTGTTATAAACAATAAAAACTGACAGCCCTATTAGATCTTATGAGAAATATTTTAAGTTTTGTCAAACTTCTGGCTGAAAAGTTTTCCAAAATTCTCTCTTTCTGTCTTTTCTTCAAATATCTCAAATGACATAAATAAAAACAAATACAGTCAATTATTTTCTTTGGAATGACAGTGAAGTGAGCCTTCACTTTGTTAATTTTTGAGAAACTTGTCTGAATAAATATAATTTGTCCTTCAGCCACTTAAGTCATATTGATGTTGCATTAAAAAATTAAAAAGTGACTGGTTCAGCTTCAAACTCTGTATCCAATAGATTTTCTCCAAACCCATCATTCTCCAGTATTCAGAACGATACTTCCTTATGTTTTCTCATACTGAATATTCAAAAGTATGCTCAAAGTTACAGTATTTAATAAATTAGTGATTTATACTTCTTGATCTAAGGTATTTAAAAGTGGCTTTTTAAAATGTAAATAGGTAAAGTTGGAGAATATATATTTAACAGCACATTTTGGTGCCACTGTTTTGATTTCTGTGAAGACACAAGCAGATTTATCAACCAATGCTTAAGCACCATCTTTATAAATGTTAACATAGTAAAACACCAAAAAAGAAAAATCCCACACATTATATTTATGAAAATGGGCTTAAATTAACAGATCTCTAGGAAGCATATTGGAATGCAGCAAACTGCACTTTGAGAATTGCTACATTAAATTATACTTGCCCTACAACCATCTTAACTTAGATTAGGGAATATCTGTCAAGCCCTGCAGGGTGACACCATATGATATACATCTTGCTAAATTGGAGCTGCTTGGGGAATATCTATGAGTTTCTCTAGATTTAACCTACACCTTTACAGATTTCAAATTGTTCAAACACTAGCTAAATTCCTGAAAAGCAGAAATTGTCTCTTTGAGGATGAAGCACAATGTGAAAATATCTGTAAGATATAATCAAAGTGCTAAATATTTCATCAAACATCACTAGGCAAGTAAATTCAAAACATGCAGTTTATACTAAACCAGTGATCAACAAAAATCATGCCCACTATGTCTCAGATGATGAATTTAGAAGACTACAAGTTTTGTATAGATTTATTTTTAAAACCAAAAAAATAATATGATTTTAGTGAATGAGGATAGAGAAACCGGATAAATATAAAATAAAACAACAAGCCAAATGGAAATTCTCAGACTAAGAAATAAAATAACTGAATAAAAATTTACCTAGTGGAGATGGAATAAAAGAAGACCTGTAAAGTTAAAGGCAGATGAATAGAAATTATGCAATCTAAGTAACAGGAGTGATGGGTGGAGGGTTAGGAGTTAGGAGGAGGGATACAGATCCCAGAATAAAAATAATCAGTGACTTAGAGACCTATGTGAAGGTCTTACATATGAGATGAATAAAGGAAAAAAATAGTTTAAAACAAGTATGGACACACACATATATTCACATATATTTGCATATATTTATATATAAATATAAATAGTTGTGAATACTATGCACACACAAACAAAATGAATTGTTAAAAAAAAGTAGGCATATATTAAAAGAACCCTATGTATTCCTTTTAAAATTTTTGAAAAGACAAAAGACTTCAATGAAAAATGAAAATTGTAAGATGAAATTTATAACATATGTTCATATAAACTATAGTAACAATTACCAAAAAATGGGAGGACAGGTAAATAGATTTATGTCATACTAAGGTTACCATGCTTAGAAAGTGGGAATGTTAAAGAGAAAATTAGGGAATTTCAAGTAGGAAATAAAAAATGCCAATTATAAAGATTGAAGGGGAAGGTTGAAATCAGAATTTTGTAGTATTTAGCGTGAAATTGGACAGATACAAAAATGACTCAAAATAGACCCTGATAAACAAAGAACCCATATTGCTAGCATAGAGCAAGCATTACTGGAACAATAAAATATAAATTAAAAAGCTATAGAGGAAATAAAAGTAGACACTAAAAATATTTAATTAACCAAAAAGACAAGATTAAGGAAGAACAAGGGAACAAAAACAGAAAAGTAGAAAATAAATAGCAATATGGTAAATTTAATAATAAAAAATTTAATTGAGCATAAATTGAATGAACATTCTTTTTTTTTTTAAGATTTTATTTATTTACTCATGAGAGACACACAGAGAGAGAGAGAGGCAGAGATATAGGCAGAGAGAGAAGCAGGCTCCACGCAGGAAAACTGATGTGGGACTCAAACCCAGGACTCCAGGATCACACCCTGGGCAGAAGGCAGATGGTCAACTGCTGAGCCACCCAGGTGTCCCAAGCATTCAAATTAAAAGGCAACATTTTTCAGCCTGTGTAAAGGCAGAGAGCCAAACTATATTTTGCTAATTAGAGTAAGATGAAACAAGAGAACATATGCTTAAAAAAAAAAAAAAACTGAGGGTGGGGGGAGTTGTGAATACTATGCACACGCAAATCATTAGGAAAGTGGTGTGTTTATTAGATAAAGTAGACTTTAAGACAAAGACCATTTTCACAGGGGAACAATGTAATGAGCAATGTCCTATGAATACATAACAGTCTTAAACATATATGCAACAGATAACAGAGCACCAAAAACCTTGAAGCAAAAGCCTAGCAGAAGTAACACAGATATAAATCTACAATCACAGTCAAATATTCTAACAGTATTCTTTCAGGAGATGACAGGTAAAGGATATAGACATTCAGTAAGACTACAGGATACATGAGCATAACTAAAATAATTAACAACCAGATTTTCCTGATTGACATGGGAAACAACACCTGATGAAATATTATACCTTATTTTCAAGTGTACATAAATTATTCATATAATAATGGTCAATAGTGGTTAATCAAAAGCTTAAATGAACTTTAAATGGCTGAAGTATTGTTTCTTAATCTGAATACCATGGAGCACTTCAGGTATTTGTCTCAACCAGTCTAATGAAATTAAGAATTACATTGTTAAAAAACGACAATTCACTGTTTTCCTATCTGTCCATCCTTTCCCCATTAGTCATTGTTGCTATAAATTTACAGTATAGTTATTAGTGATGATTATATAATTGCTATAGGAAGATGAAGATTTAGTATAAACCATGCGGTGATTTTTCTGCATGTCTGTAATTATTATATCACAGATATCAACACTTCTTACTAACTTCCTGTGTAAAGAGTATTTAATTCTCCTGTGGTTATTAATGCTTCCTTTAAAGAATAGTCTATAAATATCATCATTTCTTTAACCACCCATTTCCTTCATTGTTATTACCTTATTTCTTAACTCTAGTATTTAAACTTTGTGGAATATAAACATTTTCCATCCACGGAATTAGAAACATACGTTTTAATTTTTTTACCTAATATTCTGGTGTTTTAATCTCCTTTATCTTCTGCTTCTGAATCTCATTTTGTTTATTAATTAATGAAAGTCTCTGGACTTTTCCCACAATGTATACTTCACCATAGCAGATTTCCTTCTGATTTACTTAATAACTTCTTTATCTTTCTGTTAGATCTAATATCACACCTCCAAATTTCTTGATGGCATATATGATTACATTTTCCAATCAATTTACAAACACTAATTATTATGTCAGAGGCTAATATTTAGTGACTTCTTGCTAATTAGAGACCTGGCTAAGCACCAATAAAGAACTTGAGTTTTTTCTGTAACATGATTTATTTTTAGTATCAAAAGTTTATGTGGGGAAAACAAAATGCTTTATAGATCAAAGGATGTGTCTTATACCACATACCTAGTGTGGCAGAGTAAACACTTTGCAGGAGGAGCTTTATCATTTTAACTAGTCCAATATATCCCTCATAGTAGTATTAGTAAAGTTGTAAAGAAAAATAACCCTTCTCAAAATTACAATAAAATCCTCTGATTTACTGTTTTCTTATAACTTGGTGATTGATGAAATAAAGAAAGAATCACACATCTCTTTTTCAGATCCCATTGGCTAAGTTATGTACTTCTGGAAACAACATTAATAAAAAGTTATAAGCCAATGCATGTGAACTATCTCCTTGCAATATTGACTTTGTCACATTTTCACAGTGACTATATGTCAGCACTAAAACACATCAGGGAACTCTTGGATGAGATACAACATTAGTATTGTTCCCACATTTAAACACCTCACATTTTTAAGTCTTGATTAATTATAATTTTGCTATTTAATTGATGATGTCTTAGTATATTACAAAGACTTTTTACTTGAAAAGGCATAAGACCTATGGATTGAGGGTATCTCTGCACACTGGAAGCACTTATGAAACATACTAAAATGTTTTCATGAAGAGCCACATCTGAAGATTGCTTCAGTAGATCTGGGACATTTCCAGGGATCTATATTTAAAAACTACTTATGCACATCAATATTAAAAACTACTCTAAATATTATCTTGATGCATTTTAATTAAAAATGAAATATAATTAATTTTATATTAATGTTACCTTTCTTTACAAAGACCAAAAAATAAATTTATATTCTTTTCTTTTTCTTATAAAGAGGAAGACCTGTCAAAGGTAGTTTGGGAGATATAGATTGTTGTTAGCAATAAAGTTATCATACAAAAATTAAACTATTTTTAAATAGTCACATCAGTTTGCTGCTCTAAAATAAACACAGCCTAGGGCAGTCAATAGCAAACTAGACAATTTCTCATTTGCACATAGCAAGCGGATCTTGCCTGCTCATGCTGAGATTCTTCTTTTATCTGTGGACTTACTTGCTTTTTGCCTTTCCCTGTAGAATAAAAATACATGGGAAGCCCTCTGTATTTTATGAATGGACTCTGCTGTGAAACCCAGCAATGGTCACACAGTCAGGGCATCATGTTTCAGAGGGTGGCCAATATCCCTCAGATGCTCCAACCTGAACATAGTAGAAGGAAAGCTCATAAAAGTTTGTTCATTTCTCTAAGATTATGCACTACGAGCAAAACTTTTTTTTCAAAAAAAATCTTGTTCAAAAAGTTCAAGAGATTTTGTTCATACATACATGTTGAGATTTTATTTGTTTTTTTAGTTAAAATGCATCAACTCTTGCTGTCATCTGAGGTCATAGTCTTGGATTTGTGAGATTAAGCCCTATGTTGGGCTTCACACTCAGCAGAAGGTCTGCTTGAGATTCTTTGCCTCTCTCCCTCTCCCTCTGCCCCTCCATCCACTCCTGCTCTCCCTCTCAAATAAATAAATAAATAAATAAATAAATAAATAAATAAATCTTTAACAAAATAAAAATATAAAGGTCTAAAACTCATCACAGCCAAGAGAAGCCTCAAGAGACCTAATAGCTAAGTGTAATATCATACCTTAGGTTGGATCCTGCAACAACAACAAAAAAACAATAGATTTTACAAACTATGGTAATATGAACAAAAAGTGTGGGCTTTACTTACTATCAGTCTATCAATACAGGTCCATTTACTGTAACAAGTGTACCATGCTGATGTATGATGTTAGTATTATGGAGAATTCCATGGAATATTTGAGGACTCTATTATCTCATACATTTTCTATAATCTAAAATTTCTATCTCAGTCTTAATAGATATAACTTCAAAAATTTCAATGATATTAATTAGGGAGGCTCTTCTTTATTCTTTTTCATTAATATAGTGGTTATTTTTGTTCTTTATTCCATTGTATATATTTTTGTCAAATTTTACCACGAAATTTTTGATTTTCTATTGAATCTACAGATCAGTTAAGGAATATGGATTGTCTGTATGGTATTGTGTCTCCTTATTCATGAAGCTGACATGTGCCTCCACTTGACTTATAATTTTGTAACACATTTCAATATAATTTTGCAATTGCCCCAACCAGAACTTACCTATGTTTTGTTACACTGATTTATAACCACTGTCAATATTAACTAGCCTATTTACATCTATTGATTGCAAAAGGAACTTTAAAAATATTTTATCTAATTGTTCACAGTGTAAAAGATATAAACAAAAACTGATTTTTTAAAAAAATCCCAAACACTTGCAAAACCCTACTGCTAATTCTAATTACTGATCTCAAAGTTAAGTTGGTTTTCTTCAACGACCAACATATTGTGTATAAATAATGAAATTCTCAGCTTTCCAATCATATATAGCACTTAATCCTTTTGCTTTTATACACTGCATATACACCCAGAAATATATTTAAAATGTTGAAGGGCTTGCTTCTAGCATCTCACTATCAATAAGAATATTTGCTATTATTTTTAAGTAAATAACTTTATTAGACTCCAGGAGTTTCCTTGTATTTTTAATTGCTAAGAATGTTTTTACATAAAAATTAAATTTATCATACTCTATATTATTTCTGCATTTATATATAATCACATTGTCTTCTCATCTCTTAATGTAGCAAATCATGTATTAATTTATTTTCAACTGGTAAGTCAACATTACACTGAGATATACATACAATCTGAATATGTACTGCATTGATGTCTGTGAGAACAACTGGCCTGTGATTTGTCTTTTACATACTATCCTACTTACATATTGGTGTCAAACTATGCTGGCCTTGATTATGCAATTTTTCTTTATCTCTTTTTAAGAGCGTATTTCCATATGACTAGAATAATTTCTTCTAATTTTGTTGTAAAACTGATTCTAAAATCACCTTTTTAAAAGGTTTTCTTTAAAGGAAGTATTTATTAATACTGTATCTCAAGTGGGAAGACCACTTGTTTTAGGTAATTGTTTTTTTGGTTTTTTTTGTTGTTCTTAATGAATGCAGAAGTTATATTTCTTCTTTTTTATTCTTTTCTTTTTTTTTTTTTTACATTTCTTCTAACAATTTCAATGTACTGGCATAAAATATCATAGCATCTCATTATTTTTAATTGTTGACATCTGTTATTATGCCCCAATTTCATCGGAGCTCTCGTTTATGTCTTTTTCTTCTTTGTAAATTTCATAATAGATATGTCATTCTCATCAGTGTGTTAAGCAGGATTGGTGTTGTTTATATAGTTTGAATTTATTGTCTTTCCTGGTATGTTCTACCTTACATGGTTTTGGATTCATTTTGTTCTTTTTAATCTAAATCCTGTAACTTCTTTGTTGACTAATTTTCAGCCATTCATTTTCAATGAATGTTATAGTGTAAGTCACAATGTCTTAGCTGTGTTTCCTCATTTTTTATTTATTTTTCTCAATTCTAAATATGTTTATGTGTAGTGGTTATAGTTCCTCTGTTAACAAGCTATCTTCGGTTTCATTTCTTAATGTCCTGTCTTGCAGTATTTTTCTATATATTTTTAAAATTGATTCCTGGATTATTTGGTCTACATATCAACCTTTGAAACCTATAACAATTTCTACTATGATTTATTATATAAGTGTTTATAGATGGCTACAATATTCTATTTATATACCACATATCAAATGTGTTATTTTTGCATTTTATATTTCTATAGCTTTACTCTCATTTTATGTTTGATCACATAAATACTAAAATTACTAAAAAGGTTATAACGTTCATATCACATATAACATACAAGGGACATATAAGTTTAAAATTGCTGTACTTTTCCTATGAATTTAATTTTTCATTATGAAATGATGATTCCATTTACCTCTAGTAATACTCTTTGCTTAAATGCAATTTTTTTAAAGATTTTATTTATTTATTCATTAGAGACACAGAGAGAGGCAGAAAGAGAAGCAGGCTCCATGCAGGAAGCCCCATGTAGGACTCGATCCCAGAACCCCAGGATCACGCCCTGAGGCAAGACAGATGCTCCACTGCTGAGCCACCTAGGCATCCCAAATGCTATTTTGTTTGATAATTTACTCACATATGGTAGATCTACAAGTTAATATCTGTCAGAAGGGAAGAACAATTGGTGATGGGTCAGAACAATATATGTTGATTTAATATAGAGTTCCTGAATAACTATTAAAAGAAACAATCATTTTATTATGGGATAGAATTCTAAGACATTCTACATAGACCAATTTAACACAGGCTAACTTACTAGGTAGTCTGCAATTTTCCCCTCAAGTATATTTTCATTCTCATCTCTATGCTATTGAATTTCTATTTTTTATAAACATTACTCTAAATCATGGAAAGTATTTTTATTTATTTAAATATCAATTGGAGTGACACCTGGGTGGCTCAGCAGTTGAGCTTTTCTGCCTTTGGCTGAGGGTGTGATCCCAAGTCCTGGGATCAAGTCCCACATTGAGCTCCCTGTGAGGAGCCTGCTTCCTCATCTGCCTGTGTCTCTGCCTCTCTCTCCCTCTGTGTCTCTCATTAATAAATAAATAAAATCTTTAAAAATAAATAATAAATATCAATTGGACTTTATACAATTTTTTTTATTTTACAACTGAAGATACTATTTTCCTAAATGTGTTTCTTTCCAGCATGTGTCCTCCATGTATTATGTATCTTCTGAGGCCCACAAATAGATAATTTTCCAGCTTTCTTTGCACTCTTTTACATGATACTCAAACTTCAAACCCATCTTTAATGAAGATGTATTCCATTTCCCCTCCTTAGAGGCTAGGGCATAGAGCAGTGTGTGACATAGCCAGAATCCCTGACTAAATGTAACTGAGAGTCTGGCAGCATAATTCACCTCCTCAGTTTGGAAACCAGTATATATGGGTAGCAAATATCATCATCACTTGTCTGCAGACTCTATTGTCTTGATATTAGCTTTCTCATAGGTCTTTCCCACACACACACTGCATTTTTGTGGATTGTAGCACACAAAAGCAGCTCTCATCACTGAAAATAAAATGTCTATGTTAAGGATTCTGTAGAAAATATACATTTCACAGCAAGTAGTTCTCAGTCTCAGATTAAGGCATTCATAAAACTGCACATATTTGGTTACAAATAAGATAATTTTAAAATAAAATGTGTGAAAAAGTGAAAATGTAAGCTTTCTTTTGGGGAGAGCATGAAGTTTTCTGAAACATAAAATTGTTCTCCAAGAAATGTATTAATTCATGTAAAAAAGATTTCTTTCAGAAATAAATTTGTATATAGAAATACTTTCCTTCCTCAACAGCTTTCAATAAAACGAGTCAAGTTCTAACAATAAGCTACTAAGTTTTGTGACATTGTCTATGGTTCGTGAAACCTATGCTTACTTTTTCTTGGAAAGGGAAGCTTATTGTGATAGTGTTTCAGTTTGGTATATTTTCTGCCAGAAATTATTGATTTATGAGTCTTTATAAGATATTAGTTTCTGCCTGGTGCCTCTTTTGATGTTAAAGTATTTTTCTCTGACTAACTCATCCTATCTGTTGTCTCTTCACTCCTGAGCAGGCAGGAGGCTTTCGTGAATCTGAAGCTTAGACAAATCTCTATTATGTGGACCTCACGTCTTCATGCTTACACAAATTCCAGCCCCTGCTTGCTGTCCTCAACTATGCATGTTTGGCATTTACATTTATTGTCTGTACCTAGCTCTCTTTGTGCTAAATGTTTGGTTGAGAATGTCTTTTCCGTTTAAGATCCCTGAGCCCACTTTTCACCAAGACATTGTTATGAGTTTTATGTTGTTTGAACCCCATTTACCATTTGGAAGCCCAATCTATGTGAGCACTGATTCCTATTTCACCCTCTAGTCAGATTTCTGACTTGTGCTAGAGACTTTGCAGTATGCAATTTTGTAGGTATAGTCATATTCTGAGTATGATTCAGAACTCTAATATTTAAGACCTCAAATATAACAATATGGGTATGTGCAGGAAGGGGTTGTTAACTCAGTGTACTTTTACTGGTGTCCTAGAAAAACAGATGAAAATAATCTGCCCTCAGTTACCAAGACTGTAGCACAATTTTTGAAGGCTTATGGGAAAATACTGATCAACACCAGTTATTTTTCATTCAAAGATACTGTGATTTTTTTTTTTTTGGTGGGGGGGGTAGAACTGTAAACAAATGAAAAGAATAAGAAAGAGGAGGAAAAATTATTTTAAAAAACAGGAAAGAATAAAATAATTATTGACCAAATAGATACATTGTATGAAATTATCATTAAATATCATGAGAGGATGTCTGTGATAACACAGTAAATCAAAGGAGTTGACTCTTCATTAATAGCTTGAAATATTATATAGACAAACACACACCCACCATGTCGATTTGCTTCATGAAACATTTTCTTTTTCTCTTTGCCTCTGTCTCTTTCTTTTTTGCCAGTTTTGATTGTAAGCCTCTGATTTTGTGTGTAGAGAAAGCATCTATCCATTTTGTTTTCCAGTTTTTAAAGATTTTGTAACATGTGTTCCTAAGGGAATGCCCTCCATCCATAATACCGTCTTCTGGTGATAAATTTTTTATCACATTTAAAATAGAAACATTAGTTCACCTCAAAGCACATAAAGATTTAATTCAAACATTTGGGCCAAGGTAGGCAACTCAAAATGAATACCCACTGACCAAGAAGGCCTTAATGTTTCCCAAAGTCTCAACTGGCTTTATACAGGCTTCTTGCCTACAAGGCCCTGACCTCCCTCTCAGAGAGGGAGATTCTCTATTTTTTTTTTCTTGTATATTTTTTATTAGAGTTTGATTTGCCAACATATAGCATAACAGCCAAGGCTCATCCTATCAAGTCCCCCCTCACAGAGGGAGATTCTTATAGAATCCAGATGACCTGATCAGAAGCACCCCTCCATTTTCTTTATAGAAAAGTTTCTCTTTTATTTTCTTTATTTTTAAAGTATAGAGACTACACATTTTTAAAAGTGTAATTGTGAATTCTCTCTCCATCCTTTTGTGATGTAAATCTTATTTTTTTAAAGCCTCTTGCTAGTTTCACAACCCAGGGGTGTTGTTTCTCAGGGACCTGGGAACCATCCCTTTGAAATATGTGATCAAGGAAGATAGTTCTCCATCACCTAATTTCTGTGGGTAGGTAGGGACCTAACTTCCCTGAGAGCCTTGTTCCAAGCTTCAAAACTACCTCCTATCATGAGAAAGTTTACTTCACCTTCAGATAAAGCCAATTAGAAAACACAAATGGCCAATGAACACTCAGATTTTGTCCTCACTTCTTTCTCCTTTTACTGTCATGCACAGATGTAATTTTGAGGAATTTAGCAATTATCTGTTCTTTAATACTACACTGGTCTTAATTTTCAAAATTTTCAATATGCATTATTTCAGTTAGCTATTGCAATATAATTAACCATATCTGAGCTCAATATTTTACCACAACACAGTTATTTCTCATTAATTTATGTTTTTACTGTGTGCTTCTTCCAGTCTCATCTGGGATATTCATGTGCCATGGGCAGCTCCCATTGGCCAGGCAGCTGTATTGACATGGATGAATTCTTTCGCACAATTCAGTAGCCTAGGATTGGTTTGCAGTCAGCTAGTGTAGGTTGCAGATGACTCATCAGTTTCCCATGTACTTTCTCATTCCTATCTGTAGTTGAGTCAAGACAAATTCACCTGCTAAGCCAGACATTTCTGTGTTTTCATGGGCACTGAATAGAAGCAAGAAAAAGTAAGCTACCAGGAGCTCATGCAAAAAGGGTGACACACTGGTGTTTTTTAGTTTATTTTAAAATTTTGGAAATATTGCTTTGGTCAGAGTAATCTAAATAATAAACACAAGTCAGAGTGCAGTGGACTAGGCCCTAATGGGGAAAAGCCACAGACACAGGAAAGCCATCATTCTCATTTGGTAGATTATGTTTCCAACATCACAATTCTCCAGTGTCTTGAATTGCATATTTTCAATGACTTTGTCTTCATTCCACTCATACTACCTACAGTCAAAAGCATAAATTAGATATTCTTATAACTGCTAAGAACAGCTTATCCAATTATGTAAATTCCATGAGTTCCAGTTCTCTTGTGCTGGTACCCAAGTTCCAATTATTATTATTATTATTATTATTATTATTATTATTATTATTTATTTTTAGTGCTTTGGAATCTTCAATTCTATTAGCTTTTGGCTCTGCCTAACCAGTTGACACATTCACCCTGTCCTCATCCTATTTAAACTTCATGGTCAGGCATTATAATCACTTCATCATGTATGTGCCGGAATCTTTGCATCTCTCTCTTTCAGCTTTATTAGTTCGGCAAAAAGTTGCATTTATGGTTAAATCCGTCTCTATACCATAGAATGCAGCTGGAAAAATCTATTGGCACACTGATTGGTTTCATTTAAAATATGCGATCACAAAAAAAATCGAGAGGGCCCTTAATACTGCCAGCCGTCTTGTCCTTCCTTGGTCCATTTGCAATGGCACTTTCCCAAAGTCTCAGGCCCAGATGCTCATGCCACACTGTGCTTTCTCCTCAATCCATCCTACAATCCTCTCTTCTTTTCCAACCTCAGTGGACTGTAATTTTGTCCCGGTCAAACTATACATTCCACATTTGCTTGATTCTTTATCTTTCTAGTCTTACATCCAATTTTTTAGAACATACTCTTTGCTCTACATGAAGTATATCCTCCATCTCACCATTTCTCACTTCTACTGTTATCCTGGTCTGAGCCACCATCATCTCTCACCTATATTACTGCAATTACCTGCTAACAGATCTTCCTACCTATGCTTATTCTTTAATCTGTTTTCTCACAAAAGGCCACTTGTGTTAAAGTATTTCATTGTATCTGAACATTCACTGTCCCTCTTTGTGAAAGCATTATACTTCCTATCCCATTAGCAAGAAATTTGACCAAAAGACCTAGATTGGTAAATAAACTGCGAGAAATGATTATGTCCTATCCAAGAAGAAATTTTATGAATTAGTCCTCCCCTCATCCCACCAGGAGATTGGCAAACCTCAAATAACAATTGCCTACTTATCCTATGCCCTGGAAAGAACAAAACATAGAGGAGCACAAGAGCTGACCTGCAAAGACTATGTGACGAAAATGGAAGAAAAAATATTTGTTATTGCAAGGCAATGAGATTTTAGGGTTGTTATATCACTGTAGCCGAATATAAGAAAATCGACTAATAGAGAAATTTGTACATGAAACAGCGGTATTGCCACAACAAAAGAAGCTTAAATTATGTCACATTGGCTCTGCAGCTTAGTAGTAGGCAGGCCAGAAAATGCTATTGAAATCTGCCAACATGGAGCTCAGTGAAGCATTTAGTAAAACCGACAAATGTGATAACCTCGAAGCTTGATAATGTTCTTAATGAGTCTTTGGTCTTAGGTGAAGAGGTTTGGAAACAGAATGCTATTAGTGTTTCTTTGTTATTTTTATTTTTATTTGACATGAAATTACATGAGCTAAGAAATGATTGCCAGGTTTGTAAGCAGAGTTAAAAGATTCATTGGCTTCTCAGCTAAATAGCTAAAGGAGAATATTGAAGTGTTTTAAGATACAATCATTGATTAACGCTTGCCTTCATGATAAGAGCTTTGTTCAAACATCTTAATTCATTAAGCTGACACCTGTTAAATTCTTTCCATGCCTTGGGGAGGGAGGAAAGGAGTGGTGAATGCAGCTTTCCCAGGAAAGTCTGATGAGCTCGAGGCAATTAAAATGAAATCTAGAAGGGGAAGAATGCCTTATAAAGAATTGTGACTATAGATGTTGGTCTATGAAACAGATGGAAAAGAAGGTAGGTGTGTCAGTTGATATGGGTATTTTGTGATTCTTTTTAAAAAGTCCTGAATAGGCAGTACATTAAACTAATTAAACATGACTTTATATCAGAATTTACTAAGTGATCAACTTTTATAAGCCCATGACTTTTTTTCCCCATCTCTTAATTAAGCAAATCATATAGATCTATATTATGGAGCAACTATGGCAACAATAAAACACACAAAAATTATTCTGTTATATCGAGTTTCAGTGAAGATAATATAGGACAAAAAAAAAAAAAAAAAGATAATATAGGACAGCCTTCCAGGAGACTAAATTGGCCCTCAAATAGCCTCTGATTGACTATTGTAAAGTTCATATTCATTACTTAAATTTTAATGACTTAGGAAGGATGCAATCTTTCCTTTTTTTTTTTTAAGATTTTATTTATTTATTCATGAGAGACACACAGAGAGAGGCAGAGACACAGGCAGAGGGAGAAGCAGGCTCTATGCAGGGAGCCCGATAAAGAACTCCATCCCAGGACTCCAGGATCATGCCCTGGGCCAAAGGAAGGCATTAAACTGCTGAGCCACCCAGGGATCCCCACAATCTTTCCATTTTGCTGCAATATCTCCTCTCCATTTCTTGTTACTTATATAATCCTCCACTTTCAAATTTATACCTGCCCAGAACCATGGATATTTGATGTTTCCTTCCCTACCTTAGACTTTCTAAATGTAATTAGATATTAAAACGTAAAACTAGCCTTAATGTATCAGATCAGCAAACTCTTTAATATATTGGTTTTCCCTACTTAAAGCAACTATATTATTAATATGACATCAACTCTATCAGTTTACAATTTAGAAAACAAGATTTTATTATACCATAATCACCACCAGTTAATGACTTAATAAATACCAAATAAATGAAAACATACCTAGAAATATTGGTAAAATTGCTTTTTGAAAAATTTGTTGGTAAAAAGCCTAACTACACACAGGCATGTAAATAAACAGACACAAATTTGAACTTTAGTTCCTGCAATCACTAATATGTAAGCAATTTGCTAAGTTCTATGGTATACATTTAGATTTCTTATAATGTTCGCAAAGTATATTCACAAGCATCATAAAAACCTTTTCAGAGAAGAAGTAGATATTGAAGTTGTACAAATCATGAAAACAGACTGGTTTCAGTGAATAGTGACTGCCTTAAAATGGAAGAAAAAACTGTTGAAAACTATCATAGTTATGCATATCATATTTATATACTCTAAAGCAAATATAAGGTCATTCATATAAATTGCTACTAGAAAATTAGATTTTTCTTAAAGGAATCAACCGTATATCACTTATTTTATGAAACTAGAAAAATTAATGCCAAGAAAGAGAATTTAGATAATCTAAAGCAATTAATTCCTAGGAATGATGTTATTTAACATTTTTATGAAGTAGTAAGAATGCATTTGCAGCTGATATGAGATTGTGAATTTGGTTAGTTGTATCTTACAAAGTAATACTTCAAGTAAAGAAATCCTAATAACATTTTAGTGCCCAATTGCAAATAATATGAATTCAAAGAATACATTTCCTTGGCAGGAAAATTGTTAACAAAATCACAGAATACAATGCAGTTTCCAGGAAAATAAAATCAAATGTAGGAAGCATTTGTAGAAGTAAAATGTCCAGAAAAATAGTAATGTTTTTCTATTCTAGTTTGCATTAATTTGTCATATTCCTCTTGTCTGTCTGTCTTAAGTAGATCTTCAGTTTCTTAAGGTAAAAACACAGATTAACTGACTTTTTTTCTTCAAAGGCATCACATCCAAAATGTTGCTTACGTTAGAAACCAGTAAGTGAGCCTTTACTGACTTCTATCCTGTACCTAATCCCTGCTCCTGTGCAGTTCGCACCTCTCACCTACATCATACTCCTCTTAGATCAACGTCAAACGTCACGTCTATCCGCTGTCATCTTTCACCTGGATTAAGTGAAAGCCTCCTATTTGATTTGCGCACATTCAATCATCCTCCTCACTTCCAATTTATTCTCCAGAGTGTGACCTGAATTATCTTGAACATTCCAAGCACAATCCTCCTTCCTGAAGAGCTTCTGCTTCCTACCCTCTCTCAGTTTTCCAATCACACAAGATTTACTATAGGTGCTCAAGTGTGCTTTGCTCCTTCCTGCCTCTGTTGGAACTTCATTACCCATCTTTGGCCAGAAAGTGGGTAAGATATATGACCTCAACTGTTATATTTGGGACATTTAATTGTCTAGAAATACTCACCTTAAAGCAAATATACTTGACTTTTGGTCCCTTTGAGTGGGAAGACTTATTTTGCTACTGAGATAATTAGTTATTTTACCCTTGGAATTAGTAACAACACAAATTAACCTTGATTTTTGAAATAAAATTTGACTTTATCAAGTCTAAGACTTTTCTTCCATTGAAGCTGATCCACAGAGAGTCTCCCCATAGCCTTTCACTCTCTTCTGGTGGCTGAAATGTGTCACTGATAATTAGAGACTGCAACACCTTCATCAAGCTACCTCCACTCTACACTATTTACAGCCAAACACACAGAACATATGGGGCTTTCTCATATGTAAGAACATCCATTGTTATAAGGACAACAGAAACCATGAATAGGAGATCATGGCATCTACTTAAATCAAACATTGAAAGATCTGCAGACCTTTTAAATAACTACATTAGATACATAAGACTAATCCTACTTTATTTTTTCGTGTTTACCTGATGAGACAGCTGGTCTATGTCTTTTCCAATCAACATGGAGGATTGTCCCTGGTTTAGAGCAATTCTGTGATCTTTCTTATTTCAGAAAAAAAAAAAATGTCTAAAGAAACATTAACCATCCATGGAACTAAGGAAAATGGTCCCTGGTTACTGTACAGCATGCCATGCATAACTACCTTACTACTGCACCATCACTTACTGCCTGAGGCAACAAACTCATGAAATCTATAAGAAGACCTGGGGATGGTTTTCATTTCTGACTGTGAAATACTTGGATTACTTGAGTGGTCAGGAGTGGTTGGGGAGCCATTGGAAGGAAGGACTCTACTGCCATCTCGAGGAACAGGTTCTCTGGCATCTGTGGGCTGAACGCAACACTGCCACCCTTCCCTGGACTGAAGGTCTGAGATAGGACTTGGATACAGCAAAGTTATTCTACCTTCTATTTGTTTTTATTTGTCTTTGCTCTCCTTTTCCCAATATTTTGGAGTCAACAGTTGTATTATGTATTTGAGCTATTTTAACATAGACGAGTGCACCTATAAATCTCTGTGTATGCTACTTTAGCTTGAGAAATGTTAGGTCTTCCCATGTCCTTCTCTGCTTCCTCCTTGAGTGGAGGTCCCTACTACCTGTGTGTTACCTGCCTAATCCCTGGGGTTGACTGTCGTCCGGGAGAGTGTGAGGTCCAGGTGGCCTTCCTAGCCATCTCTCTCTCTCTCTCCTTCTCTCTCTCTTTCTATTCTTTGTTAAACTTCTGATTGTTCTATCATTTTTTCTTGTCGCTGCTTGTATTGTAGACCTATGAGTGCCCTCTTAATTGCTCTCCAGCAAGATCTCTGTAGTTTTTCATGATGTTCCATGTGTGGGATTCTCCTGCTCTATTTCAAGTAAGTCAGGCACACTGTGGAGCTCTTGCTTTTAAAGGTCTGCTTCTCCTCCTCAACAGAAACTTCATGGCAATTCACTTTATAAGACCTAGGGATGGGATCCCTGGGTGGCGCAGCAGTTTGGCGCCTGCCTTTGGCCCAGGGCGTGATCCTGGAGACCCGGGATCGAATCCCACGTCGGGCTCCCGGTGCATAGAGCCTGCTTCTCCCTCTGCCTATGTCTCTGCCTCTCTCTCTCTCTCTGGGTGACTATCATAAATAAATTAAAAAAAATTAAAAAAAAAAAAAATAAGACCTAGGGATGAGGACAGCAGGCGGCTGCTCTGGGAGTGCCAGTTCTACTCTACGAGCAGGTGCTGGGGGGACATGGGGAGGGGTGGTGGTGACTCTGGTCTTCTTGGTTTGCCCTTCCCAGGATGAAAATACTGCCCTATGGACCAGATGTTTGAGCTCACTTGCCTTGAACAGAGCTTCTACAATAGGAAGCTGGGTAATTGGGAATGCTCCTGGCCTAGTCCTCTGTCTCCCCACTTCTATCTTCTATCCTAGACTAGGAGCTTTGGAAGAGGGAGCCCCCATTTTGGTGAGCTGCAGAAGGGGAAGGAGAAGGCAAGCCCGCTGCCAGACTTTACCCTCTCACCAAGATCTAGTCAATTTTTTTTTGCTAGGCAATTTTTGATAATTTGTATTTCTTTTTTTGCTATATGCTTTGGGACACATTTCTACAGTCTTTACATTATTCTTGTTTTCAATCAATTAATTTCCTCTGGTTAGATAATTATTTGAGAAAGAGTCCACTACTCCTCTTTCTTCCATTCCAGAAGTCAGGCTTCAATTTCCCTGTTTTCCAGGTTAGCTTTTTGCAATTTTTACCAGTATCTACTGAAAGTAGACTCGTATATTTAATATATATTGAAAAGATCTAAGTATCTTCGAATTAAAGTTGAATAGATTGGACTCAAATTCAAATCAGAAGCATGAAGAATTTTGATATTTTGCTTGTAATGTCAAGCAGAATTTTGAACACACACATTATTTAAGAATAACTGATCTATCCAAGTGACTTTTTGGGGAAATGGAGGTGATGTAAGGCAGAATTGTTATTAGTTCATATACAAACTTTCAAAGAATCCATGTGTATATATTAAAAATTGAGATCAGGGAAATGAAAAGATGAGTTAATATTATCTTCTGGGGACACCTGGGTGGCTCAGTGGTTGAGCATCTGCCTTTGGCCTGGGTCATGATGCTGAGGTCCTGGGATGGAGTCCTGCATCAGGTTCCTCACAGGTAGCCTGCTTCTCCCTCTGCCTGTGTCTCTACCTCTCTCTCTGTCTCATGAATAAATAAATAAAATCCTAAAAAAGAAGATATTATCCTTGGTGAACATTGAAATGCACAAAGTACATCACACCCCACACCCCCTCCCCCGACCCATGTCCCCAGGCAACTAGAGGAATCCCTCTCTGCTAGATGAGAGTGCCAAGCACACAATAATGCACACTAAAACTTTTTGCTGAATTAAATTGTCAAGGCACATCTTAGACATTTGCCATTGGCAGAAACTGACTAAAATCTGGCCCTTCAATGTGGGGAGCTGAAATGCAGAGCTGATGGAAAAATTTTGCTGATATTTCAGCCATGTGCTTAAAACTTACCCGATGCTTACTATCAAAATTGCTTTTGATTAATAAAGAAACCAAAGAAATGAGGTATGGATTAATCTCAGTGTACTTGAGTACCCTGTAGCCATATATCATGTATTTGTTGAGACACACCAAGCACCACACCAGTGTACATACATGAGTTTATTTAATTCTTACAAAACCAGATGAGGTTATTCATATTCCTCTACCATTTTATAAAAGAGGATATTAAGTTAATTGACCAAAGTCTTCAGCTAGCATACATTAAACCCAAGACGTGAACAAAGGAAGTCTGCTTTCATAGATAAACTCGAATAATATTCTACGCTAGTGAAATCACACTTTATTGATAACCTACACAATCACTCATTTCCAGTACAATGATAATCATCAGATGGACACATGCTCTCCCCTCCACTTTGATGGAGGGTCATAGAGGTCTTGCCCTTATTTTTAAACTAGTGTAAATTTATTGCATTGCTTAGATATTTCACTATGCATAGACACTGATAACCACTGACACAGAATTACTAAAGTACTAATGTGAATGTTTGAAATGATGTTTCCTATTTGTATTGAAAGGAAACTTATATTAAAGATTGTATTAAGCATATATAAAATTTTTTTGAGATATCCTTTGGTGCGTGTTTGTGTGTGGTTATGTGTAACTCTTGTGGGAAATATTTTATCTGTTTCAACAAGAAAAATCTAGTTTTCAAAATTCAGGACAACAGTCATGGCAACCTTTGACTAACATGTGGAAACATGTAAAAATGAAAACATATTTGTTTTATATATTACAATTTTTACAAATGTTTTAATAAATTTTGCGATCAACTTTGAGCCTTTACTTCGGAGTAATTCTATGATCTGCCATGGTACTGTATTACTCCTCTTATGAGACCCTGTGTGACTAAATAGTTGTTGAATTCCCTGTGGGTATATTACGTGTTTCTATCATAAATAATTTAAAAGGGCAGCTCAAAGTTGTTAAAATGCCTGCTGATGATATTATATGTCCTTTCCTCATATCCAGAGTACCTTATTACCTTACACCTGGGTATCAGAAAATGAAAACCATTTGCTTTTGTAAAAAAAAAAAAAAAAGGGGGGAGTAAATCAAATATTGATTATGTATAGAGATGCTGACCATCTTCATTCAGATTATCACTTTAGCTTTCTCATGTTACCTCTGATTTCATTTGAAACAATTATCTAGCTGTTGATATTTCTGCACATGGTTTATTCTCAATGCCATGGTGTGTTGTGTGTGTGTGTGTGTGTGTGTGTGATTTTTGTTTGGTTGCTTTAGATATTAGGACTGTCCCTTGAAATTTAGGCAAGTATGTTATACAGTTAGTATTCAGAGCTATTTGAACAGTCACCTGAATCACAGTATTTGAGGAACTACAATAGTAACTCATCAATCAGAAACCCCTGTATAGAAAGCAGATGGAAATAGTAGTATAAAAGCAGGTTGCCTTAGCAAGATTTACAGCATTATAAATGCCAAGAAACTTCACCTCTTCAGATTTCTGTGACCTTCTGGCACAGATGTTATAGAATGGCACTAAACCATATTTTCACCTTGTCCCTAGACTACTGCAAACAATGTTCTGATTGATGACATCTTCTGACTCATCTATAATCCTAAGGCCCATAGTTTTATCAGAGCCCGTTAGCAAGGCAAAGGCACATATATAGATTCTGAAACTTACTGAATGGTTAGATTATATCCTTATTATTCACTTAGTCCTGAAAGCCTGGCAATTCAGAAGGATGACAAATATTGTCTCACCAGATGGGAGTAAAATAAGGAAATTTCCAACTGAAAACCTGTGCTTGAGAATTACAATGCCATTTATTTCAAAACTTAGACTTGCCATAACTGAGGAATATAAAAAATATTGGTGTTTGAAAGAGAAAAATTAAATTGCACAATCATAGTTGGCCTGCCAGAAAATGAGATTAAAACAATTCCTATTGTATAGATCTGTCCAGAAACAAAATATAAAAAAGAAAATGCTCCAGTAAGATCTATAAAAATTTCAGTTAAACTGTAAATCTAATCAGTATTGATTAAATGAAAATTTAGAATTCATATATGTTCTAAAAAAGCCTGTTTTCTATTTTTAACTGGGCATTAAGACTAGGAGATTAAAACAGATATAAAGTCAGTATTGATTTTTTTTCATGATAAAGTTCAGTCTCTTAAAATATATTCATTAGAATGTGACTATTTTGCTTCTTTCCTCTAGTTGTTCACTCTGACGATTCTTATGACAAAAGTTGTACCATTTTAAACATCAAATTATGATTTACATTTTATTTTCCATCAGTACCCTCCAGCAGTTCTGCAGGGGAATAAAAACGACATTTGTCAGAATCCAGCATGTAGTTCCAGTTATTCATCCATTTGACACACAGTTTCCATATATTGAAACAGATTATTTTAGCCTAATAAAAATCTGCTTTAACATCATATGTTATTATTTTATAAATAATAATCTGGAATTCATTATATAGGGATATATTTGAAGCACATCTTTTTTTCTTCATGTAATTTTTCAATACATTTCATATGTGTTGAGAATGATAACAGATTTTAAATTTAGAAAGAGGACATCAGCGATCCCTGGGTGGCGCAGCGGTTTGGCACCTGCCTTTGGCCCAGGGCGCGATCCTGGAGACCCGGGATCGAATCCCACGTCGGGCTCCCGGTGCATGGAGCCTGCTTCTCCCTCTGCCTATGTCTCTGCCTCTCTCTCTCTCTCTCTCTCTCTCTCTCTCTCTGTGACTATCATAAATAAATAAAAATTAAAAAAAAATGTTTAGAAAGAGGACATCATTAACATAAGCACACTATGTCTATATAGAGTTAGTCTACAAATACATTTCTCCGAATATTTTAATGTAATATATATAACAATGCTTTCAAGGACAAGAAAATAATTCATGGGTGATTTGTATGTGTGTGTATGTGTGCATGTGATTAGACTTAGCTGGCTCTTGTCACTTCTCGAATTCATGATACTTGGTAGGAAATCTTTGTATGCGTAGATATTGGTGCTTATTTAGGATAAAAAATAATCAGCATTTTTACAAGAAGAATCCCTGGTGGATTTACTGCTTATGCAATTCATGTGCAGCTTTGAGCAAAAAAGCAACACAAAATATTAGCAATTGAGAGGAATATTTCTTTTGGCTTTCATGGTATTGAATCATTCACTTTTTATTTTTTTTCCCTAGACAAGTTTACTGTACTATTAAACAGAATTTTCAACAGTTGGTTTGAATGACAATAATTATTGAAGGAAGTCATTGAGTAAAAGAATAATTCTACAAGAGCACTTGAATCTAAACAAAACATGGGGAGATGTGAGAAATAGTAAAATGGAATATATATATAAAAGACATTTTTTCCTTTTTGAAATATATTTCACAGAAAATTAACTGTTGAAGCAAAAAATAACAGTGTTTTGCAGAATTTATAGTATATCTAGAAATAAATATGTGACACAAAACCACAAAGGCAAGCAATCAGAGCATGATATCATACTTGAAATAATGTCAACAACATTTAAAGGTGGACTGTACTCAGGTGAACACTCTATTTTAAACCTTAGAGAGGGATCCCTGGGTGGTGCAGCAGTTTGGCGCCCGCCTTTGGCCCAGGGCGCGATCCTGGAGACCCCGGATCGAATCCCACGTCGGGCTCCTGGTGCATGGAGCCTGCTTCTCCCTCTGCCTGTGTCTCTGCCTCTCTCACTCTCTCTCTCTCTCTGTGTGTGACTATCATAAATAAATAAAAATTAAAAATAAATTTAAAATAATAAACCTTAGAGACCTCTCTAAAAACACAAAGGAAACAAGGTATCACTACACATCATGGGCAATAATTGATATAAAAATATTCTAATAATAATAAATCAAAAGAAATACAAAAGTAATAAACATCAAAGTTGAGAATTTAATGAAAGTACATCAACTACATAAAAGAGTAAATCGCTATAACAACCCAATTGAAAAGTAGAGATAATTGGGTGTATATAAAACAATTCTCAACCAAATGCTTTCCACAAGAAAGAATTCACAAAAAACACAAGTACGATGGGAAGAATTCTGAGGATGCTCGTCCCAAGATCCCTCTGTCTTGGATATTAAATTAATCAGTAATCTAGGTGCTACTGAAGGAAGTTTGTAGATGTAATTAAATTTCTACACCTTATAATAGGGAGATTATTCTGTGTTTTTCAGGTGAGCCCAATTTAATTACTTGAGCCCTGAAATGCAGAGAATTTTCTCCAGCTGGAGCCAGGGGGATATGGTAAGTGGGGAGGCAGCAGGGAGACCAAAATGTGAGGAAGACTTGGTCTGCACTGCTAGCTTTAAAGTTGGAAGAAGGGGACCATGGGCAGAGCGGTGTGTCCAAACTTTAGAAGCTGAGAATGACCCCCTCTCAGAAACCAGCAAGGAAATGAGGACCTTGGCCTCACAGCTTTTTGGAACTGAGTTCTGCCCCAAAACGGAATGTGTTTGGAAGCAGATTTATCCATCAGGCCTTCCAGAAAAGGATTCAGTCCTGCCAAATGGAGAAGGCCGAGCTACCTTGTGCCCTAACTCCTGACCCATGGGAACTGTGAGAAAATACATTTGTGTTGCTTTAAGACAAAGATCTGTGATAATTTGTGACAGCAGCAATAGATAAATAATATACATGTAAAGGACAAAAACATATACACCATGGAATATCAATCATAATGATACGGGAGAGCTTGGTTCTTGACTCATGGAGTCAAAGAATGAATCTCACAGAAAAAGGAAAGTGAGTAAAGCAATAAAAGTTTATTTATTTATTTATTTATTTATTTATTTTTTATTTATTTATTTATTTTAATAAAAGTTTATTAAGTGAGGATATAAAGAAAGCTCTCAGAAGTGAGAGGGTCCCTAACAGGGTTGCCACTGAGGGCTTGTATAGGGTTGTTTTTTTTACTGGAAGCCACTGAGAGATCCTAAATCCTTTATCTACTGGTATCACTATTGAGTAAGGACTCATGATAACATCTTTCAAGGCTCGCTCCTCTTTTGGGGTCTGGTTATTTTTTCGTCGCAGAAGGCTGTCATAAAAGACTCTCCCCACTCACACGTAGGTCAGGGTGGTCTGGCCTACTCCCTTATCTCTGGTTTCCTTACATTTCAGCATTTTGGGAATTTTTATGAGCCTGCTTCCGTGGCCCCCTACCTAGCCCTGCCTACCCCCGTTTGTCCCTAACTCAATAAGAGAGCTGAAGTGGTTATATTAGTATCAGACAAAGTAGATTTGAGACAGGTTACATTACCACAAATAGAGAGCAGTTTTACATATTGATAAAAAGGGCTGACTCACTGAGAGTCATCTTAAACATCTAAACACCTTATCACAGTCATTTAAAATACAATAGCAGAAGCTGACAAAATTAAAGATAAGTAGACAAACCTACAATTCATTTGGAGATTTTAACATCCCAATCTCAGTAATTGGAAGACTGTGTACACAAAATAGACATAAACAAATGTCAATAACGATGCAGAAGGCATGACAGTACAAAGTGATTTACTTAATGGACATTATGAACCACTGCACATACATTACATGCATTCTTTCCAGAGAACAGAGGATAATCACTCTGATAATCATATGCCAAGCCATAAGATGCGTCTCAACAAACCAAAAGGATACTTAAAATCATATATGGCATATTATTTATCCATAAACAAATTAAATTTTATATCAATAACAAGGAGATGCCTGAGAACTCTCCAAATGTGTTTAAAACAAGGAACACACTGCTGAGTTAAATTGGATCAGAAGAGAAATTAGATGATGCATTAGACGATGATGTGAACTAAAAAATAAATAAGTAAAAATAAAACCACTGAACTTTGCTGATGCAGGCAAAACGAAGCTGTTCTTCCTTTTTCGTGATGTTTTTCTTGAGTTTCCCTGTTCCACTGTTTCTGCAGTTTCTTAAGTGGACCTCTGAGCTCTCTCAGAGCAGGTTGTTGCTCATGGATAGCTACCTGATTTTGTGGGGGCGGGGAGAGGGAGACAGAGGCTGGGGTCTCTTGCTTTGCAATCTTCAGGACATCTGAAAACACCAAGGAGTATATATTTGAAAAAAAAAAAAAAAAACACTTCAAACATTGAATCAAAAGAATAGTAAATGACTGTGTTAGGGTATATTTTTTAAAAAATCTATCTTTTGTAGGGGTGGCTAGATGGCTCAGTCAGTTAAGCCTCCAACTCTTGGTTTAGGCTCAGGTCATGATCTCAGGGTGTGAAGTCAAGCCCCCTTGAGCTGCATACTCAGCTCAGAGTCTGAGATTCTTTCCTTCTTCCGTCCCTCCCCATCTGTTCCTCCTCTGCTCGACTCTCTCTTTCTCTCAAATAAAGAAATAAATTTTTTTTTTAAATCTACTTTTTATCTTTTGTAACTTCCTACATTTTTTTCAGCTTACAGAAGAAGTAGGGTTTCCTGATGATAATCACAGCACTTGAAAAACCACAGCACTCCAAGGTAATTTCAGTTAACTTGGGTTTTGTGTTTGGAAACCCTGACTACCTATTCTAACATTGTGTTTAATCTGGAGGCAATAAACCCAAAACCACACAGGCTTTTTCTCTTTCTCAAACTCCCAGTATGCCCAGTACCCAATAATTGTTTTATAGATCATTTCCAGTTATGGTTTTACCAGAAATACAGTGCATCTGGTTATCTTGTAAAGATAATTTGAATGGTTTCATTATCCTATATATACAACTTATCAAACCTGTCTTGTAAATCAGTGTACACTTCATCAACACCAGCAAAGCTTGCATAAATAAAAGCCTTATGAGTCTTAAATGATAATTACCACAATCTAATGAATTGCATAAATCACTTATAATGAAGGGAAATAAACAAGTACGCTGAGATGAGCACATTAATAACTTAAGTTTTTCAAAAGCAATGAGTAATTTAATTTATATGGTATGTCCACAGACAGTAATAATTTGAATTTTATTTGTGAAATAATTAGCTGTTAATCTAAAGGGATACGATTTATTTATCAGCAATACTTTAAACTGAAAAATAAAGATTAATTTTATCTTTGATGAAAATTATTCTGATAATACCCTATGATTTGAAAGTCACTATATAGAGGGAAAAATGAAGATTGATTTAAGTTCATACTGGCAAACCTCAAATTTATTCCAAAATATGAATTAGCATGCTTCACAATTCCAAGCAATTTGGATATGCTATAATTTTTAGTGATCCACTTACTCAAGTGCTAATTGGATTTTATTTTTTTATATATTTATGAAGGAAGGGAGGGAATTTATAACTTCTAGCTTTAACATTTTAATTTGGATCATGAAAAACACATAATTCATTCATGAGGTTCACTTTCATTGGCTAAAAGAATATTCTCCTAGGTAACAAAAACCTCAAATATAATTAGCAAAACTGCTTTGCCCCACCTAAGTAGCATGAATATTACCTAGGCTAATATATTTTATGTACCTTATTTCTTTTGGCTTACCTAACCATCATCTTGTCCACAATTAAGTTTGAAAACAGTATTTTGTGGGCACCTGCTTGGCTCAGTGGGTTAAGCATCTGCCTTTAGCTCAGGTCATGATCCCAGGATCCTGGGATAAAGCCTCGCTTCTAGTCTCCTTCTCCCTCTGCCCCTTCCTTCCACTTATGCTCTGTCACACAAGACAGAGCTCTGTCTAGCTCTGTGCTCGCGTGCTCTCTCTCTCTCTCTCAAATAAATAAATAAAATCTTAAAAAAAAAAAGAGAGAAAACAATATTGTGTTTCCAATCCAGTAAGCTTTCAGTTAATTCCTCCACTGAAAAGTAAATATATCACAATAGGACTCTCTCATATTTGAAATCTACGCATTTGCTCTCCTATTGGTTTATTCAACTATGCACCAAGCTCTATGTTAAGATTGGTGTATTAAAATGACCAACATATAACCTTACCTCCAAGGAGTTCCTATCTGATGGTGAAAAGTCATTTCAATAAATAAGCACAATTTAATGTAAATGTCATTTCTGTATGGTCTATGCCCAAGACTTGGTATCAAAGGAAGAGTCATGCTCTGGCTAGGTTATTGGGATTTTTTTCACTGTGGAGTTTCCCAAATGAGTGATTGGAAATTGTCAAAGCTTGTTATAAATGAAACCTGGAGCTGCCTTAGAAAACAAAAATACCATGTCTCATCACAATACATGTACAGACAAAACTCCAACAGCAAAACAAGAAAATGCAGGGACTTAATGGACACCAGAAATAAGTCTGAATAGTACAGTAGATTGGCAAGAAACCAATACCTGAGAAAGAGCTCGTCTATGGACATCAAACTCAAAAGGTGAGGGGTAACTGCCCTTACTCACCTTAAAAAACAATGTTGCTGTTCAAGGCTTTCCCTTTCAAGCTGACCTGCTCATAGAGGTGAACCAGTTAGACCTGAAGAACTAATGTGTAATAGATAAATGTTAATATTTGGAATCCATAAAGAAATTACTTGTATTTCTATTGTTTTTAACCAACACTTCTTGTTTCACGCGCTGCGGCAACACAATCAGGGTCCTGAGGATAAGAGGATGAGGAAAATAAAAGAAAAGTAAAGAGATGGGGACAGGAGGGACACAGTGGATGATGTCCAAGCAGTGCCAGCTTTATTCAAGGTTTTACAACATTTTATAGCATAAGCAAAACAAAGCCAAGAAGGTGTTTATTTTTAGCAGGTTTGTGAAACCCTCCAAATTTTCCCTTTTTCAGCATGTAAGACAGACTCACGGGTGCCAGAAGACCTTGGTAAATAGATAAGCTTGTTGCTCCAGATGTGCATACTTCAAAGGAATATTAGGTATGGTAAACAGACCAGCAAGGACAGACAGACCCTTATTTACATTTATGACCAGGTCAGAATAAGTTTTATCTATTGTGTTATGTGGGCGATCACGTACAAGCGAGCCCTGAGAACTATTGCTCAAGCCCTTTCTCAAGCGTCTACCAATTATTCACCCTTTAGGCTCTCGAGCCTTTTGAGTGAATGAGGGACATAAGTCCGGGCCTGGTTTGGTTCAGTTACTCCAGCTAGTTCGTGGTCGCCCACAACCTCTTATAATAGAAACAATATATCTGGACAACAGATTATTGACTGCCATTTCATTCAAGCTAAAATAAAAGTGTGTATTATTTTATTTCCTGTCTCTGTTATTTTCTCATGAAATAATTTACTAATTTGAAGGATAGTTGCCTTTATTGATGCATTTTAGGTGTACAGTACATTTTAATTTAATCCTTCCATGAGAAGAGCTCAAGGGCAACTTCTTTCTGACTACTTTTCTTCCAGATGTGTTGACATCTATGCATATCTCTCCCAATTTATAAAACTAGTGTATTCCACGAAACATGGAATAAGTCTCTAAGGAACTGTGATACAGTAAAAACGATGTATATTTCCATTTTTGTTACTAGTTCTTGGCACAGAGCTCCTAAACATCTTGGAATGAATGATTGATAGATGAGTCCTTTGTAATACATAATGAGCCCTTTCTGACCATCCCTGAGCTTATGCTAATGTGATGACTCTTGGTGGGCTCCTAGATTGCCTCAAGGTGGGAGCTAGTCACCAGAGACATCCAAGAGAATAGAGGGTTGGAAATTTCAGCCCTATCCACAACCTCTGGGGAAGGAAGGGGATCAGAATTGAGTTCAATCACAAATGGCCAGTGCTTTAATTAGTCATGAGTATATAATGCAACTTAGATTAAAAACTCTGAAACAATGAGCAGAAGGAAGCTTCTGGATTGGTCACATCTATGTGCCAGGAAGATGGCATATTCCACTTTCAAAGGGACAGAGGCTCCTATGCCTGGAACCCTTCTGGACTTGCCTGTTCCTTTTTATTCTTTATAATAAACTTTAATAGTATGGATTGCATTTTCCTAAGTTCTATGAGTCAATGTAGCACTTTATTAAACTTGAGAGGAAGTCATGGGAAACCTGAAGTTAGAGTTGTCCAGACAGAAGTATGGTAGCCTGGGTAGTCATCCAAAGTGAGGGAAGTAATACTGAACCCTTTTTGGGTCTGCATCAACTTAAGTCAGAACTTAACTGAATTCTAGAACATCTGGTGGGTGTCAGAGAATTGGGGGACTATTGCTTAGAAAATCATAGAGGAACATAACAAAAGAATTCGGATGCAGTAATAGACCATTAGAAGAGATTACCTTAGAGATATAAGGCTCTTAATGATGGCAATGCTTATTTGGAAAAAAAAAATATTTAATTTTATCAGAATCAGAAATGTTAATTTCCCGGGTTCATAAAGAGTTTCACTGGGCTCAATTTGGAAGGATATGTAAGAAAACAAATGAAAGCAGAGATAACAGTTTCATCCCAACATGTGGTAGAGAAAAAAAGGAAACCATCCAGTGAGCAGTTCAAGGTTTTCAAAATTCAGCAGTGTCTACATTAAAGAAAGGCAGAATGGAAATGGAACATCACAGAAAGTAGCATTGGGGGCTCACTGCTGCTGGAGTACAGATGGTAGAGAGGGATTTCTTTGGCAATTACAGTCCTAGGAAATTCAAAAGTAGCGGAAAACAAAGCTTTAGGGGAGAAGGAGCAAAAATACTCTAGGCATAGAAGCTCCCGAGGACGCAGATTTTGGACGTTTCAGCAACATCCCTCAATCAGAAATAACCAAATGCGGTTCTCCAACTAGGACAAACATAGATACAAGGGACTGTACCATCTTGGGGAAAGAAAGGCGCAGGACATTGGAATTCCTGCAAAGAACACTGATTCGTTATGTTGAAATATTAAATGAGCCTTGGTTCCTTGGGAGACTGGAGAGATGCGGAGGTAGTATAAAACACTCAGGATTGATTCCAGAACAAAATTTAAGGTCCTACTATCAAGAGAGAGTAGATTCTCTTTTCTAACTGTGAGAATTCATTCAGCTTAGCAGCAAGGAGCAAGAAATAGGAAATTCAAGGGGGCCATGCATATATGAGATCTTAAATACACAGATGGGTCGCTAAGAAAAAGACCTCCTGAAAGAGCAGTTGCCAGGAAAAATATGAGCTTTCAAGAAGCTTGGACTACTTAAGATACTATTCTGAGTATGAAAATGTTTGTTTTGATAGTTGTTTCCACCAGATATAGTAACCACTATAATAAAAACCTCTTAGTGGAAGGTTTCTCCCTATATAGTTCCAAATAAGTATCTTAGGATATTCTGAGCATTAACAGGTCACCATCCTGGCAAAAGTGGAAAAAATATAATATGTCTTTTATTTTCTACACAATCCTCTAAGAAAAAAAGAAAAAAGAAAAGAAAAGAAAAGAAAAAAAAAAGAAAAGAAAAGAACATACATACATAACAACTTCAAATAAATTTCAGTTCAAACCTGAATAAGGTCAGAAGACAGTCTCAACCAAACGTCTGCATGAGATGCATCTTCATAGGAGTAATTAAACAAAGAAAAAAATGAAAAAAAGGTATTTTTAGAAGGTAAGTCCTTCAAGATAGTACAGATAAGTTGTGCTACCTCAATTTATCAACTACTCCCTTAATTGTCTTAAGCAAATCATAGAGCTAAATTTGATAATATTTTCATACTGTTTCCTCTTGAGTAATTCATAGTAGAAGACAGTCCCAGAGAGGTCCTCCTATTCTCCATGGCTCATTCCTTTTATTCACAGTGGGTTCACTACAGAGTTGAGGAGCATGAGAAGGTCATCAAGGAGGAAAGGAGAGAGAATTGACAGGAATGCAGGTAGACAAAATTTGAAAAGCGTATATAATCAATCTTCTAGACCTCTACTCTATAATTTTTTTATTGAATTTTCCCATATTTTCGACTCTGTGATTATTAGTGCAATTAAGCAAAAGGGGAAATATGTTACTCAATGCTTGTGTTAAAGGATCCTGAGGTGTTTAGCAAATCTTCAAATTTTGGTATATTGTATCCTATGCATGTATTTTAGTAAAGAGGGGAATATAAGTTGTTCTGTTATTGGAAAATCAGCTGAAAAACCTCTAGCCTCTAGCACGGCTCCCCCCGTTCTATTATGAATTACTTGTGAGTTTCATTCTACAGGCAAGTTTTTCTCAGAATTGGAAGTTGCATCGATTGTATTTTTATTTATTTACTGGTTTTGCACCAATTATAGTTTTACTTACATGTATATACATATTTAATATTTACAAATGCATTTGGTATGAAAAAGATATCTTTTTCTTTTTTACAGAAGTCTGTTAATATAAAATTTGACCCAAACCTGAGTCGAATTCCTACCTTCCAGATGAAAGCTTGAGACACTGCATGGGGATTTGGATAACTAATGGAAATTTATTCTAAAGACTGCCTGCCAGCCCCAATCTCTTGCACTACAAATAGTTAATTTGGCCTCATGTACCTTGAATGTATTCAGGTCAGGAGTCTTTAAATACTTTGGACACAGTATACGGGAAATATCGTTTGCTTCCCATTTTAGCTTCACTGTTGAAAGGGAAGCCTCCTGTCTGTTCTCTGCTTGGGGGGATGGGTTAGAAGCTCAGTGCTGAGCAATCCCTGTGAGGAGCCTATGAAAACAAACAGAAAATAAAAACCATCGGTTGGCCTCATCCACACTTCCAATCCATATTCCCCTTCTTGTTTTCTCTGTAGTATTTTGAAGCAAATGTGATATTCTTTGAAGTTTAAATAGTAAGATTATATTTTCTTAAGGCTTCTTTTCTTCAGGTAACATCATATTTTTGTTCTACTCTAGAGATATAATAGATGAAAAAGAGTTGAAGAGAGAAATTGCAGGAGAAAGGAAACTACATACACAGACACACATGTCCATGCGATGAGACCCTTCCATCTGCAGGCTCATTATACAATTGACGTAAAAATATTCTGAATAAATTTTGCAGTAGTTTTGTAGAAGATGGTTTAAATCCAGGGGTTTGTTTTTGTTTGTTTGTTTGTCTTTGTTTCATTATGCTGTATGCTTTTACTCAGTTTCATAGTAAAATAACATGAAATCTCAAGTTAACCATGGTAAAAGTAGCATCTGGAGGAGTCTTAGAGGATTCCTTAAACAATACAGTTTCAAGCTACCCTTGGTAAAATGTAATGCATGAAAATGCAAGTTTTATTGGGATGCTGAAAGAAACAGAGAATGATGTTATTTTATGATCAGCTTTTCACCGTTGAAAATTATTCTACTAGCTGGTAGTCTTTTCCATAGCAAGTTTTTGAGAATATTATATTAGAGGTATCCTTTTTGTTTCTTCTCTCATGCATAACTAGCAAAGGAAAAAGGTCTGTCTGCATTCAACAAAGATGAGCATATGGGGTCCCTGTCAATTTCAGATCTATTTTCTTTGAGTTGCTACAAAAACAGTTTGGAATCATGCACATCTCTATATTAAAACTAAAACAAAGTTAAATACAGAGGTTGGCAAAAAGGAATTTCAGCACAAAGAATGATAGAATTGCAGGTGGATTTTTTCTTTTTCTTTTTCTTTTTCTTTTTCTTTTTCTTTTTCTTTTCTTTTCTTTCTTTTTTTTTTTTTTTTTTTTTTTTTTTTTTTTTTTTTAGTTTCGTTACGCTGGATGCTCTTACTCAGTTTCATAGTAAAATAACATGAAATTTCTGGTTAACCTGAGATTTTAACTATGGTAAAAGCTAGCTTCTGGAGGAGTCTTATAGGATTCCTTAAACAATACAGTTTCAAGCCAGCCTTGGTAGAATGTAATGCATGAAAATGCAATTTTTAAGTATACATATGACTTTGTTCCCAAAAATGGATCTCTCTCTGATAAATCTTTCCATATTTATACTGATCTCAGTAGGAGTCCACTCTTGCATTAAAAAAGTGACTTTGTTTAATCTTTTGCATTTGCTAAATTAAGGTAAAGTCATTCAAACAGGCACATTAAATAAATAGGGGAAATGGTAGTATTTAACTCAGCACATTCCACCTCTAAAATATTTCACATATTTATATTTGCTGTTGCCCTATTGCCTTACACTATTAATATTTATCATAGTTATAGTATTTATTAATTTACCACCCTTGACTCCTACCTTTCTGTATTTTGTTCGCTGTATTAACTCAATGGTGATATAATTTTTAATGAAAGTTTAATTTAATTTAATTAAGTACTCAGAGAGCTTATTAGTTAGTGTTGTTTTTCTATTTTGGAGACTAAAAATGGAGCCTAGATATTTCCCTTATTTTCCAAGATATTATAACATAGTTAAAATATAAGACATGTATACATGTATACATGTATATTACATGTATCATACGCAATCAATGCTAAATCAATGCTAAAAAAATTGTTCATAGAAACTGATAGGGTAGCATAGATATTGGAGAACTTATTTTGACATGCAATCACAAACAATACTTAATATGCTTTTAGAGGTTATTAAATACATGGCTACATTAATTTAATATAGAATATGCAAAGACCATAAAAATATAGATCAACAATTTGTTTTAAAAAATTGTCTATATTTGACAAATGAGGAGTACTCTGGTTTTTTGGCATATGATATAGACACAATGAGTAAAATAGTAGGTGCTAGGAATGCTTTAACCAATAATGACCTTGAAAACCATGAGATGAGCATTAATTTTTCTACCACTTTTGTTATTGCAGATACTGGTAAAGGTAAATTGCATTTTGAACACAGCATTTTCTGTATTAGTAAGTTTAATTTAGTAGAATGTGTTGGCTAGTGGTGTTATTTATATAAGCCAATCGTTACAATGAAAGGCAGAGCGGGGGGAAAAAATGGAATTGGATCTAAATTATTAAAAACAAGCCAAAATAGGGGCACCTGGATGACTCAGTCCTTTAAAGCTTCTGCCTTCGGCTCAGGTCATGGTCTCAGGGTCCTGAGATCAAGTCCCACATCCCAGAGCTTCCTGTTCTGCTTCTCTCTCTCCTTCTGCTTCTCCCCCTGCTTATGCTCTGTCTCTGTCAAATAAATAAATACAATCTTTAAAACAAAACAAAACAAATAGGGATGTGGACTAGAGCTAAGCCACAGAAATTAATTGCTATCAAAATGGTAAAGAGATTGTAGTAAATGATGGTTATTTCATAGCAAGTAATCAGAGCTATGAAAGTTGAGCTAGGGGTTCAGATGACTGCAAGGGGTTCTTGTGGAAGATGGGGCTGGTACCCCCCCCAACCCTTCACATGTTGGCACACCCATCCCCCAGCTGCTGCAATTGTCCTGGACTGCTGACAAATCATCTCTTCTCTAGACAGGCCCTTGGCAGAAAGAGGACAGCCCCACTCCATAGACTATACCCTCTCGGGAGCAATGCTTCTCTAGTAACTGACTGACAAGGAGGTTTAAAGCCTCACTCTCACCTTTGTGTCAACCTGGAAAGTTCTGAGGTGCAGTTTATCTGCACACCTTCTCAGTAGGTGCAGTTTATCTGTACACCTTCTCAGTAGTAGACCACACCACAGCTCTCCTTCTCTGAGATCACATTCCTGGATCAGCTTTCTCACCTTTGCACCATCGTCTCTCACGCCACCTCTGGGAGCAATCCTAAAAATCACCTGAAGACAAATCTCCATGTCAGCATCTGCTTCCAGTGAGCACACCACCACCACTGAGTCTGAATTTCTCAGGAGATGCAAGAAGACTTTCCTTCTTTTCATTATAAAGCTTTCTAAGGCTATCTGCCAAGTGCAAAGTGATAGTGTACCTTGCCCTTGTCATGGAAAGCTCAAGAGTAAATGATTTCTGTATACTCTTATTTGGGTTTGGTCTATTTATTTCCATATCAGAAATGAAAGCAAAGGAGGTCCTGAGAGTCACAGCAATGTCAAAGTTGATGAGGAGAACTTAGTCCTTATTTAGACAACAGTTTTGAGAGAAAGATGGAAGTGATTACAAGATCATGAGCAGATGGAAGGAAGATCTTACCACTCTTTCTGAGTATGGAATTCCCCAGCGGGTATTTTTGTTTGTTTGTTTGTTTTGTTTTGTTTTGTTTTTAAGGAAGGATGTTTTATATGCTATTCTAAGGCAAAACTTTATTTAGTCTCAAAATATAATTCTTTGAAAGTGAACTTGACATTTTCCCTACTTCAAATGGTCTAATATTTAATTTAAAAAGTATTCATTAGAGATATCATAGACTTTGATCTTTTCTATTTTTCACCCCATCTGAATGATTTTAGTGTAAACTGATAAAAATGTAATCCCCCTCCCTCATTGCTGTGTTAGTTCTCCTACTAGGGGATTCTGAGTCACATTGGCCACAGACCCAACTGCAGACCCAACTGCTGCATTTTAAAATAGAGACTTGATTTTGTACATGACAGACTTATCATAGTAGATAAAAAGTCAAAAATTAGGATTTTATTTTAACCTATCAAATTTTTTTCTTCTAAAAACTGCTCTCATTAAAAAAAAAAAAAATCCATATGGCCTTTCAGAGGAAATTCATGATAATGATAACATATGGCAGCTGGTATCACACACGGAGATGGGTGAATTTCTGTTACTGGAGCTCTGTAAGGCTGCACAAGAATGACTAGTTTAGCAAATAGATGTTTAGAATTTCTAGCTGTGATATTGACCGAGTGTTCTGTTGATGCCTGGGATTACATCCTCCCTGATGCTGTAGAAGGGACCACATGGAGTTGCCATGTTTGCTTCCCAAGCCTCTTTGAACGTGATTGCTTCTTGTGATTCTTTTCCTCTTCCACCAGGCGCATGACTTACATTCTAACATACATATAAAATCTCTGTGGTCTAACTCTGTGCTCATCTGGGTCCTTTTTATGAACATCTGGCAAGAATCCAAAAGCACTGGGAAATCTTTTTGAAAATATTACTTCACAATTGGGGCTCCTTTTAGATATATATGGAGGTTATGAATCACTGAATATGATGATTAAAATGTTATGAATTTGAAGATAATTTATCACCTATAAAACTGCATTCTCTTCCTGAATCTTTCCACCTAAAAATGATCACTATATACAAACTCAGTCTGCAATAGAAAATTGTAAATATAGCTTTTGAGAAATGACTTGCATACTTTAAAAAAATGTGTATGTGAATAAATTTTATTTTTAAGGCCATTTTATTCAAAAAGTTTCTTAATATTTTGATGACTCTTAAAAGCCAATATCATGGGGTTAGACCATTACTAATGTTTATTCTATTGAGGAATTTATGTGTACTGTTTGTTTCTGAATTAAGCAAAATACTTCTTTGAGTTTAATATACGTGACAACTAAGGAAAATGTGCAGTACATTTAATGTTCTCAATTCCCATGTATTTCTTGGGGAGATTTACCAAGGATTATGTAAGTCCCTAGATGATTTTCCTGTCATTTAAAAACTATTAATATTACAGTTATTCAAATATCATTTGAAAACTCATTCATTTAAATAGTTTTTTGTACCACAAATAAATTGTTCTGTGCAATGAAGCAACACTTTTAAACATAATTCATCTTTGCTCTATTGACTCTGAATCAAGTTGGTACACTGTATTTTCCTGCCAAAACGTTGACTTGCAGTACTCCAATAAATGTGTCCTATTTTTATGTTCAAAAAGCTTTAGAAATATAGTCCCTGAATAATAGACATATGTGAATCTATCATGAATCCACAGATCTCTTAGTAAGTTTTATCTGAAATAAATCTGTTTGGTTAAGATCTCCATTTGAAATGAAATCTAGATTCCTGATTCTGTAAAACCCCAAACTAATTATTTTGTGATGTCTTTTTCATTAAAAAAAAAAAAAAAAAAAAATTGCTGAGAGAGCGTAGTCCAAGATCTACATTTCAAATGGCAATGCCAAAAATATATGACAGGAGGAATTTATCTGTACTAGAAATTAGACTTCTGTATATTTTATCTCAGTATATATACATACATATATATATATGTATATTTGAAAAGGATACAGAACTTAAACATTAATATTTCCCTTTTAGTTGTAGTGTTATTTAAACCATCTTCAATTTCAATAAAAATTGCTTTGGAAACATCTGCCTTTAGCAAGTCTCCAGTCCATAGTTCTAGTCTCCACTGCTTCTCTAATAGTTCAAGTGTATATTTTTTTAACTTTTTACAGGTAGACATATGACTTCCAAGTCATATTCCTAGGATAGTATGCCCAAAGAAATTTCCTTTTGGGGATCCCTGGGTGGCTCAGTGGTTGAGTGCCTGCCTTCGGCCCAGGGTGTGATCCCAGAGTCCTGGGATCCAGTCCCACATCGGGCTCCCTGCATGGAGCCTGCTTCTCCCTCTGCCTGTGTCTCTGCCTCTCTCTCTGTGTCTCTCATGAATAAATAAATAAAATCTTTAAAAAAAAATTCTTTTTGAATTTTATTTTATTTTATTTTTATTTTTAAAAGATTTTATTTATTTATTCATGAAAGATACAGAGAGAGAAGCAGAGGCACAGACAGAGGGAGAAGCAGGCTCCCTGTGGGGAACCTGATGCAGGACTCAATCCCAGGACTCCAGGATCACAACCAGAGTCAAAGGCAAACTCTCAACCACTGAGCCACCCAGATCCCCCTCCTTTTGAGTTTTAATAGCAAATATTATCATCACCACAAAAATGTGGGCCATTAGTAGCTGAGGAATGAATTAAATGATCTTACCCTCATTCTTCCCATTGTATTCCTGTATATACATGTATAAGAGTTGCCTTGTTATCCTTTTCTTTTTAAATATATTTTTATGAATTCAGAATATATGCTGTATAATATTTATTATTATTGGGATCCCTGGGTGGCACAGTGGTTTAGCGCCTGCCTTTAGCCCAGGGAGCGATCCTGGAGACCCGGGATCCAATCCCATGTCGGGCTCCCGGTGCATGGGGCCTGCTTCTCCCTCTACCTATGTCTCTGCCTCTCTCTCTCTCTCTCTCTGTGTGTGACTATCATAAATAAAAAAAAATTAATATTTATTATTATTAATGTTATTTGGAATTTTCCTGGGATATTTTTCTCTTTTCTATTTATTGATTCAATTAGTAATTTATATCAATATGGATCAATGAATATTAATTTTGTACTTTGGGGTTTATAAACCAATACCACTTTATTTAATCCGTTCTCTAATTATTTCAGATATGGCTACTGGAAGGTCTTTAGGTGAGTTCTTATGCTCCTAACATACTTCTACTTGTGTGTGTGTATGTCTGTGTGTGTTAGAAATTCCTCACTTTCTGGCACTACAAGATGCTTCTGGCTCATCCTGTATATTCCCTGCCCAAGTTCCACCTGCTGGTTGATGAGTAGACTTTATTTCATGCTTCTTTTTTTTCTCCTTTTCAAGTTAAAAAAGATCAATAGTGGCTCTGTTTTGTGCCATTATGTGCTCTTGGAGAATATGTGAGACTCCTATTTATCCTCTCAAGATTTTGGCTTTTGTCTAAATGAGTAAATCATTGGCAGCAACATTTCCTTAGATTTATTTTTTTTTCTTTCTTTTTTTTTCATATTATCTAGTGTATATGTAGCTCAGCCATGTACTCTTCATTATCATGCTGACTGTATTAGCAACAATGATATGGATAACAGACTCAAGACTATCTGTTCATTTTATGCTTCATTTAGTAGGTAATGTACTTGTTGATAGATTTGTGCTGCTTAAAAATCCTCCCATGGTTTCTGAGCTTGTACTATACAACAATGTATCATGAGAGATGCCTTGCTGAAAGAATGGTACCGGAACTTCTATCCGCTCACTTTTCTTGGGAAGTAGGTAGGTTAAAAGCAAATATTCATACCTATTTTTTTAAAAAGATTTTGTTTATTTATTCATCAGAGACACACACAGAGAGAGGCAGAGACACAAGCAGAGGGAGAAGCAGGCTCCATGTAGGGAGCCTGATGTGGGACTCAACCCCAGGTCTCCAGGATCATGCCCTGGGCCCAAGGCAACGCTAAACCGCTGGGCCGTCCAGGCTGCCCTATTCATTCCCATTTTAAAGCTGAAAACACAATCTTCAGCAATCTTCAGAGGCTGTAAAGTAATTAAAGATAACAGCAGAATTGTGAATTATAAATAATATATTATATATATATTTTAAGATTTTATTTATTTATTCATGATAGACATAGAGAGAGAGAGAGAGGCAGAGACACAGGCAGAGGGAGAAGCAGGCTCCATGCAGGGAGCCCGACGTGGGACTCGATTCCGGGTCTCCAGGATCGCACCCTGGGCGAAAGGCAGGCGTTAAACCACTGAGCCACCCAGGGATCACCTATATTTTTATATAATATAAAATCACATGTTGATTAAATCCTAGATGGTTTTTAGAATGAAACATTTCAAAAAATATTCCCTTATTCTATAGATATACGGTCTTAATTGTCTAGGAAGCATCACACAAATATATTACAAAAAAATATCAGATGCGTAGGGCATAATATATCCAATCAAGGTGCCAAACTCACATACTATATTACTCTGAGAAGGCCCTCAGATGTGAAAAACACATATCACCAGGTGGAAAATGTGCTTGTGACTCATCTTATACCACCAGTTAGAATTTACAAGTTTTTAGGTCAACCAGTTGAATGCCCTTTTAATTTGCAGTATATATATATATATATATATATATATATATATATATATATATATATTAAACATATGAAATTATATATATTTATATGCATGTAAATACAAATAAATATATTGAAAAATAGTTTCAAAATGATGGCAGTGTGTTACAATCAAAGAGAAGATGTAAAGCAAAATGTTAACATTTCTTTTACTGTTGCTTTGGTGTCCTATCTTTATTGTATTACTGTATTAATCAGGATAAGCTAGGTGTGCTACAAAACCAAATAGTGCCAAAATCTCATTAGCTTAACACAAAAATGCAGGGGTTTTTTTTTTCTATTTTCAGAGAACTAAGTTATAGAAGTTCTATCTTGACATATGCTTTTATGTTTATGAGGGTGAGGGGAGTGTACACGATGAATCCATGTTGGCTCTTAATTTCCTCCATCTAAATGTGATATCTGACACTTCTGTTCATATTTCATTGGCCACGGTAGCTATGGCCTCCCGGAACTTCAACAATCTGATGGGAAATCCAATCCCAACATGTCTCTGAAAGGAGGGAGTTATGAACAGCTCAGTGGGTACTATATTTGGGTAAGTGAAAAGAAAGCAGTGAACACATCCTGGTTATTTTCTCAATTGTCATGACTTTCCTAATGAAGGAGACAATTAGAAAGAATATAGTGTTATCACTATAAAGACATACCACCATTCCTGAGTGCCACTAACCAACAGCTTCAGAGATTCAGGATAGAGATTTTATACTTAAGAGACTTGTGAGTGTACACACAACTGCATGGTTGTCAACAAGACAAAGTTCTGTCCAAGCTCTGGCATCCCAGTATGAACAGGCAGGCATATGGAGTTACCCCCACCTTCTCTGAAAAATGCAAAGGCTTCATCTCTACACTGTCACACCCACAGGAGAACCATTTCAGCTCTGCTTTCCCCAATAACATAACAGAGTTTCTTAATATATATTCATTCTCTTCACATGAGCAAAAAAAAAAAAAAAAAAGAAACTATTCAGCTCTAAAAGCAAAGCATCTTTGTATGATTACTTTTTTTAAGTCTTTTGTCCACACTTGAAATTTTCTTGATTTGTTTTATGACATATCTTTCTCATAGAAATTTTTTTTTCTCATAGAACTTTTCTATTTATGGCAGCTGACTACTTTATTCAACAAATAAATACAAAAAAAATCTTAAATATTTCAACTTTTGATGTGGTAATGATTTATAATTTGAAATTCTCCTGTGCCTAATAAGGGGCAAATATCTGAAAAAAAAGTGTTCAAGATTCTAACTTTAGTTATGGAATGGTTGAGATGAATTGATTCCTTAGTCTGTTATTTTTTTAGTTTCATAGAAATTTAAAATTTATAAAATAATTTAAATTTTACTCTCATTAGGAGTGATCAGAGGCGGGATGCATAGTTTGTTTAAAAAGAACATGAGTTTTACAATTTAAAAAAATTAGATTGAATTCCCGGTTGACAAAACTTACTCTCATAAGCAAATGTACTCTCTGTGACCTTCAGCAAATTATATAACCTTTCTGAATCTGTTTCACATATGAAAACTAAAGCCGTGCCTGCTAACACAGAAAGTGAGGGAGAACACTTAACCAGATTTTACATGGAAAGAACAAACACCATGTCTGAAACATAGTAGACAGTCTATAAATGTTGCTTTTACTTTCATCATTTTCTTTCTGGAATTTTAATGAAAACAATCAGGTATTATAAAAAGAAAATTGAGAATGCTGTTGTATTAAGAGAAGCTCATGTTCTCATGTCCTTCCCAAAAAGCACCCCTTCCCCCACAGTTTAGACCTCTCTGAGTTCATTCTTTTCGAATTAAAAAAAAAAAAAAGTAGCATATTACAAGAGTTGAATTTAAATAGTGCAGTGTACCATTCTTATTTTTAAAGGGATTAGGAAACCTGCTAGATAGTCCATGCTTTCTAAATATAGGATGGTTATATCGTTTTTGATAATTATATAGTAGTCTTTAGTTTATCAGGTACCAAAAAATTAGAGTCAACTTAAATTTATTTCTCTGAACTCTCTCTTCATATTTTTTTTTTCTGAGTTCTGAAGGTGAGAAACAGCAGCTGTAGTATTCATTAGTGCTTTAGGCAGAGTTGGAAGTATGTGAATTTGGGATAGCAGTAAGCAAAAATAAATCCAGTTGTCCTAGTGGGTCTTAATGGTAACTCAAATTAAAATCAACTCTATTCCAGATGAGCCATCCAAAAGATCCTGATTTTCACAGTTCAGGCTGTTAATAAATCATTGTTCTATAGATATAATTGCTATTTATTTATCAGGTTATTCTTGTCACTTCCATGTAGGCAAAATATAGTCAAGGACTCAAGAAAAAATTTTGATAATTACTCAGGTGATTTAGGCTGGTATCTTGATTTTGGAATTAGATAATCGTAATTGTTTTCCTGATGCTTTTGTTTAATACCTAAATTTACTTGAGGCTACCAATTAGTACTTTCTTTCTTTTTTTTTTTAATTTATTTTTTATTGGTGTTCAATTTACCAACATACAGAATAACCCCCAGTGCCCATCACCCATTCACTCCCACCCCCCGCCCTCCTCCCCTTCCACCACCCCTAGTTCGTTTCCCAGAGTTAGCAGTCTTTACGTTCTGCCTCCCTTTCTGATATTTCCCACACATTTCTTCTCCCTTCCCTTATATTCCCTTTCACTATTATTTATATTCCCCAAATGAATGAGAACATATAATGTTTGTCCTTCTCCGATTGACTTACTTCACTCAGCATAATACCCTCCAGTTCCATCCACGTTGAAGCAAATGGTGGGTATTTGTCATTTCTAATAGCTGAGTAATATTCCATTGTATACATAAACCACATCTTCTTTATCCATTCATCTTTCGATGGACAACGAGGCTCCTTCCACAGTTTGGCTATCGTGGCCATTGCTGCTAGAAACATCGGGGTGCAGGTGTCCCTGCGTTTCATTGCATCTGTATCTTTGGGGTAAATCCCCAACAGTCCAATTGCTGGGTCGTAGGGCAGGTCTATTTTTAACTCTTTGAGGAACCTACACACAGTTTTCCAGAGTGGCTGCACCAGTTCACATTCCCACCAACAGTGTAAGGGGGTTCCCTTTTCTCCGCATCCTCTCCAACATTTGTAGTTTCCTGCCTTGTTAATTTTCCCCATTCTCACTGGTGTGAGGTGGTATCTCATTGTGGTTTGGATTTGTATTTCCCTGATGGCAAGTGATGCAGAGCATTTTCTCATGTGCGTGTTGGCCATGTCTATGTCTTCCTCTGTGAGATTTCTGTTCATGTCTTTTGCCCATTTCATGATTGGATTGTTTGTTTCTTTGGTATTGAGTTTAAGAAGTTCTTTATAGATCTTGGAAACTAGCCCTTTATCTGATCAATTAGTACTTTCAAGTTGTTTAGCACTTTTTTAAAAATTGAATAATTTGAACCTTAGCATTGTATAAGTTTAAAATGTGCAGAATTGTACTGTGATACATTCATATACTGTGATAGGATGGATTGCCAATGTAGCAATAGTTGTATGACATAATTATAATACAATATCATTTTCTATATTCGTTATACTATTCATTCGATCTCTATGCCTTTTTTACTATTCACAACCAGTTTGTGCTCTTAACACAATCACCGTTGACCCCATCCATCTCTTGGTAATCATTTTACTCTCTGTTTTTTACAGATTTAACTTTTTTAGATTCCACATATAAATTATATACTGTATTTGTCTTTTTCTGTCTTACCTCATGCAGCATATGCTCAGAGTCCATCTGTGCTGTCACAAATGGGAGGATATCTTCCTTCCTCGTGGCTGAATAATATTCCATTGTGTATATCTATCACATCCTCTTTATCCATTCATCCTACTGATGGGCACTTAGGTTATTTCCATCTCTTGGGTATGGTGAACAATACTGCAATAAACATGATAGTGTATATATCTTGTGGGTATCTACTGACTGCCTAATGGGATTACTGTATAGGTCACTTTTTTTTTCCTGCCTCCTTTAAAATTCTTCGTTTACCACTGATTTTTGATAGTTTCAGTATGTCTTAGAGAAGGTCTTTTTGCATTGAGATTATAAGGTATTCTTTTAGCTTTGTGGACTTATAAATCTAATTTCTTCCCCAGGTTTGGGAACTTTTCAGCTATTATTTCTTTAAATATGCCCTCCCTTTCTTTCTGGGATACCCATTATGCTTATGTTGGCATTTGTAAGGGAATCTGATATTTCTTGTAGGACTTCCTCACTTATTCTTAAATTTGTGTTCTTTCCTCTTCCACCAGAATCATTTCTATATTTCTATACTTGAGCTTGCTAATTCTCTCTTCCATATGATCTGCTATTTCCAATGCTTTCTTTATCTTATTATTGAGTTTTTCAGATTGGTTCAGTTTTAGTCTGTGTTTGGTTCTTTTTTTAGAATTTCAACCTCTTTCGTAAAGTACTCCTTCTGTTCTTTATTTCTGAGATTGTTGTATTGCATTTTTTAGTATTTGTTCTTGCGGCTCCTTGAATTTCTTCATAACAGCTATTTAAATTCTTTTTCAGTTAGATTGCAATTTTTCATGTCTTGGGGTTCAATTGCTGGAAAATTGTCATTTTCTTTTTGTAATAGTCTATTACCATGATTTTTCATGGTGTTTGATGAGAAGTGTCTCTGGTTTCACTTACGGGACCTGATTCACAGCTAGGGTTGAGAGTGGGCATTAAAGAAAAAAAAAAAGCAAAGGATGGCCACAGGTAGGAAGGAGGAATATACTTAGCACTTTGGATACACCCACAGCCCCGTAGGGGGATTCACAAGTTGGATGGAGGCCTGTCCCAGAGATTTGTGGTGTTTCTTCTTGTTACTAGAGCAGACAGCAGGAGACACTTCCCTTCAGGTCTCTTTGTTACTTCCCATTTCCTTTCCTTCATTCCAGTCTCTTTCTTCAGTGAGAATAGGTGGTCTTTCCAGCTGCAGTGGGCATGGCCGGGCAGACCCCTACTCAGCCTGTCACCTCCTACAACCTCTGCCATAAATGTTGTACTGGTTCGCGGCCACCAGTCAGTCCTGCCATCACTGTCTTCCTGTACCCCCCCTTCAGAGTCTGGTGTGCTCACTTTTGGAGGCACAGATGGATTCATCTCTTGTCTATCCTGTTACACTGTGCAGAGGCACCTTTCTTTTCTTCTTCATTATGGTTATCAATTAATTTAAATCAAAAGAGAAAAACAGAAATGACTCATGCTGCCATAATGCTGACGTTACTCTGTTCTTAGCATATTTTTATATGATATTTAATATTTGTAAAGCATTTAAAATTGAAGCATCTTTACAAAAACTCTCTCTAAAATGTTGGCACAAAATTATGTACCCATTTCAAGGATGGCGAATTGGAACTCATTATTTGAATAGCTTACCCAAGGACTCCCTCAATTTATGCAACTACATTTGAAAGCCATAATTTTAGTCTAGTGGTATATTTACTGAAATAAACTTCCTTTTTAGTACCAGTTGTATATTTTATTATTTGGATGTATATAGAAATAATAATGAAACAATGTGTGATAATTCTTTCATATTACATGTTAAGTCCAGTGACTTTGAAACTTTCAAGTGTATTTTTTTTTAAAGTCAATCAAAAAGGAAGTTGGTGCTTTTGCCCTTGTTTTTTGGTTATTTATTCTTAAATAATTATATGGAGAACATAGGAAAAGAGGAATCCAGTGTATATTGAAACTTCTTAAAGATATAAACATATTTATTGATCACCTATTTTGAATTAGGTGCTTTGCTAGGGGATGGTGAATCAAAAGCAAACAATTGGGACCCAACCTATGGAACTTTACATTCCAGAAGAAAGTATATACTATGATTATGTATTGGATCCAGACCAAAACGAGATTAAGTCACCGTTCATGTTACAGGATTCAGTAACATTTTGCACACGTTCTTTAGCAATAATGTGTTGTCATTGTTGGAACAACACTGGTTTAAACAAGCATATATAGTTGTCTTTCTTGCAGAATGTCTAAAAATTTATGTTGCTGGTAATTTTAATTATGAATACCTGAAAAACTACACATGGTTTCTTCAACTTAGCTTCTCACGTAATTATTTCATGTTGGTGTTCTAAGGCTCAGAAGTGGGGAAAGTCCAACTGATAAAATTTGTTTTACCAAAATTGTTTGATCTGATATTATGCAGTCCTGAGTATCTCTTTCTCATTCCAATTCTCCTGGATTCTTACAACTTGTTATTATCTATTTAAAATTTGTTTTCCAAAGCTCACCTAATTTTTTATGTACTTGATTAGAAATATTCTTTCAGAATCCTAACAATGACTTCTTTCCTTGTAACTTTCTTATAGATGTCAACTTATTATATCTGAGTATTTTTTGTCAGTTGCATACTATTGACAGTCAACTTTCAAATCTAGAGATTTTCTTCTAAACTCTAGAACTGATTTCAAGTTTTCAGATGTCAAAAATACTGAGAATAAGATACATACTGACCATAAAGTAACCAGAGTTGAGAATAAAATTCACAATTCTGCAAATAATTAAAACGTGTGAGGGGAGAAAGGCATAATTCTGGTATTTAACAATAAATTAATATAATATCCCATTTAATGTTAGTATTTTAGTTAGTAATAATTTTGATCTGAATTCAATTTATAATCTAGCATTTTGCCAAATCTCTAGATTGGGCTTTTGAGACATTTTAAAGTGATACAGGAGGGGAATAAGGTTTTCAAAATATAAAGTAAATAACTTTTAGCAGAACTTATGGAATATGTAAGATATATTATAATTATAAAGGTATTAATAATTTTATTCATATTTTATAACATATTCAGCTTTATTAACAAATAAAGCTTTAGTGGTAACAACTAAATTAGACACTGCTCAGTTGTCAATCTCTCCTATAAAAAAGAAAAGTTATTGACCTCATTATTGAAGTATTATAATTCATTACCATTTTATGCATCAACAAAATAACGTACTACTTTACAAACCATGGCATGCTTATAAAATCAAATTAAGAGCAAATTCACAAGGTATGTTACTAGATTATATTTTTTGACATAAAATCTCCAAGGGACAATTGAAACGGAGAAAAAATCAAACTAAACTGATTTTAAATTAGAATTTCACCACTTTTGACTGATGTTGGGTCATTTATTTAGTTAAGCTTCAATTTTCTCAATGATAACATAAGCATAATAATACCTACAAAAGATTGTTATTAGAAAAAATTGCATCTGATAAAATTTGCAAAACTCTCAACATAGTATCTTAGAGTTTTAATTGTATTATTATTGTTAATTATTAACACTGTAGCAAACTTTTTACAATTAAGATCTAACTACAGCTGTTCAGTGTACTCATTATAAACACCCAATAAACACCCAATAAATTCTATTCTATTCTCTTTGTTATTTTGACAAATTGATATTTGTGTTTTTATACAACCTATAGATTTTCCAACTCTTTAAATTATCAGGAATATATTATAATACTGATCCTTGTAAAATATATTCAGAATAAACTGTATCCACATGTTCTTTTTGGAAAACTATGAAAGGAGTTATATCCTCTCTGCCATATCATAATTTCAAGAAATCAGTCAGATTACTTAACTTCTTTGAGCTTTGATTCCCTTGATATGGGCTGTGTTTGGGTTTAAATAAAAGATGGTTTCACCTAAATGCATTATATATCAGGCACATAGGAAATGCAAAGTAATGTTAAATTCATAATATTGTTAGTGGTCAGTAAATATCAAATAATTAATAATAATGCATAAAGAATAAATTTTACTATAAACATAGGTTAAAACTGGCTAAAAGACATGTGCTAAGGTATGTAGAAGAAAAGAAGATGCCAAAAATATCCTACCTTTCAAGTAATATTCTGTTAAATGTCCAAAGAAGTTAGATAAACAGTAGTAAATCATTCAGATTCAGAAAATGACAATGCCATAATAAAAGATGACGAATGATTCACTAATGACACAGAACACTCTTGCTACTTTAATGTATTAAAAAATCAGTTGAACAGATGAGAAATTGTTAGCAATATGGTCATTATATTTCATTTTTCTGTGTTTTTTTTAAACAAAAAAGGTATCATATACTAGATAAATTTGTTTTACTCCCTCTTTATCTGTCCCATTATGTAATTTCTCTATTTGTTTAGAAAACTGCCAAAACAATATACAAAAATATGACAACATAAATGCAAAGCCAATATTTGGCTATGTTTCCATAGGTAAAAGTAACTAATATTTACATTAGGCTTATCCTTAGTGTGATCTTTATTTAAGATTCAAAGCATTTATGAATGCCATTTTTAAAAGGTAAGGTGGTGAATAATTATATAGCATTTTTGAAACAGATTACTATTATTTAACATAGTTTATGTTCATTTAATAAGAATGATTCCAAATCTATGCTGATTAGCCTCTTTGTTTCTATTATGGTTTTGCTGAGGTCAAGAAACATTTACTTTGGCATTGTTTATTTCAACATGTCCTCCAACTATAAAATTGAATAAGAAAAGATATATAGTGGTTTGCTGAAATACACCTTAGTATTTTTCAGACTCAAATATTTGCATAAGAATCTTATAATCTCAGCACAAATTTTTAGATACTGATTTCTTTTTTAAATTTTATTTGTACTAACTCCTAACTCATCTTGAGTTATTAAAGCATAATTTCATTTTGCTGATGAGGCCGTCATGAATAATATTAGCATAAAATGTGTCACTAAATATCTTAATCTGTGTACACCAGAAAGAGAATCTGGGACAAAGGCCTATGCCTGATTAACTTATTAAATAATTAAATTCTGACTCCTGGCAGGACACAGTAACACAAACCAACTGTACCCTTCTACTGAAGCTATGGGGGGAGGGGAGGAGAAAGGAAAGGAAAAAGAAAAACCTAATAAAGTATAAGAAAAAAATTAAAATGGTTCCGTATAAGAGGGCAATTTCTGAGAAATTACTAAAAAAGAGGTGATTTCTACCATTGCCCACCTTCCTGCCCCATACAAGCTTCCAGGCTCCTGGACACGCATAAAGAACCCTAGGAGACCCTACAGTCTCTCAAGGTTGAATAGTGGAAACTATTAGTATGGGAAGGACTAAAATGGCCACAGTTTGCAAGACAGAGTACCAGAGAGGAGGTAACTACAGAGACAGAGAACAGGAACACTGGACGTCTGCTGAGGTCTTTCTTGGGTTGTCAGTCAAGAGTCCATCAGCAATGGACGTGAAGGAATTACCTGGATCGGAAATACAACGGCTGAGAGTAGTTAGTGCTAATAATTCCCAAAAGTGGAAAACTTCACAATACACAGGATATAGGTAGAGGACTACAGAGGATACTGATGACCAGACATTCTAAAGGTAGGAAAACCCAAGCCACAGTAGAACAAAAACAATCACTAGAGACAGAATTGTAAATGACAAAGGTGATAGAATTAGCAGACAGGGCTTAAAAATTTCTAAGTACATTGCTTGTGTTCGAAAAGGTAGAGAAAAATTTTTACAATGTGAAGAAAGACAAATAACATCTAGGGATGACCTTTACAATAACTTGGATGAAAAATGCACCACACAGTATTATCAGCAAATTAAATACCACAGAAGATAACATTAGTGACCTTGAGGAGACAAAAATATCAATAAATATAGAAAGTGACATTAAAAAAAAAAAACTATGGATAAAAACTTCAAAACAAGAAAGGGTTAAACAGAACGTGAAAAAAACATGGGACAACTTTAAGTGGCTAGATACATGTGAAACTGGAGTCTACGAAAGATGAGGAAGGAGAGAACACAGTGAATGGAAATACTTGAGAAAATAATAGATAAAATTTCATGACTTTCAGGAATAATTTGAACTCTCAGAACAAAGTTCCATCAAATTCGACATAAGGCATGAAGAGAGTTGTGTTAAAGCATATTTCATAATCAAATTGCATAAAAACTATGATTAAAAACAAATTAAAAGTGGCCAGAAACAAAATATTTTACACGATGAACAAAGATGAGAAGGAGAGCAGGTGTCTGTTCTGTAACAACACAGCCCCGAGGACAGTGGGCTAGCCTCTGCAGAGCACAGGCAAACAGCAATAGCCACAGTAACAACAAAAACAAAACTGTCAAATTAGAAAGCTCCATCTTTTTTTTTTTTTCAAAAAAAAAAAAAAAAAGGCGAAATCTTTTGTCTGCTATACAAAAGCTAAAGCAATTACTCACAAGAAGTTCTGTGCTACAGTTCTGTGCTACTATAAGGACCTCTTCCTCCTGGAAGAAGGAAAACAAAGCCAGGAATCAAACACATCTTAAGTTGTAAATGTGTGGGTAAATGTCACTTTTTTTCTCTTTTTATTATCTTTAGATTCATTTATTTGTTTCAATCAAAATCATTAATAATGATAATCACATTAAATATACAGGGTATGAAGACACCACCTAAATAGTGTCAGATTGGATAAAAAGGCAAGAACCAAATTCATGCCAAGAAGTTTTCATATCAAAGACTATTCCCAGGGATAAAGAGGGCATTTCAGAATGATTAAGGGTTAATTCATCAAAAGGATATAATAATCCCAAATATTTATGCATCCAATAACAGAGCTTCAAAATAAGTGAAGCAAAAACTGACAGAACTATAAGGAGAAATAGACAAATACACTATTATGGTCAGAATAATTAATAGAAGAAAGTTGACTTGAACAGCAGTCAACATGAACTAAATAACATCTGCAGAACACTTCTCCCAAAAGAACACTCATTTTCTCCTATTTTTACTTTGCTTTGGATTACCATTTTACCACTTTTCCAAGCTACACCAATCCAGGGCTTGGCAAAGGTTGAATTCAATCAATGTTGAGTAAATGAATAGTTGCTGAACGAGTATACCTGTATATCTCCCCTACAGTCAGATGACCTTTCAATAAAACTGAATGTAATAATGTGGCTAATAATGGGAACAAATATGGCAACATATATGCTGAATGCACAGATTATATGCACAGGAATAGAAAAAAATGTCTATTGATTTTAGCAAAGATTCAAGTTTAGGTATATATTCCAATATTTAACAAGAGATGGTTGTGCTTGATAAAATATCCTCGATGTGTAATTGTTGTAGAACATGGACATTGAGGTCTTGGCTCCAGAATGAAGAAGCTTCTCACAAATGACAATTCCTCTCACACTCCAATTTAGTTTACTTAGTTAAAACTGATTAATCTTCCTAAAATAGATGTTGTTCCACTAAATGCAAAGAAGTTAAGCAGCTTGCCCAAGCAAGTAGGCAGAAAGCCTGGGATTTGCATCTAAATAGTCAAATTCCATTGTTATTATACATTTTCAACAACTATGCTATTCATCCTGTCCAAAGGCAGTCTTGTGTAGGTGTGAAAGTGCCATGATACGTAAGAGCAGGGACACACAGGAGGGATGCTCGTAGCTTTATTTGTTGTAACCCTTTCCAGTTTGGTCATTTGTCCTCTGCGAAGTTCACTTGGTTGACCTAACAGAGTCAACCCTCCTCCAAGAGTCATAATCAGTCCCTTGACACATTCTGTTGTGTTTAACCACATTATGACTGAACTTGCTGGTTAAGTTATGGCTTCTTTGAGGCCTAGCGCTCTTCTGAATATATTTTTTTATCGCTTGGACTTTTCACGGTGCCTCGTGCAGAATATGTGAACGTGAACAGTGTGACTACAGCCTGGACAGGGTAATGAACAACATGGGCATTTTCAGGCAGCCCCTTCTTTGGTTATAGCCTCTAGTAATTGTTATTGCTTGGGTGTGATATGCCTGTCGTAGCCTTTCTAGAGTTTCCGTTTCATTGTATTTTCTTATAGCAACAATGAAGTGAAAAATTACAGTCTCTCAATATAAGTTGAACTTTCTCCAGCTTCCAAAATTATTAAGGTTCTGAATTAAATCTCTCCCCCCATTTCTTAACTATTTTAATGATGCATTGGATAATCAGGGTATGGTTGTCAAATTAGAAGAAAGATATTTGTATGATTAAATTTCAATGCTGTCATATTTATGTTTCAGGATTTATAATATTTATATGCATTTTAAAATCCATTAGCTAATTAGAATCCTTTACCTTTAAAAAAAAATCTGTGTTTTAACTTCATCTTTGCCATCAACTATTTCACTTTGCCTTTGGGCATGGTTATAGTCCATCTCAATTGTTTGGAAGTTTAACCTAAAGAGTACATTAGATCCACGTTGCTTATACATTTAAGAAAAAAAAAAAAAAAGTCCCTAAATTAAGCTCAAAATGTTAGTAATGTGGCAATTCTCTTTGTAGGCAGTCTAGATTTAGATCTCTGTCTTATGTCACTTTTATTCTGCAGATTAATTTATTTGTTAAAATTCTCCTTTTGAATTTTACCATCTGGTATTTATTAGGAAAGTTGCTCAATTATGTTTTGTGATTTTTTTTTTTTTTTTGGATGTTAAGAAGCCTTATATTGACCTTAGGGAGTGGGGATATTTGTCCAGGAGCTTAATTGCAGATACTTCCCCTACCCTCCCATGTCCTTTCATATCAGTATGTGCAAAAAGATTGCCAGAGTCCCTCCAGGGACAGAACCTGGAGCTTCCCTGGTGTGGTCTGGGGCCTCAGTCCTGGGTGCTGGTGCTCAACATTGCTTTTTACCTCCCTGTCATCTCCTTGGGTAATGGTCTCCCAGGCAGGAGACCTGCCCTCCACCTTGTAGATACACATTCCCACAGGCCATACTGACAGGCGCCAAAGTACTCTTTCTCCTGCTCCCCTTTCTTGAGGGTTTCTTCATTCTTCCCCCAGACTTTTTGTGCAACATCTCTTGGGCAAAATGTCAGTTGCAAAATATTACATAAGTTCCTAACAGGTGGTTTATTTTTGGAACAGGGGTGATACCTAGACCTATACATGTTTTCCTTAGTCATCACTTTTCATCAAAATTTTAAAATTAAGAAACACAGACTGTATTGTTTTTCAAGTATAATTATTATAATTCCTATCTCTCATATATGCATATTATTTTTAAAAACTAAAACAATTAATTAAAAGATAAATAAATAAAGATAGATAGATAGATGATAGATAAAAAGCAAGACACATGGAATTGACGTCAGGAGAATTAGTTTTCATTTTTCAGAGTCTGTTATTTGTATGAACCTACTTAAGATTCTTTTCACCTGAAGGGCACAAAGAATAATAGTGTATCCTGCACCCTTCTGATATGGGGGAGGCACTACCTGTCTCCATCTGTCTGGGGATAACACAGGAAATAGAAACCACTATTTTAATCAGTAAGAGATTTAATACAGGGACTTAAGAGCTTACAAAATCATTGGGACTGCTGAAAACAAACAAACAAAAAAGCCCTCTAGGTGAATGATTGTAGCAACACTGGTCCAATTTTTCTAGTTGCTGCAGAAAATCATAAGGATGCAAGACAGTCGCAACAGCTACTATTGCAGAAAGATCACCCCTACCTAACTCCTGCTGGCAGAAACCCACACAAAATCATCTAGAAGCCAGGGCCAGTTATTCATCTAGAAACCATAGAAAAGGAATCTGTCATATATCCAGCTGTAACTCCAGTGCTATGGAAGACAGACAGACAGACTCCCCCCGCCCCCCCCCCCAAAAAAAAACGCAATTTGAGGGCATCGATAAGAAGTCTATTGCAAATTTATTGTTGGTTTTCATTTTTTTCACAAAAATATTCATGAAGGGGTGCCTGGATGGCTCAGTTGGTTAAGGGTCTTCCTTCAGCTCAGGTCCTGGGATCAAGCTCTCGTTGAAATCCCTGCTCAGTGAGGAGCCTGCTTCTTGCTTGCTCTCTGCCCCCCTCCCCCAGCTCATGCACTTTTTCTCTCTCTGTCTCTCAAATAAATAAATAATCTTTAAAAAAACAATTCATGGAGCTTTTACATTTTGTCTTAATTTAATTTAGTAAATTATTTTGAATCAAACTGCATCAGGCTTTCACCAAGAACTACTTTTAAATTGGTGTGGCCACTATCTTTAACGATGACCAAGTGCATAGTCCTTCATTTTCACTGCAGTGGATTTCACAAAATAGCTTTGTATTCTTTTGGATTAAAACTAGGAAACAAACTTTTCTTCTTTAGTAACTTGACTTCCGTAACCTCGCACTTTCAAGTTTGTCCTCCTATTTTAAGGTCTTTCCCAGTTTCCTTCTTCAAATATTCAGTATTTGCTGTCTCTATGCTGAAAGGTACAGTGTTACCTTCTGTAACAGCTTCTCTTCTGTAACTCCACACACTCCTTAAATGAACATCCTGCCTCCTGACTTTAAGGGCAGTCCTTTCCAAATTTAACCTCCACACTATTCCTCTTTCTAGATGCCAAGTCCAATAGATCCCAGCTTGCCTACACAGCATCTTCACTGGGATGTCTGATAATCACCCCTAGGTTCACATGGCCCAACTCAACCCTTGATCAAATCTCAGCCCCTCAATCGGCTCTCACATCCACAGTCAGCCATTCAGAAAATTCTACAAGATCTATTTTCAAATTATTCCCCCAACAGCCATCTGTTCACTACCTCCACCATCGTTTTCCTGATCCAAGTTACCGTCATATCTTGTTCACATGTCAGGGCATCTCCTTTCTATCATGCCAGCCTTGGCACGTTTCCAAAGTCCAAACACCTGCAAATTTACCTCCAAGAGATTACCTTTCACATTATAATTATAAAGACAGTCTCTTTGAAAATTCATTTAAGTTAAACATGCAATCAAAAGGAGAAAACGACTCACAGGAGTACAATAATAAGAGAAGGCAAATGCAGATTGATATCTTGTGACAAAAAAAAAAATCCATCATTTATTGATTACTCAGCCTCTTAGCACTCTTACTGTATCCACTCCCTCCCAGTGGTTACACAGTGACTACTTTCAGCTGTTATTAAATTCAGTTATGTCACGTTCATTTTCTCCTACAAAATTTCCAGTGGCCTTCTTCCCTAACTCACAGTGAAATCCTTCACCTTTAGATACCTCATGATTTGGTCCCTCTTCTGCCACTCTGTCATTTTCACATCTCATCACTGTATGTCCTTGGTGTCCATTAGCTAAGCGAAGCTCATCTGCCTTAAAACTTGGCACCTGTTCTCCTTGTTTGGAACATATTTCCTTTATGTAGACACATGGAAGTTTCTTCGTTTTCTTAGGTCCTTATTCAAATGCCATGGTTGTAGGGTCTTCTCCCAATGTACTCCCACTAAACTACCAAGACACATGATTCTGTAGTTGAATAGAACTCTCCATCTTGATTCATAGCATTTATTATAACTTCATTTCTTAGATCACTTTTGTTGAGATTGTATGAGTCAGAAGCTATGCCACTCCACAGTTGTATGAAAGTAGGATGATTTTGATTAATATTTATATGCCTCAGTCTCGATCTGTAGAATGGTTATAACGTTTTCAACTTGATAGGATTATTATAAAGATAAATGAGTTACTATATAAACAGAATCAGAACAATGACTGGCACATTGTGATAACCCAATAAATGTTAGTACTCATAATATTTTTGTTCCTCCTTTCTAATCCCCATTAAAATCTAAGTTCCCTGTGGACTTTATATGGATTATTTGTTGTTTGTTACATTACTAGGCCCTAGAATAGCATAGCAAGCATTCAGCAAATATTTGCTGACTGAACCGAATGAATGCAACTAGGTAGTAACAGAAAACATAATCCCACTTAGTGAATAGGAGTGTTCATTTTAAAGCTAAATACAAATTTATCTGCCAGAAGAAATGACATCTTAGTTATTTGGCAAACACAACTAAATAAACTCAAAGTTATGAACTTTACGTACTTGCTCAGGTATGTCATCAATAGGCAGGGCCACTTTTCCATGAATAAGAGTAAAGGAAATGGCAGCAAAAGAAAGGAACACTGGGATTTATGTATGGCTGGATGTTCTGTTTTAATAAATTATGTGTGCACCTACAAAGGCTGGATTGCCCAGTTGAACATCATTTCACTTATTGATGGCCATCTGCTCCTTGATCCAAAACGAAAGGATAAAGCTGGGAACCACAGAGCAAGAGCTAACTGGCCACATTGACACATTGTGTCTGAAGCCTCCTGTGTTATTTTATTGAGTCACCAGGAGAGTTCTATATATGATAGTTGGATAATGAATAGACCAGGTCTTACTGAAAAAAACTAAAAATATTCCAGGAAAAAAAAATGACATTGTGATCAGTAGGCTGCCTGTATGGTATAACCTTGACAGTCAGTAAACACAAGTGTTCGTATAAAATCAAACCATAGTGAAATAAGTTTATCAGCTTAGGGTCAAAATGACCAGTTTTGATAAAGGAATGTCCTTTGTTACAGATAGCTTAGGTAATAGAAAAGCAGTTTTGATTCCATTTGTATTTAATCACATAGTAACATAATATAAATGACAGAAAAAAATTTTTTTTTTTTTTTTTTTTTTGGTGGGCACAGTTGAGACTTCGTTCTGTTGTATAATTTTGCTTCTGGTAATGAGTTTCTTAAGAAGAGGAGTTTCTATAATTTATTACACACTAAGGACACTGATAAGACTCACTGGGCTTCATGCTAAAAGAATCAAGACTTGGAGGTGAGTTTTAACATAAAAATTTTAGTCCTGGCTTTAATATTACATCTTCCAACTAAAAATTATCCCTGCTTTGAGCACTTAATGGCAGACATCACAAGCTAGCTGATTACTAAGAACATTACAGTATGTTCTTAGAAGCTATTTTTGCATTGAACTTTGACCTAGCTATATGAAAATGCTCCTGGACTTCAAAAAGTATTGTCTGTTCCTCTCCAAAGCAAAACAATAAAAACCTTTTGCCTTTGCAAACTTTGCCATCTGAAATTGAGATAATGGCAGGAGAATTAGCTACTTGCTGGGGAAAATGACCCCACGCCTGGTGACTCAGTGCTCTGCTTGCTTCCACTAGAAGAGGTAGGGAAAGGAAAAAATAAAATAACATACTAACGTCTTGAGTGAGTATGAAGGAAAATTTAGTGTATAATAATCTCTTCTTTGAAGTTTTTTTTTTTTTAAGATTTTATTTATTTGAGAGAGAGAGAAAGAAAGCAAGCACATGTGGGGTGAGGAACAGAGGGAGAGGGAGGATTAGACTCAAGGATTCGCCAGACGTGGGACTTGATTCCAGGACCCCAAGATCATGGCCGGTAGAAGGCAGACACTTAACTGACTACGCTACCCAGGAGCCCCCCTTCTTTAAAGATTTTGAAGGATATTGGGTATCAGTGGCATGTTAAATGTATACTCTAAAACAATGTATATATGTTATTTGAATAACAGTATTTTCAGCTTTTTGTGTTTATGATTGCGTAGTAATATCTGCTGAAGGAACAGGGCTACCAGGGGACAAAGCACAGCTGGTATCTGGCAAAGGACCTCTGCCTGGGGTGAGGCATGTGTGACATTCCTCAGGAAGCTTCTAGTTGTTCTAATGTTAATACCTTGCTAGAGGGAAAAGCAGTCTTTAACTTGACAATGGCAAGGCCTCCAGTATCTTGTTGGTCTTCCTTAACATATGAAAATCCTTTTAATATCTCCCTTTTTGCTTACTTCCCTCAACCCTTGGATATATAATCAGCCACCCCTCACAAGCCAGGGGCAGCAACTCTTCCTGCCCCGTGGGTCCAGTCCCGTGCTTCAATAAGACCACCATTTTGCACCAAAGACGTCTCAAGAATTCTTTCTTGATTGTTGGCTCCAGACCTCACCTATATTCCAAAACTTCATCAATATCCACATGTGATAGGCTAAGTTCCTAGCCATCATCATTTCTTGGCCTGTCAGGAAATCCCTAAACACTGTAGTTGATGGACTGAACTGAATCTCCTTTCCCCTGCTTAAAATGTTTTCACTCCACCCTGCTTTTCATCCTTACTGCATGAAGCTCCAGTATGGGGATGGCCAGAGGGATAAGTCACCATCTATCTTGGTTTGTAGATCAGGAGTGTTCTTATATGATTGATATACACGCATACACACACACGCACACAGTATAGTGTAGATATTCTATATATAGTTTTTACCTAATGTCCTTTTTTTCTCTTTCCCACCCAGGATCCCACCCAAGATACCACATTACATTTATTCATCTTATCTCCTTAGACTTCTCTTGGTTATGACAGTTTCTAAGTTTTTTTCTTGATTTGTCTGACATTGACAGTTTTGAGGAGTACTGGTCTGGTAATCTATAGGATGTCCTTCTCTGGAAATCTGATAATTTGATGTTTTTTCATGATAAGATTGGGGTGATGGGCTTGGAGAGGAAGGTCACAGCAGGTGCCAATTTCATCACATTACATCATGCTGATGACAGGAGTTGTTGCCGTGCATGCTGTCTTGATTACCCCTGGATGAGTCAGTCATATTTGCCAAGTGTCTCCACTTTATATGATTCCCCTCCACCTTGCATCTTTCTACACCATACTTTTTGAAAGCCTATGCCTAAGTGGTGGAAAGTTATGATCCACTTTTATGAGGACAGAATGTATAGGGATTATTTGGAATTTTGTTTGGATAGGAAATTGGTTCCTCATAAATCTAGTCAATCACTAATCTATGTCATTTTAGTCTCATTGAAAATTTTTGTATACTTGGAGTTGTAAACCCAAACCATTTTATTTACTTTTTAGTTAAAATTATTCCTGTTTTGGCCATTGGGAGCTTTTGCAGTTGGCTCTGGTGACCTTTGATAGGTACTCATTAGTGCATATGTAGGTGATGTAGTTTTGGAATACAGGTGAGGTCTGGAGCCGATGACCAAGAAAGAATTCTTAAGAGGTCTTTGGTGCAAAAGGGTGGCTTTATTAAAATCCAGAGACAGGACCTGTGGGGAGGAAGGCCCGGAGCTTGTGAGAGGAGGCTGATTTTATACTTGGGAGCTAGGGGAGGTAGGAAGAGCGAGGTTTCAAAAGGAGTTTCATATGCTAACGAGAACCTAGAAAACAGTGGACGCCTTGCCATTGTCAAGTTAAGGTAATTTTTTCCTCTAGCAGAGCAATAACATGACAGTTGGGAGCTTCCTGGAGGAACATTACACTCTGCCTACTTCAGGTATCTGTCAATGGGCTGCGGTTATAAGACATTTAATTGTATCTACATTTCCTTCTAGAAGTTAAGTCATTGATAAAAATGCCTAGGGAAGCCTGGAGTGCCTGAGGAATGTCACACATCTCCCACCTGGGGTCGGGGGTTGCAGGGTGTGAGTTTGTGCTTTGTCCTTAGCTAGCCTTCTGTGTGTTGGTGCTTTCTTTCTTTTTCTTCTTTCTTTCTTTCTTTCTTTCTTTCTTTCTTTCTTTCTTTCTTTCTTTCTTTCTTTCTTTCTTTCTTCTTTCTTTCTTTCTTCTTTCTTTTTTTTTTTTTTGTGTGTGTGTGTGTGTTGGTGCTTTCTTTCTCACAATATGAGATGCTTTAGGTTAATCTCTTTAATTTTGTACCTCAGGCCTAGAATAAGAAATTTATCTAAGCAATCCTCTAGCCCTTTTGTTTTAATGTTTGTCCATGCACCTAGAATAAGCATCTTGGTTGCTTCCATTTTTTTTTGTCATTATGAATAAGGTACTATAGCATATCTGTGTGGATATTTTGTGGACAGGAGTTATTAAATCATTTGGGTAAATACCTAGGAGCATGTTTGCTGGAACTTAGGATAAGACTATGTCGAGTTTTGTAAGAAATGGCCAAACTGCCTTCCAAAGTTCATGTATCATTTTGCATTTTCATCAGTAATGAATGAGATTTTGTGTTTCTCTGTATACTTGCTAGCAGTTTATATTATCAGTTTCTTGGATTTTGGCCATTCCAATAGGTGTGTGGCAGTATCTTATCATTATTTTTGATTAACATTATTAAGATAGTGTAGGAGCTCAGGGCAGACTGCTCCAATATGGGGCACATTGGCACAAATTTTATTTGGAGTGAAAAGTAATCAAAACCCAGCAGATACGGGAAAAGCTCTCTGCCTCCCTTAGGAGTGCCTAAATTTACATTGGAAAGGAGAGCCTGTATCTGGAAAAGAGCTATTAACAGAGATCCCCCTTCACCTAAGGAACCTATCTGCAAAATAGGGCAACCTGCTTTTCCCAAACATCTCTTTCCATCTTCTTGCTAATGAGCTTTCTCCCTTTTTTTTTTGTTTGTTTGTTTTGTTTTTTAAATTTTTATTTATTTATGATAGTCACACCACAGAGAGAGAGAGAGAGGCAGAGACACAGGCAGAGGGAGAAGCAGGCTCCATGCACCGGGAGCCCAACGTGGGATTCGATCCCGGGTCTCCAGAATCGCGCCCTGGGCCAAAGGCAGGCGCCAAACCGCTGCGCCACCCAGGGATCCCTGCTTTCTCCCTTTTGTATCCTGAGACCCTTTACCTCTCCTTAGCTCATATAAGCTTCATGTTCCCTCATTGTCTTAGAAATTTCCTGTCTGTATGAATTCCCTGTACCTATGCTATTAAATTTGATTTTCTCCTGTTAATCCGTCTCGTGTCAATTTGACTCTAGAAGGGTCATGGGGCAGAGGAAGATCTTCCTTCCTGGCAGTAACATTTCATTCTCTTTTTATTTGAATTTAGGAAAATAAATTCTTTGGAAATCAACCCATTTGTATCAATAGCCAAGAAAAAATGACATATAGGAAGGGTAAAGAATTTAGTTTTTCATCTGTGAGAGTGTGTGTGTCTGTTCATAACATATGCCAGATACTGCACTCCGGCCAAAGTCTTAAAAATTAAAGAGAAAGAAAACAAAAGCTGAGCAGTGTGTCTAGGTACATTCCATGATGTAGTTTCAAGATCTGTTTCCTGAGGTAACAGTTTTTGCTGCAGACTGATTCAAAGCACAAAGAAAGTAATGATAATAATAATAATACAGTAAGCATATTCTTAATCTCAAGTATCTGATCATCCTATACTCTTATAATCATCTATACATCTCACCGTTTGCTTCGTGGTATCTTCTGTAAACAAGGACAGGTGAATTCAAGGTATTTGAAGCGGGAGGGCGACATTCTGGTCTCAAGGAGTCAAAGAATGAATCTTCCGGACAAAGGAGAGTAAGTAAAGCAATAGAAGTTTATTAAGCAAAGATACAGAGAAAGTTTTCAGCAGTGAAATGGGTCCCAACAGGGTTGCCACTGGGGGCTTGTAGGGTTGGTCTTTTACTGAAAGCCCACCAGGGAACCTAAATGACTTTTAACATATCTATTGATATCACCATTGAGTAAGGACTAGTGATAACACCTTTAATGGCTTACTTCCTTTTAGAGTTTAGTAATTCTTTGTTGGTGAAAGTAGCTGTTATAGCTGTAGGAAGACCCCACCTCTGATGCCTGGGACTGGATGCCCTGGTTTGTTTATGTCTGGTTTCCTTTCATGTCCACATTTTTGGGATTTTGTTTTTAAAGATTTTATTTATTCATGAGAGACAGGAAGAGAGAGAGAGAGAGGTAGAGACACAGGCAGAGGGAGAAGCAGGCTCCAAACAGGGACCCACTTCGGGGTCCTCCAGGATCATGCCCTGGGCCGAAGTTGGAGCTAAACCGTTGAGCCACCCAGGCTGACCCATTTTGGGGATTTTTATGAGCCTGATTCCTGGCCCCCTAACTATCTCCCTCTACCTAGACCTGCCTGCCCCTTTACTCAGTATTTAAAAGTATTTTTCATTAAATGACTACAAATTAATGCAGGATGATTTCTGTAAATGATAGATCCAGTCATTTTATTCCATGGGATAAGAAGTGGGATATATTTTACTTGATCTGTTCCTAATATGGGTGCTAAGTAGACCTTTGGTCTCTTTATTACTTCTCAAATTTTCAAAGATGTGTGGTGTCAATTTGATTCTGGTTTAGTATAGGCTACAAATGATGATCATTCTATAATTTTTACCAGTGGTCAATGAACTAAGCCTAAAAAGGGCAAACATTTTTTGCTTTGGAAAGGAATAAATAATTTAGGAGAGGATATTTTGCTAAATACCAATACATTTGTTTTCTCTAGATTTTATTATATTAGAAATCCTTTGACTATATTCTCTCTGTCATCTGGAGAGACAAATGTAAGGAAATGAATATGCTACATATAATAAAAGCGAAGATTTGTTCTCTTGGTCCAGTAGATTTTGTGTGAAAGTAAAAATAACTAAGGTAAAAGATGACTCTTGCATGAATAGTACCAATTGAACAAAAAGAATAGAATTTTTAAATGATAGGCTTTGACAGAAGGAGAATACAGCAACTATGTGTGTACTGTTATCACTGCCATAACATAATCAAACAATTTAAACTTTCTGAATATAACACAATGGTCCTCCCTATTTTAGGCTCTCTGTACACCTGTTTTTTACTTAATCTGGTATTTATCGTATTGTGTATTTACTGGCGAATTTCTTCCCAACTAGTTGTGCGATACTTTGAGAGCAGGAATTCTGTCATAGTGATGTTTTTATTTCAAGTATAGAGCATGAAGTGTGGCATAAATTATACACACAATACATGTTCCTTGGGTTTGGGTTTTAAATTGAATCTAAAAGGAAATGTACTGTGGCAGTCAGATTTATATGAAATTGAAAGTGTTGGCTGTTGAACACATTGTAATATAATAGCCATATTTATATGTGACATTTACTAACATACAACCATATCATTATAGAAGGGAGTTTTATTATATAAAATATATGACTCAATACAAAGTTTTCATACAGAGATCAAAGAAAAAAAAAAAAAAAGAAATTCTAAAGACCCAGAATAAGTTGGTTTCTAGGAGGTGATAGCAAACTGTTCATGCTGTTGCTTTTATTTTTTGCATTTTCTATATTAAACGTATCATAAACCATACTAATTCCAATCTCAATTGTTTACCTAATTGGCAGATTTCCAGAAAAGTTGCCTAAGTCTCCACAAACTTTCAATTCTATCCTGCAAATAAAGAGAGTAGGGTTTTGTAAAATGTCAAACTAAGAAAATGCAACAGAGCTAACAATGTTACAGAATATCCAATTATTATTCTTAGAATTTTCTTCCTGGAGAATGTCAATCAAAGTCTACATTTTGACTGCAGCAGCAATAAAGAAGACCCATGGGCTCGATGATAAAAAGACTGTCAGCAGTATTTTTAAAAATTGTGTATCTAAGTGACTTGTATAATCACAATTTTATAGTCATTTAACAAGAATAAGGACTCTCAAAACTCCTCTATGATCCTTATATCTCAGAGATTTAAGATTAATGAAAATAAAACTTCCCGTTGGAGCATATCTAAATCTTCATTTATAGGGCAAACTGTGTGGATAGGGGGAAAGACCTAGGGAAACAATTCTCATGTTTATTCATTTTATATAATATTAGTTTACTTCAATTTTTAGAGTACATGGATTACATTTATTTACCAAAATCTATTTTTAACCAACTGCATAATTTGATATGAGGAAATTTGATAGAGTCTTTAATTTTATTATTTATTTTGACTAAAATATCAAATTATCTACAACTGAAAATGCAGTGGTAAGTTATGAATCCCTCCTCCTGATCAAACATGGAGCTAGAAAAATTATTTTGAGCACAATTTGGAATATTCTGATGTCTGTTTTACTTACTACACATTACATATTTGTCCTAGATAGGATGTTATATTTAATATATAGGTTGCTTGGGATGTGGTAAGTGCATAAATAAATCAGAATGAAAAGTGAAGGAAAAAAAAAGAGGGAAATGTGAGAAATGTGACTATTTGCTCAAGGCAGTTCCAACACATGCTGGATTATGCTCAAATCTGAGAGGCTGGGCTCACCAAATGTGCTTTTCAGCATAACTAGAAATATTTAGACCACAGTACTTGAGGTATACTTTTGACTGATGTTTATGAATCATATTTTAGTAGAATATAATTTTTAGTGTCTTCACTAAAAAAATTATAAAGAAAATCACACCCTATCTCTACTTATAAAAGTAAACTTTCCTCTGTTCATAGTTTTTTTTAAATGTCAAGTCCTGAAGGTAAATTTAATATATTTTAAATTGACTATTGACAACTAGATTAATAGACATCTGTTTTCACACTAGTAAATAGGACAAAGATCCAGCTTTCTATTTGGCATTGCAAAGTATAGCTTTAGTGATCCCTGGGTATCTAACTATACCTCAGGCTAAATACCAGGCCAAACTTTTATTTCACTATGTGAAGAACTAATGGATAACAATTTTATAAATTAGTCAAAATAAGTTTTAACTTTGTAACAATAGGTTAAAAACAATTTCAAGAATGTACAAATGACAGCATAAGTAGTATTTCCAAAATTTTTATCAATAAAGCATAGAGTTCTTAATTTCAAAACATGTTAGTTAAAAACAATGTATCTCTTTGTAAATGTTTGTTAATGTAAACATGACAAGAATATCTCTATGCATATTTACATTTAATTTTTCTTCTGACAAAAAACAAGATGTCAATATAAGTGAATGAAACAAAAATATTATTTACCTCCATTCCAAATTGTAACCATAATACTTAATCATTAAGTTTATTTGATAACCTCTGTGGTATTTTTAAATTAAAATACCACAATCAGTGTTTGATGGTAAATATGCCTGGAATTCAGAATATCCCTTATTGAATAATATAAATTTAATATAAACCAGATGATAAACATGTAAAGATAAAAGGAACTTATCTCCTTACTATAAAAGTTGTAAATTAAGTTGATTAAGGAATAATACCTCAATTTCTATTTTGGGAAATATTTTCCTGAGGGCTTTTTTACTAGTGATATATAATTAAAATAAGATTATTCATAATCCTCTTTCATACATTCATCATGAGTTTATTTCTTTATTCCAAATCAATATTCTGTTTGAATCACCCATACACAAGAATGAACATTCACCCCCTCAACGCCATTGTTGTTGTGGAAGCAGTTCTTACTAGGATTTCTAGGCAGATTTTATGAGAATTCAGAACGTAGAGAATTGCATAGGCCTACAGGTTTTAAACTCAGGATTTATGGATAGAGAGCATTTATATCTCCCTGAAAGAGACCATGATATGAACGCACTTCATTTTTATAACGTCGTTTTGATCGTTGGTCAATTAATATTTACTAAGCACCTAAAATGTGATTGATACTCCTCTAATCCCTTGCTATTCAAGGCACAAAGATATTCCTTCTTTTGCAGTTTGAATCAGGGAGAGAGATGTGAGAAACTATTAAATATTTTATTTTTAAAACATGATTGTACACTTGTGGTATTAGTTTAGTGACAAAGGCATCTTATGAGGAATTGCTTTGGGGAAACAGCTGAGGCTTTGCACATTCATCTGTAGTTACCCAGAAAAGTGTATTTTATTTTCTATACCTGAAATATTAACTGACACTGTGATGATGACGGAGTGTCAGAAACGTCATTTTCCAGGCCTTACTCCTTATTATATGAGGAAAAGAAATATAAGGCATATAGGAATTGTCAGATGCTCATGTGGACACCCTCCATCTAGGGACACATACTCAACAACCGCCAAAACCATTGACAGGAGCGTATATTGTGACATATTCTCAGTGGCTTCACTTACTATTTCTTGAGTCCTCCCAATTCTGCAGAGTAGTTATTATTTTAAGTTTGAATATGAAACTGAGAGACTTAACTGAGGACACTTGGCTCAGTATAACTTTAAAATACAATCTATTTGCCACAAGCTCCTTCTTCTGTGTTCAGACGTGGGTAACTACATACACTTGGTGCATCATCTCTTAATATTGAATTGCTGGAAATTTTCTCTCACATTTCCATTCTAGCATTTACACAAATCCCATATTTATCACTTCTTTTTATTTTGTTTTATTTGAGTATAATTGACATACATATAATTTCTTCATAACTTCAGAGAAACAATTTTGTAATTGTTAGCAATTGAACTGATATTTTCCATTTTAAAATAAGGTATTAAATGTAAGAAACATTTTATCTAATTTTATCAATGCTATTAATTTTTCAGTTTTCCTCTAATCAGCCTAGGAATTAAGAATTACTATTTTTTATTATTTTTTAAAAAGATTTTATTTATTTATTCATGAGGGACACAGAGAGACAGAGACACAGGCAGAGGGAGAAGCATGCTCCAAGCAGGGAGCCTGACTTGGGACTTGATTCCAGGTCCCCAGGATCACGCCCTGGGCTGAAGGCGGCGCTAAAGTGCTGAGCCACCTGGGCTGCCCAGAATTACTGTTTTAAATGTAAAATATTTTCTATAATTATGTTTGTGAATTTGTTTCCACTCATTTGCTGTTTTTGAACATGCTTGTGGTAGAGATTGTGCTATGATAAACATAGATAATTGTCAAATATATACACACCCCCAAATTAAATTTTCACTCAAACAACAGAACCATCCTGCCTATTGTTAACTTGTTTTAAGGAGAATAGTTTGTCATGACAATAAACATCAACAGTCCAGTAACAAAATAGGCTGTTGAAGCTACTTTTCCTTCAAATTGTATTTTAAATATAAGAATGGATGAGGATGCTTTACAAGTAGATTCTTTTTTTAATTTCTCAGTGCAGACAAACATACAGCATGATATTGGGAACATATCCTCTGTCATATCCCCCACAGCTTACGTGATGGAGAACATGTTCAAAGTCTCTGTGGATCATTAATTATTTCACAGGTGGCCATGGAGGATTCAGTTCACATTGCAAACACTACCACCTTCCTATAGAGAATTCAGATATCTCCTAAGTTCATTTAACAACATTTTTCCATTTGGTAAAACTTATTTATTTATTTATTTATTTATTTATTATATTATTCATGTATTGATAAGAGATACAGAGAGAGAGGCAGAGACATAGGCAGTGGGAGATGCAGGCTGCATGCAGGAAGCCCAATGTGGGACTTGATCCTGAGACTCTAGGATCACGCCCTGAGCCAAAGGCAGATGCTCAACCACTGAGCCACCCAGGCATCCCAAAACTTACTTTTTTTAAATAAAAATATAGATGATCTTTATTTATGGAGGTTTCCTTTTTTTCTTTTTTTAGTAAGTTTATTTACAGTGCTTTATTATCATTCCCATTTTTTTTAAGCAGTTGTAGTTTTTTCATGTTCAAATGAAAGTGCACACAATGTATTCCTATCTATGACCTATACTAGGTTGAATAATTTTCCCTCAAAATTGGTGTCCAGGGGATTCCTGGGTGGCTCAGCAGTTTAACACCTGCCTTCGGCCCAGGGCATGATCCTGGAGTCCTGGGATCGGGTCCCACGTCAGGCTCCCTCCATGGAACCTGCTTCTCCTTCTGCCTCTCTCTCTCTCATGAATAAATAAATTAAAAAAAAAAATTGATGTTCACCTGGAGCCTCAGATGTAGCAGTATTTGGAAATATAATTAGCCTATGCATATGTAATAAGTTAAGATGAGGTCACTTTCGATAAGGGTGTATTGTACTGCTGAATGTTTGTGCACACCCAGATGTCATATGTTGAAATCCTAATCTCCAATGTGATTGTATTAAGAGGTGGAGTCTATGGAGGTGATTAGGTCATAAGGACAGAGCCCTTATGAGTGAGATTATAGAACAGACCCCAAGGATCTCCCTCGTCCCTTCTGCCATGTGGGGACATAGAGGGAAAGCTGCCATCTGTGAACTAGGAAGGGGGTCCTCACCAGAAAGAGAAGGTGCCAGCATCCTGATCTTTAGACTTAGAGTCTCCAGAACTGTGTTCTAACAATTGTTGTGTTTAAGCCACCCAGTCTATGATATTTTGTCACGGCCACCCACACAGATAGACACTAACCTAGTTACTTGTGTCCTTTATAAGACACACAGAAAACAGACACAGAGGGGAAATACCATGTGAAGATGGAGACAGGAAGTAGTTAATGCTGCCACATGCCAAGGATGCTAAGCATTTCCAGCAAAAGTCAGAAGCTAGAATATTACAAGGAAGGGGGACTTGCTGAGAGCCCTGCTGACACCTTGATTTCAGACTTCTGACCTCAAGAACTGTGAAAGATTAAGTTTCTGTTGTTTTGAGCCACCCAATTTGTGGTAAGGCAGTTCTTAGAATCAAATACATGATCCAACTCTCTTTTCATACCATTTCCACCACCCCCCCATTTTTAAGGAATGGGAATTATACTTTGTTTTGAAGTGCATACTTAGGCTTTAAGTTTCTCTTACATTATGCAATTTCTCCTGGTTAGGATGGTTGGTCTTTTGTCTTTTTAATTTATAGACTTTGTTCACAAATTTAAGGTCAGTAATGAGTTTTTGATACAAAACCAAAAGCATGATGTATGAAAGAAAAAATAATCTGATTAGTTGGCTTCATTAAAATTCATAACCTCTGCCCTGTAAGAGACACAAGAAAATGAAAAGACAAGCTCCTGACTGGTAGAAAACATTTGTAAAATACAGTATGTGGTAAAAAAAACTTGTATTCGGGGGCACCTGGGTGGCTTAGTTGGTTAAGTATCTGCGTTTGGCTTAGGTCATGACCTGAGGATCCTGGGATTGCTTGGAGCCCCAAATTGGGCTCCCTGCTCAATGGGGAGCCCACTTCTCCCTCTTCTTCTGCCCTTCTCCCCAATTTGTGCTCTCTCTCTTACTTTCTCTCTGTGTCTCTCATAAATAAATAAGATCTTAAAAAAAAAAAAGAAATTGTATTCAAAATATTAAAAAAAAAACTCCTAAAACTCAACAACAGAAATAAACCAATCCAATTCAAAATGTGTAAAAGATCCAAACAGAACCAGAAAAAAAGAAGATATACAGAAGAGAAATAAATGTAAGATGGCCAGCATTATAAATCGTTGGATAGTTGCAGGCTAAACCACATGTGACACCACTTAGCATTGGTTAGAATGACTAAAATAAAGAAAGAAAAGAAAAATGGGTGATATCAAATGCTGGTGATAATTTAGAGCACCAGGAATTTTCATTCACATGGTGGGAATACAAAATGTACAGTCACAATAGAAGATAGGTTGGCTTTTTTTTTTTTTTTTTTTTTACAAGCTAAACATAGTCTTACCCTGGGATCTAGAAATTGTGCTCCTGTGTATTTACCTGAGTGAATTTGAAAACTTAGATCCACACAAGAACCCACACATGAATGTTTATAGCAGCTTTATTTATAGTTGCTCCAGACTGGATGCAACCAAAATATCCTTCAAAAAGTGAATGGATATAGAAACTGTGATATATCTATATGATGCAATATAATCAGCAATAAAAATTATTGAGCTATAAAGTCATAAAAATACATAGAAAAAAACAAAAGGCATATTGCTTAATGAAAGAAGATTGTAGGGATCCCTGGGTGGCGCAGCAGTTTAGCACCTGCCTTTGGCCCAGGGCTCGATCCTGGAGACCCAGGATCGAATCCCACGTCGGGCTCCCGGTGCATGGAGCCTGCTTCTCCCTCTGCCTATGTCTCTGCCTCTCTCTCTCTCTCTCTGTGACTATCATAAATAAATAAAAATAAAAAATTAAAAAAAAGAAGATTGTATAAAAAAGCCACATAGTATATGATTTCAAACCTATGACAATCTTGAAAAGACAAAACTGTACAGACACAAAAAATGATTAATGCATGCCAAGAGCATGGAGACAGAGAGAAAGGATGTGAACAGGTCGGACACAGGAAATTTTTAGGGCTTACAATGATGTTATGTGTTTCTTAAAATCTATAGAACTGTATACTGCAAAGAGCCAATCTTGATGTAAACTATAGACTTTAGTTCATAATGATGAATCATTACTGTTTTATTAATTATCACAAATGTACCACAGTAATGCAAAATTTTAATAACAAGGAAAAAAGTGACCAGAGAAAGTGGGGTCTATGGGAACATTCTGCTCTATCTGGTCAATTGTCTGCAAACATAAAACTGCTCTAACAAATATTATATATACGGCTAGATTCCCTGAAGTAAGATAATTATATTAATCATATCTATAGTTTCACTGTCAGCTGTAAAATTCTGTAAGTTTTGTTGGACAAATGGACATTGTGTCATGGAATTAAATGTATTATTATTTATTATTTCATTTATTATTATTATTTCACTACATTAATGCCCTTTAAAACCACTGGTTTAACATGAAATATCCTTTTCCTTGGTTTCATGGCTATGTTAAAAGGGTGCTCCATTGGAGTAACACCCTTCATTCCTTCACTTATTTCTCCTCAACAAAGTCTGCTTGATATGTTTAAAGAACAGAGTAGTGAGCAGACATAGTAGAGCCAATTGATCATGGGAGGAAGTGGATTTCAGAGCCAGAGGGTATAAGATGTTAGAGCCCATGGTGAGCTTGCCTGACTTAATTCTAGAGTGAAGGGGTGATCATCCAAAGGCTTGTGTCAAGGCCTTTGGACGATCTGATTTATGTTGTAAAAGGGTCATACTCTTAAAATAGTACTATAGGAGTGAAGGTAGAGAGTAGTTTAAAAAATTCTAATAGTCAGTGGGACAGGATGACAAGAATGCTGCACAAGTGGAGGTCTTAAAAGGGAGGTAGATGTGGGAGAAGATTTTCTGACAGATCAAGTGTGAGGATTAAGAAAAAGACATGAATTAAGGTTCTTTTAAAGATTGAAGGCCTGAGAAAATAGTAGTGGTATTTATTGATTTGGGCAACACTGGGTCATAGCAGAGATAAGACTTAAATTAACAGAGCAGACCAAGGATGGATGACCTAAATTAATAAGCTAATCTAATGGAAACTTATATTTGTGGAGTATAAACTAGCAAATAGAAAAAAGGAGGAAAGAAAGAGTAAAAGGTAGGTTGTTTCTGCTTTATTATTTTCCCTAAGGCAATCCTTGGCTTTCATTGGGTTGAAGAATAAAAACAAGAATCAATACTCAATGATTTTCTCTCTAAATATATGTATGAGTAAGAAATGTGTTTAACTGCAAGTAATAGAAAACCTGACTAGAAGTAGAATAAACACATAGGTGTTTCTTTTTCCTCCACTTACCAATACCCAAGGGCTAGGCAGTTTTAGTACTGGTTCAGCCACTCAATATGATCATCAGAAGACGAGGCTCTTCCATCTACTTTATCCAACTGATAGCATGGTTTTTTCATGTTTATTGCATTATGGTTCCAAGTAGGTTGCTGCATCTCTGGGCTTATGTGCACATTCTGGGCACAAAAAAAGAAGAAATACATATGTGGAATGTAAACAAAACAAAACAAACAGAAAACAGAAACAGACTCCTAAATACAGAAAACAGACGTGGTTGCCAGAGAAGAGAGGATGGAGAATGCACAAAATAGATGGAGGGAAGTAAGAGGTGCAAGCTTCCAGTCATAAAACAAGTAAGTCATAGAGATGAAGAGTATGGCACAGAGAATATAGTCAATGTATTGGGATGATGTTGTATGGTGTCAAATGGTAACCTCACTTTTACTGGTGAGCATTACATAACGTAAAGAATTGTCGAATTGCTATGTTGTATGTATGAAACTAATATGACATTCTGTGTCAGCTAAATTTCAATTAAAAAAAAAAAGTAAATGTAAAGACACACATTCTTTTCTTTACATCAGAAAAGAAAAATAAATCATAAATGGGGACCTGGGTGGTTCAGCTGGTTAAGCATCTGCCTTTGGCTCAGGTCATGATCTTGGGGGTTCTGAGATTGAACCTGGCATCTGGCTCCCTGCTCAGTGGAGAGTGTGAGTCTGCTCCTCCCTCTTCTTCTCTGCCTGCTTGTGTTCTCTCTCACTTGCTGTCTCTGAAATAAATAAAATCTTTAAAGAAATTTCATAGAAACCTTCATAGCAATCATATATGTCACACTGACAAAAAGGGTTTATATTGCCTCCTTTGATGAAAATAAAATGGAGCGACCTAAAACTTAGATTTGATGCTCTGTAGTGAATAAAGGCAAGGAGAAAAGCCTTACCTTATCATTACTGTGTTCTGGTTACCTGTGTTCATGTGACTTTGACTCTTGGTCTCTATCTCTGTCTCCGTCTCTGCCCTCCCACTCATTTGCATATTTTTATTAATATTGTATATTCAGTTTTCCCATTACTGCCAAGATTAGCTAAAATATAAGACAAGCAGTCCTTGAATCTTTATGACCCTGAGAACTAAGTTAAAAACACAATGTGACAAGTATATGAAATAAAAAATGGCATATGATACTTAGAATTTCAAGAAAAAAATTACCTAAACTTTTCGTGTTGTACATATTTAATTTGTAAATTAAAAAAAATAAAAGTAGGAACCTACTGCATGCTATTTATCTTAGAAATGCCCAAGGTGTGGAAGAAGCTTTTTCAAAGAAATCTGAACAAAATACCAAGTTCTCTGCTTCAGACAACAGACAGGGATAGAAAAAAAATGGCTACAAATGCTTTCTTTCAAAGGATTTATTAGAGGAACACACCAGTCACTAACCCATAGCAATTTTGAAATGTAATTAGGCACCTGCCTCTGGAATTCAGTATTCTGGGAAAGATAGTGCTCCTTCTGAAGGGCTTATTTTTCTCCTGAGGAGTAAATCCAGGCTGAGGTTCTTTGTTGCTGGTTAGGTGTGGCTTCCAGAGTCAAGTTTAAGAAATATTTTCTGTAAAGATTCATATAGTAAACATTTTAGACTTAAACCCTTTTTAATCAGAAAAATAATGATTTTGTATTTTTTTGAAGATTTTAAAATTTTCTAAAAAAGGAATATGCAATAGAACCCTGAGGCCCACAGTTTTTTCTTGAGCAAAAAAGTGACCACTTACTTCCTCAGATCTTTAATCTGCTGAGATCTTACAGCATAGATCCCAGAGGGCAAAGACCTCTGGCTCACTCTTCTTTTTATATGATAAAATTCCCATCAATGCTAGCACCTGAGTAAATAATTCAGCTTGCTTACTTTCCATAAAAATATTGAGGTTCCAGGGGATTTTACTTGAAGGTCTCAATTTCTGGTAGTCCAGTTTGGTGGTTGATTTGCCAGTATAGCCAACCAAAAAACCTTTTTCAGCTTTATATGAATCTGAATTTGATTCACTCCACACTTCATGCCCCCAAATGCACATCCATAATTCTTTTCAAGATCGGCAGGCCTGTAACTAACTACTTTTATCATGCCTGGTCTCTGCAGATAAGACCCTGAAAAATTTGAGCAGTCTCTCTGCCTAGCTGAACAGGTCAACCAGGTTCTGCTTAAATCTTTCAAGGATCTTAGAAAAGAATCTTTGAGCCAAGTACCACACATCTTATTTGATCTGTATGTCCAGGTTATACTTGACTTTGAGGGTCTTTTGCTGGTAGAGAGACTGAAGATGTGAAAAAAAATTTTTTTTTCATTCCTCAGTTGAACAAACCCCATTACTTTTGTATTTCCTTTCTATTTGGCTTGCAAACAGAACCGTTTATTTTTGATCTCTCTCTTCCTTTACCTTACGATAGAGAGCTACACTAAATGAACAACACTTCAATATTCACCAGGAGCTATCTATAGGCAAATCAGTAAGTTCATTAGTTACTCCTCCCAAATTGCTGGGGGGAAAAATTGGGTCAAACATGTGGCTGGTAGATAATAAGATTACACTTTATTCCCTGCAAAAGTAAATTTCTGACTATTTTCCAGCCTTTGCTAATGGTTTTTTCACCCCTTTACCAGCCTCTGCTTTGCCTGGCCTCAGAGCTGATGCCACGTATGTTTTGTTATATCAGAACATTCGCGTGGATCAATATTCATGACAAAAAGGAAAACTTATTTAGTGGATCAATTTGGAGGAGGACAAGTGGTACTGATCTTGAAGGAGCCTCACTCTTATCTGTTGAACTCAGGCACGAGGTCTAAACATAATCTGTGAGGTCATGTCTCCCTACTACTCTAGCTGGTGAAGTATACTGAGGAATTGATGTTGGATAATGACCATAGCATATTGTCTGGGTATCTTAAGGACAGGAGAAGTGGTGAGCTCAAGAACCACAGAAACAAAGCTAAATTCCATGATTGACTTACTTGGCATATGGGATTGTCTTGTCATCGTGTTTTACCATCACAGCTAAACTTCAAAGCTGAAGATTGCACTTCCAGAATCCAGTTCTTCGTATGGCTTCAGAGTTTACCAGTGAGAGGAACTTGCAGAAAATGTGGAGTATCACCGGTGAAGTGGAGACTTTACTGATTGGAGGTCATGAGTCCAGTAGACACTTTTGTCAGATGTAGCATCTTCTTAAGGTGTACTGAATTCACGGAATGTCCCATGAGAGTGCCCACCTAGATTCATGGTTGTCATAGCAGGTTTATATATGTAGGTTCCTTTTTCTTTTTCTTTTTCTTTCTCTTTCTTTCTTTCTTTCTTTCTTTCTTTCTTTCTTTCTTTCTTTCTTTCTTTCTTTCTTTCTTTTTTTTTTTTATCTCACTGACACTGAAGTCACTATTGGATATTCAGTCCTCAACATTTTTGCACATTCATGCCTCTAATATTTGAATAGACTCTTTGTACTTGAGTGTTGCTGATTCACGTTTGTGATTGTTCCTTTTTTATTAGTGAAGCTCGGCATTTATCAGCATCTTGATTTGTTGGTTAAATGCTATCTCAGACCCTTGACCATATCCCTTAGCACTCCAATCCCTGCAAAGGAAACAGCGTTCTTTCTCTCTCTTTTTTTTTTTATTATAAATTTATTTTTTATTGGTGTTCAATTTGCCAACATATAGAATAACACCCAGTGCTCATCCCGTCAAGTGCCCACCTCAGTTTTCTAAGGAAGCCACTGCCAACTCACTACCCGAAAACTTTCCTTGTTTCCTTGTTTTTTCCAGGGTGTTCACATAGCAGGGAGTAAGCTGGAGAATTAACAACCTTGGGAACTATTCATCAGCAGCCAGTGAGCAGGTGATAGGGGGTAAATACTTCAGCCTTGTATTCACTGGTAGGAGACAACATTATCTTACCCTCTCAGCGTTGGGAGCCCCCAAATCCAGCCACTTGTTCTGTAAGTACAATTATATTAAGGCAGAGCCATACTCATTTTTACATATGGTCTGTGGCTTTCACACTACAACTGAACTGAGTACACAACAGACTGTGTGATTCACAGGGTTTAACCTATTTACTATCTGACTCAACAGCAAAGTTTGCTCCCTCTGATCCATGCCATCCTGAAAGGCCTCCAGCCAGCCAGAGTTCTTGTATCCACAGTGGGAATTTGCTCATTAAGGCACACTATGCTAGTTCTCTTTGCTTTCCTACCTTGCTTTTCCATTCTTCTTTAAGAATTTCTTGGGATAGGGATGTCTGGGTGGCTCAGCAGTTGAGTGCCTGCCTTCCGCCCAGGGCATGATCCTGGGGTCCCGGGATCAAGTCTCACATTGGGCTCCCTGCACGGACCCTGCTTCTCTTTGCCTGTGTCTCTGCCTCTCTCCGTATCTGTCATGAATAAATAAATAAAATCTTAAAAAAAAAAAAAAAAAAAGAATTTCTTGGGATAAACTCAAAATTAAAATAAAACAAAAAGGAAACCAATTGATTTACTTACGGTTTACATCTGGGGAACCCAATCTGAGTTATGCTTTTTTGTTTTGTTTTGTTTGCTTTTTTTTTTTTTTTTTTGAGAGCACACAAGTGTAGGAGGAATCCACTGCATTTATTTATTTCTTTAAACCTCTGCATTTTCTATAAGTGCTCATGTTTACAACTTTGCCTCTCAGAACTACATTCTGATAATGATGATGATGATGATGGTGATGATGATGGCGATATTTATCTTCCAACTAACAATTTTCCTCTCAGGTGTGTCTGATCATCTAAACCTGCCTACTGATATATTTTTTTTTTATTTCAAGATACTTTATTTTTAGCTCTATAAATTTTATTTTTAAAGAACTTATTATTTGAATGTATTTAAACAGTTCAGTTTACTTATGGAAACACATCACTTATATTTAGTTTCCCTCTTGTCTCCAATAATTCTGATCAACAAAGGTGTTGTGAATGTGATTTTTTTCTGTTGTTTCTACTGGTATTTGCATATGGTGGTTTCTTGTATATTTTGTCAGTTTTTTCAACTGTGCGTTTCTCACTTTTCTTTGAGGTGTGAGAATTCTTTGTATTAAAATGGATTTCTCTAGAGAGAATCTGTAATTGGTTTTTCTCAGCAGCCTAGGCTCACTATGACTTGGAATTATTTTAAATTAAATTACTGATCTGAGTTTTAAAAATCCACTTAAGAGGATTTCATTCATTTGTCAAACACCTGAGAGAGTTGGTGGGCTTTGTTGACAATTTCTCAAATGCACATAATTTTCTCCTTCTCGGAGACAGAACATAAAGACTCCTAACTCTGGGAAACGAACTAGGAGTGGTGGAAGGGGACGAGGGCGGGGGATGGGGATGAATGGGTGACGGGCACTGAGGGGGGCACTTGACAGGATGAGCACTGGGTGTTACTCTGTATTTTGGTAAATTGAACACCAATAAAAAATAAATAAAAAAAAAGAATGAGAAGGAAGAGGAAGAGGAGAAGGAGAAAAAAATTTTTAATAAATTTATTTTTTATCGGTGTTCAATTTACCAACATACAGAATAACCCCCAGTGCCCATCACCCATTCACCCCCACCCCCTGCCCTCCTCCCCTTCTACCACCCCTAGTTCGTTTCCCAGAGTTAGCAGTCTTTACGTTCAGTCTCCCTTTCTGAAATTTCCCACACATTTCTTCTCCCTTCCCTTATATTCCCTTTCACTATTATTTATATTCCCCAAATGAATGAGAACATATAATGTTTGTCCTTCTCCGACTGACTTACTTCACTCAGCATAATATCCTCCAGTTCCATCCACGTTAAAGCAAATGGTGGGTATTTGTCATTTCTAATGGCTGAGGAATATTCCATTGTATGCATAAACCACATCTTCTTTATCCATTCATCTTTCGATGGACACCGAGGCTCCTTCCACAGTTTGGCTATTGTGGACATTGCTGCTAGAAACATCGGGGTGCAGGTGTCCCGGCGTTTCACTGCATCTGAATCTTTGGGGTAAATCCCCAACAGTGCAATTGCTGGAGCGTAGGGCAGATCTATTTTTAACTCTTTGAGGAACCTCCACACACTTTTCCAGAGTGGCTGCACCAGTTCACATTCCCACCAACAGTGTAAGAGGGTTCCCTTTTCTCCGCATCCTCTCCAACATTTGTGGCTTCCTGCCTTGTTAATTTTCCCCATTCTCACTGGTGTGAGGTGGGATCTCATTGTGGTTTTGATTTGTATTTCCCTGATGGCAAGTGATGCGGAGCATTTTATCATGTGCATGTTGACCATGTGTATGTCTTCCTCTGTGAGATTTCTCTTCATGTCTTTTGCCCATTTCATGATTGGATTGTTTGTTTCTTTGCTGTTGAGTTTAAGAAGTTCTTTATAGATTTTGGAAACTAGCCCTTTATCTGATATGTCATTTGCAAATATCTTCTCCCATTCTGTAGGTTGTCTTTGAGTTTTGTTGACTGTATCCTTTGCTGTGCAAAAGCTTCTTATCTTGATGATGTCCCAATAGTTCATTTTTGCTTTTGTTTCTCTTGCCTTCATGGATGTATCTTGCAAAAAGTTACTGTGGCCGAGTTCAAAAAGGGTGCTGCCTGTGTTCTTCTCTAGGATTTTGATGGAATCTTGTCTCATATTTAGATCTTTCATCCATTTTGAGTTTATCTTTGTGTATGGTGCAAGAGAGTGGTCTAGTTTCATTCTTCTGCATGTGGATGTCCAATTTTCCCAGCACCATTTATTGAAGAGACTGTCTTTCTTCTAATGGATAGTCTTTCCTCCTTTATGGAATATTAGTTGACCATAAAGTTCAGGGTCCACTTCTGGGGTCTCTATTCTGTTCCATTGATCTATGTGTCTGTTTTTGTGCCAGTACCACACTGTCTTGATGACCACAGCTTTGTAGTACAACCTGAAATCTGGCATTGTGATGCCCCCAGATATGGTTTTCTTTTTTAAAATTCCCCTGGCTATTCGGGGTCTTTTCTGATTCCACACAAATCTTAAAATAATTTGTTCTAATTCTCTGAAGAAAGTCCATGGTATTTTGATAAGGATTGCATTAAACGTGTAAATTGCCCTGGGTAACATTGACATTTTCACAATATTAATTCTGCCAATCCATGAGCATGGAATATTTTTCCATCTCTTTGTGTCTTCCTCAATTTCTTTCAGAAGTGTTCTATAGTTTTGAGGGTATAGATCCTTTACCTCTTTGGTTAAGTTTATTCCTGGGTATCTTATGCTTTTGGGTGCAATTGTAAATGGGATTGACTCCTTAATTTCTCTTTCTTCAGTTCATGGTTAGTGTATAGAAATGCCACTGATTTCTGGGCATTGATTTTGTATCCTGCCATGTACCAAATTGCTGTATGAGTTCTAGCAATCTTGGGGTGGAGACTTTTGGGTTTTCTATGTAGAGTATCATGTCATCAGCGAAGAGGGAGAGTTTGACTTCTTCTTTGCCAATTTGAATGCCTTTAATGTCTTTTTGTTGTCTGATTGCTGAGGCTAGGACTTCCAGTACTATGTTGAATAGCAGTGGTGAGAGTGGACATCCCTGTCTTGTTCCTGCTCTTAGAGGAAAGGCTCCCAGTGCCCCATTGAGAATGATATTTGCTGTGGGATTTTCGTAGATGGCTTTTAAGATGTCAAAGAATGTTCCCTCTATCCCTACACTCTGAAGAGTTTTGATCAGAAATGGATGCTGTATTTTGTCAAATGCTTTCTCTACATCTAATGAGAGGATCATATGGTTCTTGGTTTTTCTCTTGCTGATATGATGAATCACATTGATTGTTTTACGGGTGTTGAACCAGCCTTGTGTCCCAGGGATAAATCCTATTTGGTCTTGGTGAATAATTTTCTTAATGTACTGTTGGATCCTATTGGCCAGTATCTTGCTGAGAATTTTTGCATCCATGTTCATCAGGGATATTGGTCTGTAATTCTCCTTTTTGGTTGGGTCTTTGTCTGGTTTTGGAATTAAGGTGATGCTGGCCTCATAGAACGAATTTGGAAGTACTCCATCTCTTTCTATCTTTCCAAACAGCTTTAGGAGAATAGGTATGGTTTCTTCTTTAAACGTTTGATAGAATTCCCCTGGGAAGCCATCTGGCCCTGGACTCTTGTGTCTTGGGAGTTTTTTGATGACTGCTTCCATTTCCTCCCTGGTTATTGGCCTGTTCAGGTTTTCTATTTCTTCCCGTTCCAGTTTTGGTAGTTTGTGGCTTTCCAGGAATGTGTCCATTTCTTCTAGATTGCCTAATTTATTGGCATATAGCTGTTCATAATATGTTTTTTTTTTATTTTTATTTATTTATGATAGTCATACAGAGAGAGAGAGAGGCAGAGACACAGGCAGAGGGAGAAGCAGGCTCCATGCATCGGGACCTGACGTGGGATTCGATCCCGGGTCTCCAGGATCGCGCCCTGGGCCAAAGGCAGGCGCCAAACCGCTGTGCCACCCAGGGATCCCCATAATATGTTTTTAAAATCGTTTGTATTTCCTTGGTGTCGGTAGTGATCTCTCCTTTCTCATTCATGATTTTATTAATTTGAGTCTTCTCTCTCTTCTTTTTAATAAGGCTGGCTAATGGTTTATCTATCTTATTAATTCTTTCAAAGAACCAACTCCTGGTTCTGTTGATCTGTTCCACAGTTCTTCTGGTCTCGATTTCGTTGAGTTCTGCTCGAATCTTTATTAACTCTCTTCTTCTGCTGGGCGTAGGGTCCATCTGCTGTTTTTTCTCTAGCTCCTTTATGTGTAAGGTTAGCTTTTGTATTTGAGTTCTTTCCAGTTTTTGGATGGATGCTTGTATTGCGATGTATTTCCCCCTTAGGACTGCTTTTGCTGCATCCCAAAGATTTTGAATGGTTGTATCTTCATTCTCATTAGTTTCCATGAATCTTTTTAATTCTTCCTTAATTTCCTGGTTGACCCTTTCATCTTTTAGCAGGATGGTCCTTAACCTCCATGTGTTTGAGGTCCTCTTCCTTCTCATTCTTTAAACTTCTTCTCTCTCTTTGTTTTTTCTCTCCTTCTCCACTTCCTTTTCTTTTTCTTCACTTCTTCTCTTTTTTTCTTCTTCTTTCTCTCTCTCTTTTTTTTAATGTGGTTTTTAGTAGTAGAAGTACCCTTCCACATCACCCTGCTTTGATGAAGGCTAATTTATTAGCACTCTGCGTGTGTGTGTGTGTGTGTGTTTATTTCTAGTTCACTCTTACACTGAAGTTTTAATGAGCCTAGGATGAGCCAAGGCTTTTCTCCTCAGTTCAGAAGCCTCAGGACTTACAAACCAAAGCTCAAAACCCCACTGTATTGTAATCACTCTCTGGAGAATGCATGCACCAATGATCAAGTTACATCTCTGTATCTGTCTCACTTTGTCTTTGGCAAAGTATTATTTATTTTCTTGCCAGATCATGAACACGGTCAAGAAAGCTTATAATGTTTTAGCAAACATGGTTTACTGTTTTCAGGGGAAGGCTAGACCAGGTCTGCAAATAGCCAAACTACAAGGAATGGAAAACCTCTTTCCCTGTGCCAAATGTTTGTATAAATCAGATTCAGACTCATTTAGCCTAATCATTTCACTTTCTGTATATTATTTTTCAATGACTATTTAGAATAATTCCTAGTTTACAGACAGCTTAGCTGTATACTTATATTAGCCACACTTTTATACTGTGCATTAGTTTTAGATTGGGAGTAATACAATTGGTTCCATCTATCTCTATCTAGTTTTAATCAAAAAATTAAAATCTTATTTTAGTATGCAATGCCTCCATATCTGTCCATTTAAAAGGCATTTTGTGTGGAGATTTATTACAAATAGACTATTGATAGAAAGCTAGCTTTTTTTTTTCTTTCTTTCTTTTTTTTTTTTAAGATTTATTTATTTGAAAGAGAGAGAGAGGGCAGCCTGGGTGGCTCAGTGGTTTAGCACCACCTTCAGCACAGGGTGTGATCCTGGAGACCCGGGGTCGAGTCCCATGTCGGGCTCCCTGCATGGAGCCTGCTTCTCCCTCTGCCTGTGTCTCTGCCTCTCTCTCTCTCTCTCTCTCTCTCATGAATAAATAAATAAAAAAAATTGTTAAAAATAAAATTTAAAAAAGAGAGAGAGAGCACGGGGAGGCAGAGGGAGAGAGATACTCTGAAGCAGACTCCCAACTGACTGTGGAGTCTAAAGCAGGACTCTATCTCACAATCCCCCAAAGTTCATGACCTAAGCCAAAATGGAGAGTTGGCCGCTTCACTGACTGAGCCAACTAGGTGTCACTAAAGTTAGCTACCTTAAAAGAAGGATGTACAGTAAACTGTTTCAAGATTATACGTTATTTCTTCCAATTCAAGCCATAAAGTCTCTTAAATTGATAGTTAAAAATTCAAATTTCTTTTAAGATTTTTCTGAGTGATAATAAAGTTATTTTCCCTCTGATTTAGTTTTGAAAACATTATAGACTGGTCTAAAGGATCTGTCATATAGATTGCTTCATCTTCATACTGATGTATTTAATCTGTACAATATATCCTCAACATTAAACACATGATATTTGAGAATAAACTGAATAATTTCTATTCTAACAATAAATAGTTAGACATGAATTGATTGCTTAAAAAAATACTTACTTGATTGGAGTGACTAGAGTTGAATTACATTGAATTACCAGCAATAAAGACATACCTTTTTTTAAAAAGGAGGATTATTTATTTTCAATCAGAGACTCATTCACAGTTTGCTAAATTAACAAAGTAAGAATAATTTGATTTCTTATTAGATAAGCAATTTTTATTTTTAAGGTATGATGCATATGAATTATTGTTCTCCTCTAAGTACAAAGCTAAAGAGACCTTTTAAGGCACATTAGATCTTGGGCATCTGGGTGGCTCATTCGGTTAAATCTCTGACTCCTGATTTTGGCTCTGGTCATGATCTCAGGGTTGTGAGATTGAGCCCCACATCAAGCCCCATGTTGGGCTGCATACTGGACCTGCAGCCTGCTTAAGATTTTCTTCCTGCCTCTCCTTTTGCCCCACCCCACTCCTTCTCTTAAAAAAAAAAAAAAAAAGAAAGAAAGAAAAGGAAAAAAAAGAGTTTTATATAGTTGGGATATTATAGTGTGTCCTCATTCGTGTCTGTCTTCTTTTATTCGACATACTTATTTTGAATTTCACCCGTGTTTTTACGTGTATTAATAGTTTGCTGCATTTTATTGCTGAGTAATAATCCAGTGTATGGATATACTGCATGTGTTCATCCATTCACCTGTTAGTGAGCATTTTGGTTGTTTGCAGGAGTCAGCTATTTTATATAAAGTTACTAGAGCATTCGTGTAAAAAAATAAAATTGTCTTAACAGAGACAAGGCTAACCTAACTGGTATCTTACAATGTTTCTGAAAGATATGAAATAAATGAAAGCCAAGTGATGCAAGGTTGACTTTGGAGAAGTATGATAAGTAATAATGCCTAACATACAAGAATATAATGCATTTTATATTAACAGTAGGTCTTTCATTGTATCAGTGTTAGGTTTTATCAATAAGTATAGGAGTAGATATGTATGCCACTTCGGCTTGTATAAAAAGTGTTTTTATTTCTGATTGACTTTCAAATGACAATTATTTAATTATTTTCATAGCATTTGCATACAGCTGTGCATTTATTCTCTTCTATTTACTATACATAGAAATATTTGGTTTAAAGTATTTCTATTGTTAAAACAATTTGTTAGTTTTTAACTTACTCCAACAACTCCAATACAATGTCAATTAGTTTGCTTACTTTGCACATAAACTTTTATTGCACTTGTAATCTGAGAAAATAAAACTTTTTACAATAATTTGGCAGTGAGGGCTTTGGGCAATAAAATTGTCTTTGTCATTTAAATGATACACTATAAAATTAGTAAATAAGAGACATATTTATATAACAATTTTATTAGGATTCCTTTATTGCTCTAGTGTAACTATATACAACTTTGGTCTATAATATCTGACATTGATTTAATGTTAGGACAATGTGTAGCATTTGGGTATCTGTCATTTAATTATGTAATTTTAGAACGTATGTGGTGATTTCTTGGTGTGCCAACTTTAAACCATCTGTAAATGTTGGAGCAAGCCTTGTAGATATATTCAAATTATATGTATTATCATAATTGTTAAAGGGTGGTATTTGAGGATGTATTTTATTCAAGCCTTGCTTTGTAAACACGGTTGTGTTATTTGTTGGGGTGGCTGAGACAGGGGCACCCGAAACGGCGGGCACCACAAAATGGGTCAGAATGGCTGATCTTCCCGCCACCGCGGCCGTGACCACCAGGTCACCTCCAGGAAACCGAAGCCTAGACGGGAAACCGAAACTTTCCATCCAGGGCTTTCCAGCCAGGGACCACCCCCCATCGTCTGTACTATCCCCACCCCAGCCAATCACCTAGGGACTCGGGGTTCCCTTGCCTAATGTGGCAAGAGACCCGCCCGGATCCGGACCCGAAAGCCCCCGCACCCCCCAACCCGGGCGCGACTCCCCTGGCTCGGGCCACCTCTCCCAGGCCCGGGGCCTCCCCGGAGCGCTGCCCGTTAAAGCACTCTCGAACCTCCTGCCTGGCTCTGCCATGTTTTTGATTCTCTGCTGTTCATTTGGGAAAAAAAACAAAAACAAAAACAAACAAACAAACAAAACTAACATTATTATTTATGATGAGTTTTTCATTCTAATAATTTGTTGAGAGCATTGTCTTAATTTCCTAGGGTTGCTGTAACAAAGTACCACAAGATACCTGGGTGGCTCAGCGGTTGAGAGTCTGCCTTTGGCCCAGGTATGATCCTGGGATCCCGGATCCAGTCTCGCATGGAGCTCCTTGCAAGGGGGCCTGCTTCTCTCTCTCCCTGTGTTTCTGCCTCTTTCTCTATCTATCTCTCATGAATAAATAAATAAAATATTAAAAAACAACATACCACAAATTGATTGATTTAAAACAACAGAAATTTATTCTCTTACATTTCTGGAGGCTAGGTTTGAAATCAGTTTGTCATCTGGGCCATGCTTCTCTGAAGCCTCTAGCAGAGAATCTGATCCATGCCTTTCTCCTGCTTCTTGTGTTGCGGTCAATTCCTAGCATTCCTTGGCTAGTAACTGCATCACTTCAGTCACTACCTCCTTCACCACGTGGTGTGCTCCCTGTGTCCATCTCTGTCCCTTTCCTCTACTTGGCAGGACAGCAGTCTTACTGGATTATTCTACTCTAATATGACCTCATCATAACTAATTATGTCTGCAGCAACACCATTTCCAAATTTGGTCATATTCCAAGATTTTAAGGGTTAGAACACCATATCTTTGTGAGTGTTTGAGTGTGTGTGTGTGTGTGTGTGTGTGTGTGGCACAATGCAGCCCACAACAAGCCCATACGTACACTGTAGATATGTGTGCTATCTGCCCCCAGGCCTTCTCTCCAGCCCCTGGCCCTCTGGGGACAGGGACACCACCTCTCAGCCTGCACAAATGCATGTTGGAAATCCCAAGCCAGGGAACCCTGGGTGGTGCAGCGGTTTGGCGCCTGCCTTTGGCCCAGGGCGCAATCCTGGGGACCCGGGATCGAACCCCACGTCAGGCTCCCGGTGCATGGAGCCTGCTTCTCCCTCTGCCTGTGTCTCTGCCTCTCTCTCTCTCTCTGTGTGACTATCATAAATAAATTTTTAAAAAATTAAAAAAAAAAAAAGGAAATCCCAAGCCAGAGTCAGTCAAGTATTAAATCAGGCCCAGAGATGAAAAAGAGGACACTCCCCTCTCCTGTTTTATTTGATGCTGGAAGAACAGACTGCCAGTGGTTTCAAGAACAATGTGTGCAATTTACACATTGTCTGAGGAAGGGACAGGCTCTAGTATGTGACTTTGGGAGATTAACTTCTCTAAGTATATGTCCACATCAATAGCATTGAAATAATACTATGGTGTCTACTTAATAAATTTACTGGAATGATTTTTTTTTTTTTAATTTACTGGAATGATTAAATAAGTTAGTTAATATAAATCACTTGGGAAAATAGGGACCATAAAAAGGATTCCATAAATATGAACAACGATGGTGATGATGCATTTGAAAAGTACATTTTCATACAGGCTCAGGTCATTTTTAGATGAATTAAAGAAATGTGTTACTTCTGATGATACTGAAGATATGTTTCATAGCTGGTATGCATATTATTTTGGTTATTAATACATATAAACATAAAAGTCCAAAATTTCAGGAAATTGCAGCCACTATTCAAAGAAAACAAGATATTTGTGGAAACTACTTTGGAAGATAATAGCATCAAAAGATTTCTCCATAAATCATCAAGAAGATTTTTGGGAGGGACATCTGGGTGGCTCAGTTAGTTAAGCAATAGCCTCTTGATTTTGGCTCAGGTCATGATCTCAGGGTTGTGAGATCCAGCTTGACTGTAGAACTTGCTTAAGATTCTCTCTCTCCCACTTTCTCTGACCGCCCCCCCCTCCCATTAAATTTTTGGGAGAACTTTTAAAATTATAAATAACCAAACATCTTTGGACATGTAAAACTAGGCAAAAAATACAGAAAATCTATGGAGGGTATGTATTTTTCTAGTGTTTAACATCTAATCATTTTTATAACAGGAAAGGGGGCAGCCTGGTGGCCGAGTGGTTTAGCGCCACCTTCAGCCCAGGGCGTGATCCTGGAGACCCGGGGTCGAGTCCCATGTCGGGCTCCCTGCATGGAGCCTGCTTCTCCCTCTGCCTGTGTCTCTGCTTCTCTCTCTCCCTCTCTGTCTCTCATGAACAAATAAATAAAATATTTAAAAAAAAGAAAAAAAACAGGAGAGGGGTGGGATGGGTGAATAGAAATTTCAAAAGTTCTTAAAATCTTGCTTTTACAGCATAAATGACAAAGTTAATGTAAGGAGACTAGATATCAGTGGTGCATAAATCAATAACATAAAGAAAAATAAAGGCATTTTTCTAGTAAACTTGGTTGTATATATGTTTGCAAAGTAGCAAATTATAAGTAATAAATAAATGAGGAAGAAAAAGAATACTTATAAAAATCATTCCTTATGCCACCAAATCATTGAATATTGCATCCTGAATGTAAATAATATTCCAAAGGAATTTGACTAAATCACAGATGTTTCTAAAATTACATACTAGGCAGTGCTGTCAAACCAATCTGTGGGCTGAAATGTCCATATGCAGAATGTAGGAAATATATGAGAATTCTTGGCTTCTCTATCTGCTTCTCATTTGTCTGTTTTTTTTTTTTTTTTTCTGTCTTTCCTGTGAGTTTCTTTTCTTTTTTTTCATACATTGTGTAAATTTGGATTGTTTCCTATACTATGTGGATGTTATATTGTGGAGCTGAGGATCATCTAGACATGAGCAGGACATTTTTCCATTCCTTGAGGAGGTAAATAGTTTTTTAAACTATTACTAATAAATAATAACTGTTCCTGAAATGCGGTGAATGTATTTAATTCATTAAAAACCCAGAGAAAGGATAATTTAATCTGCTATGATAAAGAAGTAAATTAGGATCTCCTCCATACAATTATCCTTGCTTAATTCATTTTAAAGTACTCTACACATTTTTTTCCAACAGTTGTTTTAATTTAAGTATACATATGATTGTGTTTTTTCTAAACATTTGCCTCTGTCAGCTTGAAAAACCTGTATCTCTGGCTTTTGGCACTGACACAGTAAAAGGTTAGAGATTGCTCCCTGAAGTGAAAGCAGAAAGCAGTTTACTAAAGCAACAGTACAGTCTCAAGGTGGGAGAGAGGGCAGGCCCAGGGGTAGCACCTGCCTGAGGAGAGTACAGGGGTTCTTTTCTTGTATGTCGGTGTTGTCTTGCATCATGGCCAGGGCGCTCTCTAATGGAGGCTCTTCCAATCATTTGAGGGACTCCTCCAACAGGTTGGGAGGGTTTTTTTTGACTCTGCGGGATTTGTACCTGAACCTCTTGGCAGCCTTCCCCGTAGTGTGGTAGGGGTGGGGAGGGGATTATGACCACATTGCAATTTCATTATAATGAGTCTTGGGGTTATCCTGGGCCAGAGGTGGAAGAGGAAAATACAGGCTCTGCACCTGACATGCCCACAATCAAGACTTTAAGTTTGAACAAAGAGACCATGTCATATTTGTTCTTTTGAACATAGAGCAGAGTAATTACTCAATAAATAATGTTTGATTCATGGCATCAGTTGGATTTGGATCTTGGAATGTCAGTGGTGGCATTTATAATAATAATGGTTTGGGTGTGAATAGGAGAAAAAAAATTATATTGATTTAGAAAAAAAAAAAAAAACTCTTCACACAGAAGTTGATAAGAACAGATAAAACTTCCAAGAGATATGGACATGAAGGAGAGAAGAGAAATTGATTATCTCCAATGGGAGACTGGGTTAAGGAGAGTTTGTTTGAAGTCATGCAAACTGTAATATATTGGCAGGCTGAGTTAGCCCTTGTGTAAGTGGCTTTGTTTAAAATTCCAGATTGTGTTTTTATTTGGAGATGCATAGAATAATCTTTTCTGAGGCCAGCAGAAGAAGTTCAGGGTGTGTGATATGCAGTTATGATAGAAATAGAGGTGGCTAACATGCCTCCACTGCTTTAAATAACATGGAGAATTTGCTAATACCCTGATGACCAATGACAGGGGTGCAGGGGAGGGGCTGAGTTTCAGGAGGATACATTCTTGTGTTAATCAGCCTGGCACCATTTGTTGACCTTTCCAAAATAAACGATCATGCATGATGTTCAGATGAGTGAAGGGCAATAGCAATGGAAGAAATGAAGCAGTTTTATGGAATAGACAAGAATAAAATGCTAAAAGTGTTGTGCCCAAGATTGCGATTCCGAGAAACCACCAAGGAGCCGACAGCAATGCAAGTACATGAGGGTTTATTTACAAGCTCGAGCTTGGGTCCAAGTATACTTCATACAGCAGAGCAGGGACTTGGACCCTGAGACTAGGAAGCACAGCAGTGTTATAGGGGCCAGAACATACACAGAAAGTTGCACAGTCATGTCGGTCCACAGGCAGGTGGCCAGTTGAATCACGATTCACCTTATAGTGACCATTTGAACTAGCCTATTATTCTGGTTAGAATTGGCACGCAGGTTTGGCGGGCAAAAGAGGGGCTTTCATTCCTTGGCTGGTTAAAGGTCAGAGGTCCCGCATTGCTGGTTTCTGATAAGGGTGTGCTTAATAGCTAAGCTAGGGTGAGGGAGTACCTTAAACAATAGGCAGGTTGTGTGTGTGTGTGTGTGGGGGGGGGGTTACATGAGATGGTGGGTGTAGCACAAAATGGAGTTAATCCTGCTCTGCTTGTCCAGGGGTAGGGGATTTTTGCTAGATTTCCTGTGTCCCACATTCCCCCCTTTTTCAGAGGATCCTTTGCAGGACCCAATTATGGGTCCTGGGCCCCTGTTGACAAAGGCAATGGTCTTAATTTTTCTCCGCCTCCACAAAAGGACAGATAAGATTAGGAGGGAGGAAGAAAAGACATGCAGAGCAGGGGCAAGGCAGTCCCATGCTCATAAAACAGAGAGAGTTAAAAAAAAAAAAAATCACCATTGAGAAAGATGTATAGACAGGCAGAAAGAGAAAAATGTATTAGGGAGGTTTTTTAAAGATTGTTATTTTTTTTATTATTTTTATTTATGATAGTCACACAGAGAGAGAGAGAGAGAGGCAGAGACATAGGCAGAGGGAGAAGCAGGCTCCATGCACCGGGAGCCCGATGTGGGATTCGATCCCGGGGTCTCCAGGATCACGTCCTGGGCCAAAGGCAGGCGCCAAACCGCTGTGCCACCCAGGGATCCCAGATTGTTATTTTTTATTATAAGATACCTAGCACTGAAAAATAAAGTTAACATTAAAAATAAATCTTGTATTGAAGCCAATTTTAATTTCATATTTTATTAAAAGGAATAACTGAAAAGAAAGATCCCTGCTTTTCACATTAATAAATTTACATATTTGAATGTTGTTCGGAACTCCGATTAAGTACCATAGGTTTTGCTACAAAAAAAAAAAAAAAAAAAAAATCATGTATTCTGGATCTCTCTAGAAGAGTTATTAAAAAGTCGTGCTTTTATTATAGTTTGGAATCAAGCCACACCAGTAAGTAAACTACCTGCAAAATGATTCATTAGGTAGTCTCGATGAGGGAGAGCTTGGTTCTTGCCTTACGGAGTCAGAGAATGAATCTTGTGGACAAAGGAGAGTGAGTAAAACCAATGAAATTTATTAAGCAAGGATACAGAGAAAGCTCTCAAAAGTGAGAGGGGTCCCAACAGGGCTGCCCCTGAGGGCTTGTAGGGCTGGCCTTTTATTGAAAGCCAAACAAGGAACTCTGGTTAAATCCTTTTAACATTACCTATTGATATCACTATTGAGTAAGGACTAGTGATAACATCTTTAATGGCTTACCTCTTCTTTGGGGTCTGGTTGTCCTTTGTTGGTCACAGATGACTGTCATAAAAAATTACATCCTCCCCACCCACACCTAGGGCAGGGTGGTGTAGCTTGTTTCCTTTTCTCTGGTTTCCTTACACCTCAGCATTTTGGGGAATTTTGTGGGCCTGCTTCCATTGCCCCCTACTGAATCCTGCCTAGCCCTGTTTGTCCCTAACTCTGTCTGAGAAGTTTCTGTTTGAATGCCATTTCCACAACATTTTCCTCCACCATGAAAGACCACTGTGACTCCGCTGTTGATCCTGCACCATGATCTGCCCTGTGTGTTCATCAATATCCCACGTCTGCAGGCTTGAAGGACATTTACTCAGGCCTCCTTTCTTTATTGATTGTGAGCTCATAACCGCTCTGCATAGTTGATCTTTGCAAAGAGACTTTATCTATTTCTTCACATACATTAATAATTCATTTGTAGAACTTTAAAAATACTATTTCCAAGAGAAAATCTGACCAGAGCAAAATAATATATACAGACTATTCACTGTATGTGTGTGTGTGTGTTTTTCTAATTATTCTGAGGCTATATGTATAAGTATATATGATCATAATTGAGAAAGTTATTCATTCTTAGGAACTACCTGAATTATATTTAAAATTATTTTTAAAATAGTGCTATGGGGATGCCTGGGTGGTTCAGTGGTTGAGTGTCTGCCTTCAGTTTAGTGTGTGACCCTGGGATCCTGGGATCAAGTCCCTCATCGGGCTCCCTGCAGAGAGCCTGCTTCTCCCTCTGCCTATATCTCTGCCTCTCTCTGTGCATCTCTCATGAATAAATAAACAAATAAAATCTTTTTTAAAAAATTTAAAAATAGTGCTTTGATTATAAATGCTGTAGAAATAAGCAAAAATTTGCATAGAACAGCTACTCTTCTAGCATGTGATAAATACATTATGCTTTGAAATTATGTGATATCTTCCCTTCCATGAGTGCAAAATATTTTATACTTGGAATTCTTTGGGACAAGAGGTTCCAAATAGAATTATTTACCCTTTTGTTCAAATACTGGGAAATAAATCAATTATTACAAGTAACTATAATGAGGAAAGCACTAGAATGCTTTCTTTTAACCCAACACACCACATTAATTTCAGTTCCTTTTAACAAAATCCAAAAATTTTTTCTTGAAAGAAAAACATTACTAGATTCCGTCAGATTTCATCTGGCATACACTGTGATTGGGCTTGTTTACATATGGCCCACGTTTGAAAGTTAATAATATTTACATGTCCTTCTAATGTCACTAAGAGGGCACTAGCCAATGGGCAGTGCTATTGAGACTTTTCCTTTTGTCCTCTCCAAATAGCTTGCTCACAGGCAACATCAGATGGAAACTTGCCTTAGCTCTGTTGTGGGAAAATATCAGTGGTGTAGAGGTTTAGAAATACATTCTGGCACGATGGGGATTTACAGTGAAGATTCAGCAACAGAATGTATATCCAAAATATCACTTTAATAACTTCAAAAAAGCAAATTGGATGATGCCAGAAAAAGTGGCAGACTAAGAACCTCTGAGAAGTCACCTCCCCCCATAAACAGCAACAACAAATGGCATAGATTTTCAGCATCAACTTTTTCAGAACTCTAGAAATCAATGAAATGTATGCAACAGTCTGAGCATGTTGATTCAAGAAATGGGGGGAAATCTCATTAAAACAGCCAGTTTTGGGCCATTTTCACTAGCCTAAGTCTTCCTGTTCAGCTCAGCAGGGTTCTTGAAAAAGCAGCATACATTTTCCTAGGATCTGGGGAGCAAAATGGAGTCGGCGCTGTTAGAAAGCCTCATGTGTCTCCTGGTTCCCTGGAAGACCCAACTTGAAAGACGGATCTTTATCCCACCTGATTCAGAAATCTCCAGAGCTAAGATTCTCTCTTTGGGGGTGGGGATGGGGGAGCAGGCTAAACACATGCTTTCCCAAAGTTTAAGAAGAATGAGATCAAGACTTGAAATATGCACATGTAGATATTTTCCTGGCTGGGTACATGCTGAAGCTGATCTCTTTGCTGGTTTGGAGGCTCTGGGCTAGCCATCCGTGCAGGCTCCCCTTGCCCTGCACACACAGAGGCCCTCAGTGCACACAGATTAACGGTTTCTAAGCATTTAAGGGGACTTTTAATTATTGGCTGACCATGAAGTTAACTGATCAGGGACTTCAGTGGTCATACATGACAGTGAATATAGATTTTACAGAATTAGTTCTAAAAGTGAATTTAACAACTGCTGTGAGAAACAGCAACTACAGATTCAATCTTAAATAGATATATTGCTATTTTGTCATCAATTTTTTAAAATATGCTGTTAGTTTCAGTCATTCAAGAAAACTGTCCAATTACGTAAACTCTTTAAGGTATTAGCTTAAAGTTGCTAATAATATTCACATATTTTTCAGATCTATAGCATATAAAATAATATTTCTATATTCTGTCCCGATGGTGGTAATTTGCATTTCTCTCTTTTTGATTTAACGAGTATTAATTTTATTTGTTAGCCTTTTCAAGATCCAAGTTTTAAATTTGTGGATTTTCTTTACTTTAATATTATTATTTAATTGATTTTCTTCTCTTTTTTCAGTTGCTTTGTGTTTATTTCAATAATTTCTAGTCCCTCAAGTGAATGCTTTGATCATAAATTTCAGACATTTTTTTCCTCATACAAATATTTAATGCTATAAATTGCCTTCTGACCATTCTCTTGGTTTTGTCTCACAAATTTATTTTTTGAGACAAATATATGTTTTTGAAGGTATTCAATTAAAAATATATTCTGGGATAACCTTTTTTGTCTTACACATTATTTAGAATTGGTTGTTTAGCATCCATGTAGGTAGGGCTTTATCAAGTGTCTGAGTATTACATTATTTTTGTCACTTAAACAAATGCAGAGAGGCTTCTTTTATTTTTTTATTGTCTTAAATATGGTGTAATTGCTGAACGATCTGTGTGCACCTGTAAAGAAGATGCATGTGCTTAGCATTGGTGGAGTGTTCTATAAATATCAATAGCATGAGGTGGTGGATAGTGTTACAGTCCTTCTATGTTTCCACTCATATTCTAGCTACTTATTCTCTCAGTCAGGGAAGGTGTGTATGTGCCCATTTCTCCTTTTAAATTTTGCCAATTTTTACCATATGTATTTTGAAATTCTGTTTTTAAGCTCACATCCTCTTGATAAATTCACTATTTTATTATTTAACATATATCTGACTTTCCCTTATTTTTTTTCCTCATATTTATTTGCCAGATATTAATAGAATCATTCCAGCTGTCTTTTTCTCATTTATGACATAGTGTATTTTTATCATTCATTTAATTGTAGTGAATCTGTGCTTCTATATTTAAGATGGGATCTTCTAGACAACATATAGTTGGATATTTTGCTTTTATTTTTCCAACCTGACAATCTGCCTTTTAATTACAATGCTTCAACCATTTTCTCCAAAAGTAACAATATGGTCGATTCAAATCTGCCACCATCATTTCTATTTTCTGTTTGTCGTAGCTCTATTTTTTTGTCCTTTTTCTTCCTTTTCTGCCTTTTTTTTCAATGAGCAGAATATTACTTTTGTATTTAATTTCATATTTTTCTTTTGGATTGTCATCTTTAACCATTCCATTTAAATTTTAGTGGTTGCTCAAAGGTCTGCACAATGCATCTGTAATTTAGCACAGTATATGTAAAAATCATATAAGACTATTTAATCAAGAATTTAAGAACCTCCAACAAGAAGTATTCCTTTCCCACCTCCCTTCCATTCTTTGGAATATTGTTTCCCTGTATTTCACTTATTTTTATGCTATTACTCCCCTCACCCCAACATTGTTACTTTGGTCATAAGATGCTAATTATATTTTCAAGAAATTATCAAATGAGAGAATTTTCTGTATTTGTCAATCCATTATCTACTTCTAGTCCTCTCTAATCTTTTGTGTAGATTGAAATGTGCATTTTCCTTCTTCCTCAAGAATTTGCCTTTTTTTTTTTTTTTTTTTTAATTAAGCAAGCAAGTCTCCTAGCAGTGAATCCTTTCAACAGTTTTGGTCTGAGAAAGTCTTTATATCACCTATATTTTTAAAAGGTCTTTTTCATTGTGTATGAAAATTGAGGTTGAAAGGTTTTGTTTATTTGTGTTTTTGTTTTCTGTATCAGTGATTTAAGGGCGTTCCTCTATTGTCTTTAGTCCTGCTCAGTTTCTGGCGAAATTAAGTTGTGGGTGTTCTTACCTCTGTCACTCTACCTAATTTTGACATTTTTGTTTGTTTTTGTTATTGGTTTATGGCAATCTATATATAATATCTGTTTATGTAGCTTTCTTTATGTTTTTGCTTGGCATTGGTAGATTTCATTGAGTTTGAATCTGTGGTCTTATAATTTTCACAAAATCTGAAAAAAATGGCTATTCTTTCTCCACTAATATATATTAGGAGTCTACTCATATACATAGGTAAGATGGGTCTATGTTTTCCACAAATCAATCATCCTTGACCATTTTATTTTTCAGGCTTTTGTTCTCTGTGCTTCATTTTTGATAGTTTCTGTTGTTTTCTTATTACTTCAGTAGTATCTGACAACAGATAATCTCATCAGCTGAAATAAACAATATGTTTATTTCAGATATTGTTATAATTTCTAGAAGTCTCATTGGATTTTTTTATAGATTCCTTTTTTTTTCTCTTTTCATGTTGATATTTCTTAAAGAATTTTGGACATACAAACCATATTTATAATAAGTATTTTGGGTTCATGCTTTGTTGGCTGATTGGTTGGTGATTCATTCATCCATGTAATTTCTAATAGTTCAATTTTCTTCTGTTATGTGTCATATTTTCCTACTTCTTTGCATGCCTGACAATTTTTTTTTTAATTGAATGTCAGACATCATGTGTGGGTTGGTGCTAGATTTTCTTGTATTCCTTTGAGTATTTGGGACTTTGTTTTGGCTCACACTTGTTACATTAAATCAGTTTTACCCTTTCAAATTTCACTTTATGCTTTACTAGGTAAGATTCAGAGCAGACATTATACAAAGGCCAAGTTAGTTCTATGGCTAAAATGATATACTTTGAGAACTTTGGCTGATACTCCATGAATTGCATGGTTTTTCACATTCTAAGTGGTCGGAACAGGAGCTATTTCTAGCTATGTGTGAACTCCAAAAATAATTCAGACTGTCGAATTCCAGTTGTTATTTCCACAGCCTCAGTATCTTTCTTTCATTCATATACACATAAATATTTGTTCAAACAATAAAGGCACCCCTCTGTAGAGCTCTGTCTGTCTCTGTCTCTCTGTCTCTCTCTGCTTGTTTTCTCCTCTAGGATTTTCATGGTTTCTTTTCTCACATTTAAGTCTTTTATCCATTTTAAATTTATTTTTGTTTGAAATTTCACCAAAAACCATAAGATACTTAGGAATAAACCTAACCAAAGAGGCAGAAAAAGTATTTTAAATTAAAGGTGACAGGTGACAACCAAGGTGGATCTGCAGAAACACTCTCTGGCACTTTCAGAAATTTTCAGGGTGGGGAATGTCTCAGTAAGGAACACAAATTTCTTGTGATTAGGTAGGTAAGGTTTAGGACTGTATTCATTATACATTTTTAAACAATCACAGCAAACAAAAAGAAAAACAGCTCCTTAGGATAGAACAATTAGGAATTTCAGCTATATGTATTTTTTAAATCTTAAATAAAACATTAAGACCAAGATAAAATTTTAATTCAATTCTGTAGTTATTTTCTTAAAAAAAAAAAAATGGGACGTCAGGGTGGCTCAGTGGTTGAGTGTCTGCCTTCTGCTCAGGGCGTGATCCCGGAGTCTGGGGATCCAGTCCCACATCAGGATCCCTGTGAGGAGCCTGCTTCTCCCTCTGCCTATGTCTCTGCCTCTCTCTGTCTCTCATGAATATATAAATAAATAAAATCTTTAAAACAAATAATTTTTTTTGTTAAAGAGCCAAATTTGTTTATTTTTCAGTTTTTTTTTCTCAGATTACTTTCTGTATATTTGACAAAAAGAATAAGTAAGGGGAACTTGACTTGCAGTCTGACCAACTGATAACCTACTTGATTTAAGTGATCCTAAATAAATTTACACCAGGATTGGATTTACATGGATATATTACTTATTTACATATGGGATTATTCAATGGAGAATTGTTTATCTGAGTAACTAATTTGAATTTTGCAACAACTTTCTACAAATGTTAGCTCAAGGTTAACCTCTAACTTCAGTGTCAGATTATGTATCTGGTACACTTAATTATTAGGCTTAATCCTTCAATTTTATGTTTTTAATAGATGGAGCATTTTATTTTGTTGGATTAAATATTGAATAAAAAATAAAGAACTTCCGAGATGCCTGGGTGGCTCAGTGGTTGAGCATCTGCCTTTGGCTCAGGGGCAGGGTGTGATCCTGGAGTCTCAGGATCAAATCCCACTTCTGGCTCCTTGCATAGAGCCTGCTTCTCCCTCTGCCTATGCTTCTGCCTCTCTCTCTCTCCGTCATGAATAAATAAATAAAATCTTAAAAAAAAAAAAAAAGAACTCCAGAACTTCAAAACTAACCTGAGATGATATAAATCTTTACATGGTAATAAAAGAAAAAGTCTCTGATTTTCTTCTGGATAAGCGTTGGTTGCTAACAGAGATATACTCTCTCTAAATGACACAACTTCTTGAGTATGGGCTAGTTTTAATCATCAGCACTTTGGACACATTCTATAGATGGCCAGCCAATAGATTCTCCCTATATCAGGCAAACTTTTCAATGATAACTGATTTCTAAGTTGCTTTTAGTAGCTCTGGCATTTGCTTTCTTGAACAAGCCTGGCATTATGCAGTTAATATGTGACAAGAATTAATCCTGAATTGTTTCTTGAAAAAAAAAAAACAAAACAAAACCTGAGAAGACAGTAAACTCTTCTTTGTATAATGACTGAAAAATTTTCTCTTTTCCTTCTCTTTCTTCATTTATCCTTTCTTTTCTTTCTTTCTTTCTTTCTTTCTTTCTTTCTTTCTTTCTTTCTTTCTTTCTTTCGGGAGATTACAGAAACATGTTCCTCCAGTGACCAGGAGAACGATAAAGTATTTGATTTCCTAATATGCAGAGTAAATGTGTCACTAACCACAAAGTATTTTTCTAGTATGCTTAAATGTCTGATCATTTTTGTAATGTAGGGCAATATGCTTGTAAAACCAGTGAGTTTCTTTTTATAGAGGAAAAGCTATAAAGTCCTCCAAACTTCAGAATTAAAACAAGGTTATTTTAAAAAGGAGAGGAGAAAGTAATTTGGACTTGGATATTTTCTATTAGCTTTCTAAGAATACGTTAGCATTTTTAAAATATTTTGGCTGTATACATAGATATTAAGGGAATAGTGTTGGCTAAATTACATATATACCAGACAGAAATTAAAATTATGAGATCGTTCAATTTTTTACTTTGATACTTTCCTATTTTTCCCTAGTGTATTTATCAATCTGATATATAGCCAACAAAAACCCATTTCTTGTATTTCCATATTGAGACATCATGGACTTCATAACAAGGAAACCAAAATATGAACTTTTGAGTGAGATTTAATTGGGAGAAGAGTATTTCAATCTTCACATTTAAATATGGAGTTGGTCACTGCTGACTCTTCGCATTTGAGGATTAAATATATACAATCTGATCCATAACAGATATGAAATGCCTGGGCATGGTTTTCTTCTATCAACTACACTATGTCTTTTAGGCTTTCTCAAGGAACTAACAAATGACTTCATTTAAAACATTAAGCCTTCCACACTAATGAAAAAAAAAGGAAGTAGTAATATCTCTTAGGGTCCTTTTGGAGATTAAATGAGTGAATATATGACAAGCCTTTAGCACTGTGCTTTGCAAAGAATAGCTCAATAAATCAGAGTTCTTTGCATACACGACTTTTAAGTAAACATTAATTTGAAAAATAGTAAAAAATAAGACATTTGTCTCATTCCCACCCCTTGTTGAAGGCAGCAAGGACCTTCTTTAACTTAACCACTTTTATAGGCCAAAGGATCTCAGTGAAGGTAATAACTTAGTGCTTGAAGGCATTCACATTTGTGTACAGATGAACATAGCCAAAGTTGTACTTCATAAACATTTGTGATGAAGATTTCAGTGAATGCAATGGATTCTGATACAATTGGACCTCTAACTCACCTTCTGTTCTCTGCAGTTGTTTTGGCACTGTCCTAATATTCTCAAACCCAGCTTGCATAAAAGTAGAAGAAAAATACAAATGACTTGATTTTCCCTTGTACTCTAAGTTTTCCTTCAAGTAACTTGTGACAAATTTTCTTCTTTTTCCTTCATGTCATTTTAGTTTAGAATTGAAATAACTGTCTCTGAGGTAATCATTCTATGCCGTTATTTTATATGTATTCTTTTCATAATACAGTTTAGAGGCTTGCATTTGTGCCTCCTTCTTCAAAAATAAGTATTTTTTGTGCTATTCTTCTATATTTTTTTCTTTTAGGCTGAGGAAATCATTTAAAAATCAGAATTTATAAAAATAGCTGGTCTCATTTATGGCAGGGATTTTATTATATTATAATAGAAAAAGAGCACTTGAAACCATACTATGCTGTGACTTATATTATCATTTATTTTTAAATAAGCTGTTTTATGAGTTGTATATTATAAATTCTCTAGTCATTACATATTATTCTGTAAACTCATCCAAGGAAAATGGTTATAAATAATATGCATCTCAGTTAGATGATCCCAACTGCAAGTTTGTTGTGCTCAAATAATTAAGTTAAAGTAGCATATAAAAAGTACTGCCTTTTCAGAGACATAAATGATGACTAAAGTGTCTTATAAATTATGCAATTTAGAACTGGGATGGTTTTCAAACAATCCTACTCCACGTGCAAACATGTGTAATATCAAGAGGACAGGGATTGGCTTTGGGGCCATAGAACTCTGAGTCTCAGAGTTCGTCTTCTACTCTGTGTATGTCTTTATTAGGCCTTTCTTTTCTTTTCTCTTCTCTCTCTTCTCTTTTTTCTCCTCTCCTGTTCTCTCTTTTCTTCTATTCACAGAAAATCATATCTGCATTTATTGTTATGCTTTTGTTCATGTGATTTTTGTCATTCTCTCACATTAGAAAGTAAACAGTGAAGATTTATGATTTATTTCTTTGCACAGAATCTGCACACTTAAAAAAAAAAAAAACGAGTTAGTAAATATATGTAGTGAACTTCAGATGATCCACTAAGTTAAAGCATTAGTTTAAACTTATCATAGGGGATCCCTGGGTGGCTCAGCGGTTTGGCACCTCCTTTGGCCCAAGGCACGATCCTGGAGTCCCGGGATCGAATCCCGCATGGGGCTCCGGCATGGAGCCTGCTTTTCCCTCTGCCTGTGTCTCTGCCTCTCTCTCTATGTCTATCATAAATAAATAAATAAATAAATAAATAAATAAATAAATACATACATAAATCTTAAAAAAAATAAACTCATCATAGTAGTAGGAAGTAGAATAGAGTTTAAAAATATGTTCATGCAAGTTGTAGAATTTTATTGAAAGTAAAAGAACTTTTATAAAATGTCGATGCATTACTGTGCTAAGGCAGATTGATTCATTTTAATACAGCTCCTTACCTAAACTGGAGATTTTAGTTTAGCATTGTTATTAAGAAAGTTTTAAATTTTGAAATCCTTGAATACATAGGGAGAATAAAGGCTATTACTTAACTTTGAGATTTTTAAATCTTAAAGAAAGACAGGAATGAGAAAATGAAAAGAAAAAATTTAAATAAGATAGGAATAAAACGTGAGATACAAAGTGAATATAAATAATGAAAGAAATGACCAAAGTAAAATGAATGCGTTGTGAGGTGGACATTCAATGAAACATCTAAGAATGATTCCCATTCAGATACCTCCATGAGAGATTGCCAGTATGGAAGATTCATTTACAGAGTGCGCAGCTCAAGGATGAAAAATAATATTGTATGTATGGTAAAGTTCCTGCAAATCGATACATACAACTGTTCTAAAATCCCCAGTGACTATTTATGAATGTCATTACATTACTAACGTATCAAATCTCTGGTTAATATAGACTATCTCTTTATGTCAAAATGTATGGGGGGTTGGTTATTTTATTCTATTTTGCTGTATTTTGTCAAAAGATGATTATTGTTGCATCACCTATCATATCCTGTTAGCCAATTGCTCACTAAAATATTCTTGCCAAAGCCCTTAGCCCTCTACCAGTGTGAATAATTGGTAATAACATTTAAAGATCTATTGGAAAAAAAATGTTTTGACTGTTCATGAAGTATTCCAATGAACTCAGATTATGTCTTGTCTTTGTGCATTCAATTATTAATTGATCAATCACTACACTCTAAAATAACCCAAGGTTTAGGATTTTCTGTGCCTCCAAGGAAATTAAATGCAAATCTATGTCAGTCATCTGTTAACAAAGGCTCCTTTAAGGAATCCTCTGGAATACAAATGGGATACCCTGCAGCAGTTTTGGTCAACTGCAACTCACTCTTTTATTTTTTATTTTTTTCTTAATCACCCATTATTTAAGGTGCCCATTTGATTGCTGTCTGACTTCTCTCCCTTAAAAAAGAAATCCGATTTGAAGGTAATATATCAAAGTACTTAACAGTGATACAAATTAGAGTTCTTTTTTCTTTTTATACAAGTTTCTAGTGGATATAGACTTTGAGAAGCCTGAGGACACAATAAACACCAAAGTCTCAGCTATTTGGGACTTCAAGGAGAGAAATGATTCTTCCTTTCTGATTTTTTTTTTTTTTTTGATCATAAGCAGAGAGGCATAGTCACATTCTGAAAAACTCAGATAAAAAGGGTTGTTTTTTTTTTCAAGTTTTTTTGAGAAATAACTGACATACATTACTGTATAAATTTAAGGTGTATAGCATGATGGCTTGTTTATATCTATTGTGACATGATTATCACAATAAGTTCAGCTACCATCCAGCATATCTAGAGATATACAAAGAAAAGAAAGAAGCAAAGAAAAAAATTGTCTTTGTGATGAGAAATCTTAGGGTTTATCCTCATAACGGCTTTCCTGTATATCATAAAGCAGTGCTAGCTATAGTCACCTTGTTGTACATTATGTCCCTACTACTTATTTATCTTATAACTGGGAGTTTGTACCATTGACTGCCTTCCTCCATTTCCTGTTCCACCACCCCACATCTGGTAATCATGAATCTGATCTCTTTTTCTATGAAGTTTTTTGTTTTTCTTTTAGATCTTACTAATAAGTGAAGTAATATAGTATTTGCCTTTCTCTGACTTATTTCACTTAGTTGATGTCTTCAGGTTCCATCCATGTTGTTGCAAAAGGTAAGATTTCCTCATTTTTTGTGGCTTCCTCAATTTTTGTGAATGATTTTCCATTGTATTGTGGTCATGCGATGAAGGCACATACATGAATTGTCTCTTTCTACAATGTCAGCTTTATTTGATCATAAAACAAGACTAACATCATTGTGAAGTAGGTTCAGGATTCCAAACTCAATGACATTTCCTTCTGAATTTAGCTTGGTTTCATTCATCTCACACAAAGTGAGGCACAAAACAAAGTCATGCAACAAACAGGATACAACAAGGGGTAGGAAGTTACCAAACTAGCCCATGGGTGTACTGTGAAGATGAAGACTTGGTCCCCTCTGGGTCAGCTTTTGGCACGTGCTGCCTATTATATTCAACCAGTGGAGGATCTTCATTATGTTCAGGGATCAACTGGGCAGAACCTTTGGAGGCAGTTGCCTTTTTGCTGTGGTTAAATGTGAAAGGGTCAGCATCTGGTGGAGAGCCTGACAGTTTGCTGCAAAAATGCTGTCTTTTTAAAGGAATTTAATCAGTCTTGGACTTTTGCAGATCTTCTCTGGTTCTGCTGCTTGTCAGTTGGGTGTCATTGGCATGTGCTGGTTTTCATGATATCTTGTCTTATCAGCAACACCATTGCCTACTTACATCACTGCTTGACATGAGTGACTCCATCTTGCCCTCTACATATTTATATAGCATAACATCTTTATCTACTCATTCATTAGATGGACACTTAGGTGGTTTCTGTTATGGCTATTGTAAATAGCACTGCTATTAACATGACGGTATTTTCATTTTCTTCTAATATAGCCCTGGAAGTGGAATTGCTGGATCTTATGGTATTTCCATTTTAACTTTTTTGAGGATCCTCCGAATTGTTTTCTGTAGTGTCTATACAACTCTTCTTTCTCTCTCTCATAACTAATGGTCCTGGAAGTTCATTTTAAGTAAATACTTTGGCAGCAAGACCTAAAAGATAAAATATTTTAATTTTTTATGTAACTTATAAATTATATTGAATGAAACTTTTCCGCAGTAACATTACATCCTACATTATTAAATTAGTCCTGGCATATGCATTGCCCTGTCCTCATTATTGCTAAACTGGAGAAAAGAATGCAGAGAACATACTTTTCATTCACTCATTTATTTATTCAAAATATTTACTTTACCCTTCCCTTGTCAAGAAAGGTGCCAGGTTTTAACATTAAAAAATAAAAGGTAAAGAATATCATACCTCTGTTATTTATGAACTTGTGGTCCATTGGGGAAGACCCAAAAACTGTTCAGCTCTGTGATTTCAGTGACTACTAGTCATAGCACCTCAGTCAGATAATTCCTGATTCTGAAAATAAGTGTTCAATCTAATTTTGATTACAGTGCATTGGCTATTAATATAAATATATAGGTAAATCCTTTCCCAAATGAAAAAAAAAATACAAGAAGCTCAATTATTCTGAAAAAATCACCATTCTTTTTAATCTCTGAGTCAACTTTGACTCTTTTCTCATATCTCACATAAAATTACCAAGTCTTATAGATTCTATTCTAAACATTGCTAATACTTTGTGGTTTACTTCTCTGTGGATCCAGGAAAGTGAATGAACTCTAAAACTCCACTGTCTCACCTCTCCTTGTCACATAGTGTCTACTTATCCAATTTAATGTCATATCTCAAACCTGAGGTCTCTTCTCATCACTCACTGACAAATCCTGTTAGTAACAACATCTCTATTTTTCTTTCTACTTAGTTATTTTCTCATTCTGGGAAATTTAACATTCATACCCATGACACTTAAAAAGGCTTAGCCTCTCGATTTCTTGGCATCCTTGTCTCCTGTAACTCTTTCTGAACTGACACTACCCACACAGCATCATGGCCACACTTTGGAGCTTGCGGGTCTGCTAACATCTGGAAGTGTTCTTAAACATTTATTCTCTGCTGATAGGTTTCTTTTCTTTTCTTTATTTTTAATTATTTTTATTTTTTAAATTTTCTGATAGGTTTATTTTCACTGTCTACAGTTATTAGAACCATGACATCTGTTCTATAAACAAGCTGGCACTTCCAGTACAATGAACATTTGTTTTTAAGATTTTATTTATTTATTCATGAGAGACACACACACACACACAGAGGCAGAGACACAGGCAGAGGGAGAAGCAGGCAGAGGGAGAAGCAGACTCTCTGCAGGGAGCCGGATGTGGGACTTGATCCCAGATCGTGGGATCAGGATCTGAGCCAAAGGCAGACGCTCAACCACTAAGCCATCTAGGTGTCCCTACAATGAACATTTTAATTTCTTTCCATATTAGCCACTTTTTTCTTTAATATACTTGGCTGTACACTTTTCATTTTTTTAATCCAACATTGAATCAGATTCTATCAAATTGCCTGTACATTTTCCTTTTATTATGCTGCTTCAGTCAAAACTTTATATCTACATTAAGTCTCAGTGCTTGTTCTTCTTGTGTCTACAGGTTCAAAAACTGCTGCTAAAGAAAAATAATTTTAAAAAAAGAAAAATAATGTAACTGAGCTGAATATATCAACTATTAATTTATGGTTTCTGGCTCATCCTCATTCTCAGCAGATGAATTAAACAATGACATCATTAATAGATAAAAGCATTGGTAGGAACTTGCCAATTTGGGAACTTGCTATTACCCAAATGGAGCTTATTGACATATCTGGTTTTTCCTGCAGTCCCTGTGGACGACGTGTGTCCATGGCCAGTCTCTCCACCTGCTTTTTGAATGCAATATTGCCTAAAAGATGTGGAGTTAGCATGGATTTCAATCTTGGCTCTGCTAGTTAAGGCTGTCTGATTTTAATTAGTAGTAACTACCTCGATTTCTCATCTTTAATTGAAGATAAGTGATGAATACCATTGTTATTGCCATGGTCACTATTCCTTAAAGTCCTGAGGATTCCTGATAAAAACAAACACATTTCAGATATCCTTTTCTTTCCTAATTCTCCTTGTCTTTCCCACACCATTTGACTGCCATGACTGCTTTTCAGATTAAAAGAAGTTGATCTCTTTCCCATACACCCTCAGTGCCAATTTCTGGACTATTGATTTGTACTTTTGGCTACAATGACTTGCGTGGTTTTGTTGAGACTGTCATAAATCATGCTCTCCCTTGAGCACTGATGAGCATTTTCTCTAAGACTTTAACATAGCTTACAAACTGTTTCCCATTTAGGACAGTTTCAAAAACTATTCATTCAAATAAAATATAAATGAACTAAATCCTCTTCCAGAAAATTAGAGTTGCAAAAGGCAACTGGCAAAATCACTTTCATTATGTCAGCTGAGACCGTATAGGGAATTTACTTTCTCCTAACTTTGGAGCTTATCTCAGTTACCTTGTCATCATGGGGAAATATTTTGACAGGAAATTCATTTTGGATTGCTATTCCAATGAAGGAAGGTAGCTCTTGCCATGGTACCCTTTATACAGCTAGACCATTAATTTATAAGATACATGGTTCAACTGATAAGGATGCTATTTTTAAAAATATTTTATTCCCTCTTCTCTCTTATTCTATTTCTGTATAATCCATTAATTTAAATCTATTAATAGTCTTCTACATCCATTTCAAGATTTTTCAAACTATAGTTTAATTTGTTTTGTGAAAATCAACTTAATGGCTACAAAGTAAAATTATTCTAAGGATGTAGGATAAGGGTAATAGAAAAGAGTCCCATTTGGAAGTGTACTTCCTGCACCTCATCTGATACATGTGCAAACCCTAAAGTGTTTGCTCATTTACTTCCCAGGCCAAGTTCCCTTGTGGTAAGCTAAATGCCCTTGTTCAGAGGCTGTGTTAACCTCTGGCAAATATACCATTTCTCACTTGTGATAAGTTCATTCTGGTTTACAAATATTTCCATAATATATTGCTCCTGACAAAGATACACATTTTACATTGTTAGTGTAATATATGGTGCTTACTAAGCAGTCAGCTTAATTCTAAAGACTTTATAAATATTAACTAATTTAAGTGTCACAGTCAGTCTAGATATTAAGAACTATTTACTTGTTTCCTTTTCATGCATAAGAGATTAGAATCCAGAAATGTTAATGACTTTCCTCAGGGTCCACACATCATCAGCAGTGTCTCCAGAACTGATAGCAAGTGCTCTTTTATGCAGTTCCACCCATGAATCACTAGAGTCACCTTAAGAGACCTGTTACACCACTTATGAATGATGCTTTGTCATATGATATTTCAAGTATAGATTTTAATTTAAATGTTGTCGTATCAACCTAAACAGATTGTCAAGTATGGTTCACTTGTGAACCATCTATATTGACCTCCAGAATGTCATGTTTATAATTAATGATCAACAGAGATACATGCAGGTTTAATTCTGGGTCTCTACAAACTGTAGACAGATTATTGTCACTCACGGTACTTTTTAGAGAGCTGAGTGTTAATTTGAGGATCACAGTTTCTTCTAATCCTTTGTAAAAAAAAATGCAAATATTAAAAACATAATCACTTTGTCACCTCATCAGATGCTATCCTATTTCAACCCAAGTTTGAAACCAAATGAATTGCAGCAATGAATAGCACCATATGGCAAACATGTAACATTATGACAATTAACATTAAATATACTAAATAATAAATAAAAATATGAATATATAGAAAGTGTTTTGAGTGGTCCACTTTGTGCGTCTCCCTATATACTACAGATATGTATCATTTTTATTTCATAAAATAATTAAAATTAAGTGCTTAAAGAGAATTCATACTTTTGTATTTTAATATATTGCATTTTATTATTTTTTATATTGCATTTTAATTATTAAATTCAACATACACTTAATAAGAAACTCCAGGTACTATGTTCAGAACTGAATACACAACGCTGTTGTGGAATTTACTCTAGTGGGGAAATAGACATTAAACAAAAATGAAATGATAATTCTTATTTACAACAGAGAGTACAGGGAAGCATTAGTTTCTATCAATGGCATGAGCAGGTTTTGTCAGAAATCTTCCCTGAGTTGAAACACAAATGAGGAGTAGTAATTACCACATGTAGTGGGAGTTTGGTTGGAGAGAGTTCAGAGCTGAGAAAATTTCATGTATGAAGGTCCTGAGCCAAAGTAACATTAAGAAATGGAAATAAACATATAGATTTTAAAATGCATCAAGTTTAATATGCACAAAGTTAAATTTCTTGACACCAAAATCTTCATGGTTTAGTAATAATTGTTATTTTAAACAAATACAAAACCCATCACCAATTGTAAATTTAGCAGAAGTGTTTAAATTTTCAACATGTAGTGAATGTATGAGATGAAATCTTCATTATTAATCAGACAATTAGGGGAAACATAATTTTCAAGACTGTTAAAAATGTTTCCTTTATCAGTTTAGTGAAAAATAAACTCCTATTTCTCTAGCAGGAGAATTTTTGCTCTTCTCTCCATACACTTAGTGTGAATTATTTGATGCCAAGTCCTTGAATATCAGAAAAGATCACCAGCATTTCATCTTCTATTCTCAACTCTAGACCCCATCAAGAACAGAGCTTCCACCACAATGGTCGACTATCATCATCTTCATGTGCCCAACTGAGCAGAAAGGATGAAATGAAGGAGAATTTGGAAGACTGGTGAAGATAGTGGAGGACTAGTTTATTGCTGACCAAACAGAAGATATTCCCATGCGATTGAAGCAAAGATTTAAGAGCAGGGATCTAACAATCTGGATTCAGTTTTAACTTGGCCAAGATGGTAACCTGACCCCATCTCTACTGAATCCAAAATCTCTTGCACCCACTTCACATCCTATTGTTAAACCAGGTGATTTCACTGTTTCTATGGCAACCACCTGTGGATGGGGTGAAGTGACAGCACCTGTGTTAGCCACAGCAGCATATTCAGCTCTCTTCTTGGCCACCAGCTGGAGCTTTGCCTTCAGGGATTTCCTTATCCTTCCATTGTGAGCAAATTTGAGAAGGTGAGGTAATTATTATTATTACTTTTAAAGATTTTATGTATTTATTTATTCATGAGAAATACACAGAGACAGGCAGAAACACAGGCAGAGGGAGAAGCAGGCTCCATGCAGGGAGCCCGATGTGGGACTCCATCCCAGGTCCCCAGGATCAGGCCCTGGGCTGAAGGCGGCGCTAAACCGCTGAGCCATCCTGGCTGCCCAAGGTGAGGTAATTAAATGTGATCTGGGAACTTGCGAGTTAAGTACCAGCTCTTGCTCCTCATAAGATGCCAGTGAGGATCAAACCCAGTTGTCCCCAGTGATGACTATTTTGATAATGGCTCCTTGGATTTCTTTCTTTCCTTCCATGACATTACCCCTGGCTGACAAACTTCTTCCCTGACATCATCTCTCAAAATAAGCACCCAGCAAACACTTTCAACACATGTCCATACAAATAGACTCTTAACTCTAGAGAACAATCTGATGGTAACCAGAGGGGAGGTGGGTGGAGAGATGGGTGAAATAGGTGTTGGGGATTAGAGTACACTTGTCCTGATCAATGCAGGTTGATTCTGGAACTGTTGAATTACTATATTGTACAGCTGAAACTAATATATAACACTGTATATTTAACTATACTGGGATTAAAATTCTTTTAAAAAGAGGAAAAACTACCTTTACATACAGTTCATTAAGGATTAAATAATCATTGGTAACATTATTAATATGTTTTAGGAAAAATGGTAATTCTCTGTAGATGAGAAATCTGAACTTGATAGAATCTTCAATAACGAAATGAATACATATTAAAAAGTTCTACTTAATGACAGTCTAGTCATTATCATGCACTGTAATAACTTTTCAATTATTTCAAAAATTTTAAGATCACATCACTATTACATGATGGAAATATAATTTATGACTCCAAATCCCATTTGTTCTTTCTGAATATAGACTAATGTATATAAAGCAGATAATTTTATAGGAAACTAAGAGCCAGACCATTAAATATATTAATGGATACAAAATTAGAATGTGATGGAGCTTTCTCTTCTCCAAATCTTTGCATTTTCATCTGTGCAATTAAGCCCAACATGAGCCTTTATGTCAAATAAGATTTCAATCCAAGATAAAAAACTAGTAATGAAAGTGAAAATATGAACCCTGTCCCAAGGAAATCACAGATAGGAATGGAGGAAAAAAGAATAATAGAGCAGAATATTAGCAGAAAAGTGGACAAGAAAATGTGTATTAGAGACAGATGAAGAGCAAATATCTATCTAAGGCTTCCTATCATCTTTCTCATAAATAAGAATTCAAAATTGAGAGTGGGCCTCCTCAAATTTCATTTACAATCTGGTGTGTATAATAATGTTTAAATTCTCTATAAAGTGAAAATTCTACTCATCCTAGAGTAGGTTTCAGAGCCTATCACTATAATACTTATATAGTTATTTTCGTGATTGTTAGTTTAATGTTTGTCTCTTCAACTACAGTATGTTTGGTGAAGTCAAGGGTTTGTTGCTTTTGCTTACTAGTAAATCTTCAGAATTTCTATCATCTATCTATCTATCTATCTATCATCTACCTATCATCTATATCATTTAATAGACACCCAACTAATATGTTTACAGAAGGGATGGGTATTGCCCTCATAAGTAAATCTTTTATAGTTTTATAATTTTCTGATGAAACAATAATAATTGTTGGCTATTTTTTTTTCCTGAATTGATATCCACAATTAAGTTTCTAGTACTAAATTAAGCAAAACCAGATACCTAGATTCTGGTAGCAATTCTAATATGGCAAGGGTGACTTCCCACACCAATAAGTAATTCTCAGGACACCAGCTGGTTTTCCTACAATTCAACTCCATTTTGGTACTATCTACTTGAAGATAATATCAGATCCCACAGGTTAGGGAGTGAGGCCTATAAGACTGCTTGTCCTTCAGATGCCTGTCACAAGTCCAAGTTGTCACCTGTGCTTCTTCTGACCTATTAGCTATAAATCAGAGGTTCCTAAGGCCTCCTCATAGGGTTCAATTAATTTGCTACAGCAGCCCACAGATTCAAAGAAATATTTTACTTACTAGATTACTGGTTTATTATAAAAGCAGTATGAAATAATAGAGAATATATATTGGTCTCTGCCCCTGGTTCCTGGCACAGGGCTTCTAAAACCCTTGTAACTCCTTAAGTGATGAGTGCATTAAGAGTATCTTTTGTTTAAATATTTGGCCTTTGACCCTGGTACCTAATACAGGGCTCCTGAAGCCCTTGTAATTTCCTCGGTGGTAGAACCATCTTTAGAGCTAAGGAGGAAAGTCTGGGGTGGGTCTCCTGCATGGTTCCTGGAAGAAGGAGATGAAACCCTGATCAGTTTGGAACTTTCAGCTCCAACCCCTCATTCTCTTCAGAAGAAAAGGGATGAAAACAGAGTTAGTAAATGATCATGCCCATGTGATGAACCCTCCAAAACCCCCATAAGTATGGATTTGGGAAGCTTCTAGGTTAATGAACACATGGTGTTGCTGGGAGAGAAGCACACTTAGAGAGGGCATGAAAGTTCCACACTCTTTCCCCACCCGTCGTTCTGTGCATCTCTTCTGTCTGGCAGCTCCGTTTATTCAATTAAGAGAAAAACTATATATTTTTTCTTCCTGTGTAGGGTAAAACTAAGTTCATCCCTATTGTGTGTTTCTTCTGTAAGGAGACCCCACTGCTCTGACTGATAAATGTAATCTGTTTTATTTTATTTTATTTTATTTTATTTTATTTTATTTTATTTTATTTTTAACCTCAAATTTGAGAAATATGATGCAATCTATCTTTGCAGTTTTTTAATTTTATTTTTTTTAGATTTTTAAATATAGGAAACATGAAGAGATATAATCTATATAAACAAAAGCTCTGTAGTAGCAAACTCAAGAATTTTTAATTATGCAAAAGAGTGTGAGACTAAAACTTTGAGAACATTTTGCTACAGTTGGAACACTGCACTGTAGAGTCAGTGATGCAGTTCTCGGTAATGAACATTATGCAGATGAGCAGAGATGGTATCATGACAGAAATGGCACTGTGACGATTATTTGAACTCTACCTTTATTACTTGAACTCTCTTGCTCTTGAATAGACTTTATGTTGTTGCTCCCTTACCATTTTTTCATTAGGGAACTATCTTCATTCTTCCAAAAGGCTGATGCCTTGATAACCTAGTAGTACTCATGTCCCCAACGTTTTAAATTGTGTTTAGTTGCATGATAGTCAACAGCACATTATAAAAATTCACCGGCTATATTTTATTATCTAATGGTAAATTAGATTTGTTTTGTCACTTAATTTTAGGTAATTACACAGGAAAATATATCAAAAGTCTAAAAGTCATCATTGATACCTGTTTTCTCTCTCTACCTACATAAATGATTGATTATTGAATCCTGTTGATTCTGTCTCCTAAATAGAATAGAGCATCCTGTCCATCACTCTCAATCCACTGGGGGTGGATTCAGAAACAACAATTTCGATATTGTCTATAGCATCTGTTCTTGAAATATAGTTAAACATATTGTCATCTTATGCTTTACTCCTTTCATGACCAGATGAAGGTCTCAGACTCATGACATTGAACAGTACTTGGGATGGGTTCTTCAGTGGTGCATAGATGTTGCCTGGTGGCTGAGTGTATCAGCCCAGATCCTTCCAGTCAGTGCCTTTCACCAAATTTGCATATATTTAGACAAAATGAATCTGTCAATATACTATAGCAATGATAGGATAGGAATAGGAAAAAGATGAATTGAGTCTCACCAGGTGAATAACTGTCTATCAGAATAGCTCTACCAGGGTAGAGAATAGCTGTCAGATACAGGAAATCCCAGAATATTCCAATTCTTAATAAATGCAGCTAAAGAAAGATTAGATAAAAACTATTTATTTGTCAGATAGGTTTTAGAGCTAATACTTGGTACTAAAGAATTTGCATCTTACATATGACAGACTAAATAAAGGAATGTCTTAAAATATTATCAATATTTCCTATCAGTAAGAACTGCACTTATAAATATTTATTATATTTCTGATAATAAATGAGTATGAATGAGGCAGTACAAAGATGATATTTCTATATACTAACTTAATAATGTGTTAATTATAAGCAGTCATTTAAAATATGTCACATTTTCAATGGATACATAATGGAAATGATTTTATAAGGTGAACTAGTTACTTATACAAATAATTATAGTAACATATTTATGCACTCATTAAAAATAGCTTCTGAAGCTTTATGAATTTCTGAAATACATACGTAAATCAAGAAAGTGAAGGTTGTATTATTCAACCACAAACTAGTAATAAGGCACCTGTTATGCACCATGCATTGTTAATGTCAGTGATAAAACAACCAATTAGACACAGCCTTGCTTTTTGAAGGAACTTACTGTTCCTTAGCAGAACACTAGACAATTAATTCCATTTTATGGGAAGAACCATATTAACACAAAATAAAACTCTAATGCAAAAAGCTATCCTAACCTTTGAGATAGATGCTTCCTAGCATTTGAAGCATTCCTGGTATGATCTCAGTAGCATGGAAACGTGTAAGGGTAAAATCTCATTTTCAATCTAATGGAATTACAAATGTGGGTTATTTTCTAAATGAAATATTTCTGAAAATAAAACTTTAAATGTAAAGGAGTATAATTGGGTCTTATTTTTTAGCATATTTGAAACAGAGCTGTTAGCTCAAGGCTTGAGTCTAGAAAATTTTGTTATAGGATTGATTCTGTCAAGATTTGTAATTGAGGCTTATATATAAACACTTCAAAGTGTCAGCAGCTATGACAACACATTTAAATTAAATAAAATCTGTAACAAACCACTTGGTTAAAAAAGTCTCCTCTTTTTAATTTTAGTTTGCTTATCAAAGCAGGTCAATTTACTTTCTTTTTATTTTTTTAAATCTTCTATGTCTTTAATTATAAGGATTCCTGAGGTCTCTTAATGCAACTCTACACTCAACAGTGTTTTAAAAATCTCTTCTTACTTAGTAACTGGTCACCAAATGTTCTATTTAATTCTATCTGAACGTAAGTGAATATAATAAATAAGAGGCAACAAAGTCATGAAAGACCTAACAATGTAAAATTGCTATTTTGTGCTACAAAGTTCTTTAATGATTTTTCTCCTATTGTAATTAAATCATTAGTCACATATCTAAATGGATCATTTGTATAAACTGATAAAATAAATATAATAGGCAGTTTTACCTTGAACATATCAGACAATGTCATAGTATTTGTAGCAATACATAGTATTAAATAATTCCTATAGAAAGACATACCAAAATGTAAGCTGATGTCTTAATGTTAGCTAAAAATGCTGATATTCTATAAAATTATAGCAGATTAATTTTCCCAACATGGACATTATTTTCATTTTACCTTTTTCAAGATACACACCACATCTACAGGGAATGAATCTTGAAAAGGTTCTCTGTAGTAAAACCACTTATTTTAGTGTTAATGAGAAAGCCATAGGAAAACTTGAAGAAAGATGGATTTCCACTGCAATTATCTTTTCTGTCTTGAAATCCATGTTTTTCATTTTATTTTCTGTATCTTTTTTTTTTTTTTTGCATAATCAGTTCTTATCCTACGACAAATGCAAAGAGAATAAAAAATAGATTCTAAAGAACAAGCAGACTAGTTGAGGGAAATTTTCACGCTGCTTCCATCACACTGATACACTTTATTCCAAATTCTACTTTATTGCATTTTCCTTTCAGTCCTTGTCATGCTAGCTGCTGTTCTTTGTGTCAGGAAAATAACCATAACTAATACTAACTAACATATTTGAAAAAATATCCTTGGCCACAATGAAGAATAAAGAATCATAAATCTCAGAAAACATGAGTCATAAATAAACAAAATTTGAGGTATATCTACTTCCTTAAGTACTGCTTCAAAATCCTATAAATAAGATCATGGTTTGCAAAATCACCTGCTACACCTGTAATTTCAACAATTAGTGTTTCCTTTCAAATTAATATCATATAAACAACTATTAAAATATATAAAATCCAGATGGGGATATTATATTAGCATTGCATTTACTATTATTAATTAATGTTTTATTTTAAATTGTATTTGCTGTCACTGAGGAATAAACAAGGTCTCGAGAGATTGACGGCACCATGGGTGTAAATGGGTGTGAATAAAGCTGTTAGATATCCTTTAACCAAGAATTGGATTCCAGGAAGACAAGGGGTCAAGGTGGAGAGGGCACTCGAAAGAACCCAGAAGATGAAAAACAGTGTTAAGACAAAGTTCATCTGCACAATAATTTTGCCAAGAGCTAACTCCAAACCTCAGAAAGACCCAACAGTCTGAATAACAAGCAACATTATACATAATTTAAAAGCCCCTAACTGCATGGACTGGCTCTACATTTGATCTCTTAGAATTTGTATGCCACTGCATAGATACAGTTTTGGCTCCATCATTGCTAAGATTATTCATAATTTTATATTCTTTGTAGTATAACGTAAAACCTTGATATCTATAAAGAACATTAAAAATCATCATTGAGCCTGCTATTATCTACTTCAAAAACCATCAATATATTCTTATTAAATATCACAACCAATCTAAATTCTTATTATGACATCTGATGCTTTCCACGCTCTGGCTTTTGCCCATCCCTTTACGCTTGTTCACATGATGCTTGCACTTAACTGTTATTCTAATCTACATCCATAATCATGAATTCCATATCCAACGTATAACAGTTTGTTTCATTGCCTTCAAAATTCGGTCAAGGTGTTGTTTCACTTTCCTCCTCTCTCTCTTACTCTGTTGCCTGCAGAGTACCTCATATTCTTTAAAGTGTTAGCTGTAAATCCTTTCTTGACTGTGAGCCATGAAGACTGTGGCCTCTAAATAATGCTCTCTCCACCCCTGACATCCATCTTGATGCCAACCATATTCAATTCAGTTAATTGCCTAAATTAAGTGTTTCCCTTTCATAACTTGCAACCAAGGCAGATATAATATCAAGTCCAGCTATGTGAGTCCACTCTATGGTACTGTGTTGGATAGAAATGAGGTCCTCAGGAGCCATTGCATGAGTTGAGAATAGTAGATAAAGCAGTAAACACATTGACAATAGAACTGTGACTGGGGGGAGCTGGGACTCTGAGTTCAGAGATATGTGTTCAAGCATGTGTGCCTCTGGAAAGTTACACACTCTCAAATATGTGCAATGGAAGTGATAGAATAATACATGCAAAATGGTTGCAGGGAAAAACAGTATACAGTAAGCATCAAGTGACATTCTATATCATATAACATTTCAGGAATTAATAGTTTTAGTAATTGGCAATACTCTCATAGATTAGATTGCCAAAATTGAAACTTAGATCTAGGAATATGAGCTTTAAAAAGAAGTTTATTTTTTTTTAGTAATTTCTATACCTAACGTGAGGCTCAAACTCACAATCCTGAGATCAAGAGTCCCACACTCTTCTGACTGGGCCAGCCAGATGCCCCTAGAAATAGGAACTTTTTAAGATTCTTGGTACATATTGCAAACAGCAGTTGTCTGACATCTGCTTTGGGTGCGGCTGCCACAGCTACTGCTAAGATTAAGGGATGAATTACCTTACCCGTAAGCCACTTCCTTAAAATGCAGAGTCCTGGGAAACAACATGTGCTGGGCAGAACTATGGACTCATGTCCACCACTCACTTTATCAGAAATCGAGGGGAGGGAGAGTCTGGTGTTCCTATGATTCCACAGAGGAAGGAGATCAAGTGGGAAACATGTTCCTTAAAGGCCACACAAAATCAGAGAGAAATAACTCCCTCCTCCTAAATGAAACTTGGTGTCATTGTGAGATGTGAATGCATGCTAAACAACACACAGTAAAGGCAAATATCTACTATATTGAGTAAATAATGAAACTAATTGAGTGGAGAAGTTTTTTATCCTTTCATTTCAAAATAAAATGAACTGCTAAATTAGAATTCTTATTACAGTTTTGTTCACAACCATTTTTGATGACTCTCATATATTGATAATGTAAGAAAATCCATTTGGGGTATTATTCTGTGTTTATTCACAAAATGCTTTAGCAGATGGAAGTATGATATTCTTATTTTTTTTTTCAAAAAGAGGAAAAAATAAAAATTCATGAGGCAAAGAAAAGTTTTAGAGATGAAATTCCATGGAATGATTGGTAATCAACCTGAATTACTTAATGTGTTCTGTCAAAACAAAGACACAACTAAACATTATAGTCATAATTTTATGTGACTAATGCAAGTCTATTTATTTAATTGAAATGAGAAACCATATATTTTGAAGAATAAATTCCATCTGACATTTAAGAGACCACAGATGTCAAACCTCAGACTTTGCCTAAAATTATTCGCTTTTCCACTAGTGAGAGAGTGTGATCAGAGAACACAAGTGGCAAAAGGGATGACATTTTAGATATTAGAAGTTTTCTTCTGGACCCTGTTTTATAAATGGAGATAAAAAGGGATGATATGATTTTAGCTGTTCAGCTAATGCTAGCTATCAGATAGTGACTCAACAACATGTTTCCTTTGCCATTAAGCTTTACTTAAAATTTATTTTACTTAAATGGAGTCATATGTCATAGATTTTTTTCCCCCAACAACATCTAGTATCCAAAAGGAGAAATTTGCTAAATAGTTTATGGGACATTTAAAAACTGAAATAGGGATGCCTGGGTGGCTCAGCAGTTGAGCATCTGCCTTTGGCTCAGGGTGTGATCCTGGGGTGGGAGATGGAGTCCCACATGAGGCTCCCAGCAGGGAGCCTGCTTCTCCCTCTGCTCGTGTCTCTGCCTTCTCTCTGTGTCTCTCATGAATAAGTAAATAAAATCTTAAAAAAAAATAAAATAAGGGATCCCTGGGTGGCGCAGCGGTTTGGCGCCTGCCTTTGGCCCGGGGCGCGATCCTGGAGGCTCTGGGATCGAATCCCACGTTGGGCTCCTGGTGCATGGAGCCTGCTTCTCCCTCTGCCTGTGTCTCTGCCTCTCTCTCTCTCTGTGTGTAACTATCATGAATAAATAAATAAAATCTTTAAAAAAATAAAAATAAAAAAATAAAATAAAATAAAAACTGAAATATTATCATTGATATATGTTTTCAAACTAGTTACATTAGCATATGCTAGTTTAAACTATTTAAAATAAACATTACAGAATAATATTTATATTATATCCAAAGTGTGTGTATTGTGTAAACACCCTTTACTTTAGAAATGTTTATTTCTCTAGTACTTGACAAAGAAAAGTACAACTAAACTTTATTTAAAAGTTAATTTTGGGGTGTCTGAGTGTCTCAGTAAGTTAAATGACTGATTCTTGATTTTGGATCAGGTCATGATCTCAGGGTCCAGAGATTGTGCCCCATGTTGGGCTCTATACTCAGTGAGGAGTCTGCTTGAGATACTCTCTCTCTCTCCCTCTCCCTCTGCACTTCCCCCCACTCATGCATGCTCACTCTAAATAAATAAATAAATAAATAAATAAATAAATAAATAAATAAATAAAATCTTTTTTTAAGTAAAAAAAAATAAAAGGTAATTTTCATGAGAGAAAAAAAGGAAAATAAAGATGCTTACCTCATTACTGTTGAAAGAGAAAGCTCATAAACATAACATTTAATTCAGTATAATGAAACTGAAAAGATCAATTCCTCAGAACTGAAAAAAGTCACTGAGCTATCCACAAAAGACAGAGTATTTCCATTAAGTCTATTTGTTTCAATAAGAGGAGATTATACAGTGACCTTTTCTTTAGCTGCCTTGGTTTCTCCATTTTTAATCATTATGCAAGATTTGGTAGGAATCCTTGCTGACACTTTGCTCCTCAGGGGGCAATTAGAAGAGTAGCGAATTCACTGGAAACTGAAAAGTCATTTCACTTTACTACTAAAAATGACAGGAGAGAGGCCAACATATCTGGACCGGCAAAGCACTCCTCCAATGTTAATACACAAGAATCCATAAAGCTGTGCTTAAGGAGGATTACATATCCAAAAGAAAACTAAAATCCACATCACAAATAGATGAGTTACAATTAATGCCCTATTACACAAAATTTAGAGCTAGAGTCCTACATGTATCCTTCTGTACATATAAAAATAAGTTTGTTCCCAGCAAATGTGCTATTTTGGTTTGTGTCCATCTTGCTTTTTGTATTTTCTATTTCTACATTACCTTGGCTTTGCTGAGGATTTTCTTTTTCAAAGCTGAAAAACAAGATAATATCGACTTTTTTTTTTTTTTTACTCAAAGCAAATTAAACTAAACAATTGTGTTAATTGCTTGAGAAATATTTGTATATATTTTAGGAAAAAAATACTCAGAGTAAAATGTAGTATAAGAGGTTTATTATATGGGGTATGTACCACTAGCTGCTTTAATAAGCAAACTCCCGCATTATAGCACCTTACACAGTGAAAGTCAGTTTTTCCTCTCATGTCAATGTCAGTGAACCATGGCAAGTAGGCTTGTTTTCCATCCTGTGGCTTCTTTGTCCCTTCCTTAGATCCCTGATGGATCCCTGATTTTTCTATTAGAACCTCTGCATGGCAGGAGGAGGAGGGGATGACATTTAGGTGTAGTGAGTACAGATAGGCCCACTGTTGGAAAGTTGGAGTTATGTCACTTTGCTTTTACAAAAGACTTGTATTATTGCAGTATGGGTTGTCACTAACCAAAAGTAATATGAAGAGGATTTTCTCTTCTACCAAGTAAGGTGGAAAGTGAAAAGGAGCCTTGGTGTTTTGCAATGAACAGAACCATTATAAAGGCAGCATGGGAACAGCGGCGGCCCCAGCGGCTTCCCTGGGAACTGCACCCGGCCCCTCAGCATCCAGCCACCAAAGCATATCTGCTTTACCTTGAATTGTTCTGTGCATGCTTTAGCCAGATGTATTCTGGGGTCTCAGAAAAACCTAAGAGTGATTATTTTCGGGGCCAAAAATGCTCAAAACTTTTTTTCCATTTAAATGAATGTTAATTGCCTTTTTGCTTCATGCCACTTTGGTTTACTGAAGGTTTCATGGGGATGGCCTATTTTTGGAGAGAGAGAAAGTTCCGTGGTTTTAGAGGCCAGGCCTGATTGTTGCTGTGTCCTTACTCTTCATATTTTCCTATCTAGATATCAAATCTGTAGTTCCACATAATTATCATGGGTGATAACTGGTCTTGACATTTTTCTTAAGAAGGAGATGAAGAACAGAGGTATTGGTGGTCATTAGCATTCTCTGTAAAAATATGTTTTATTCGGAAGTTGTTTTAATAGATATAATCTTGAGTTATACATCTTCTTTGAAGTAAATATATATTATGTAAAGGTGTGATTACTGTGGCCCCATCTTTCTTAACTAAGATATTAATAGGGAACAAAAATAAAATAAAATTCTATTTATGAACTCTCTATATAAATATGTAACTATATAAAAATATATTTAAATATATATATATATATATATGAAATTTACATTACCAGCCTAGATCTTTCCTTTGAACTCCAGGCCTGTGCGACTAATTGTCTATTGGAAGGAATATGTGCTTTCATGCCCAATTGCATTTAATGCACAGTCCATTCTGTTGGATGTTTGAATCTACTCATTCCTAACATCCTACTTCTATCAGTGTAACTTGCCGACATTACCCTGAAAACAGAAGCAGAATCTGACCCTTGTCCCTTATATTTCTCTGGCCCAATCCACTATTATTTCTTTACTAGCTGGCAAAATAACATCTGACTGTTCTCTTCCTCTATGCTTGACAATTGTGTGTGAGTGTGTGTGTTTTTTCACAAAGAAGCCAGTGGTTAAGGAAAAAAAAAAGTTAAATGCCTTAAATTGACTTACAAAACCACATTGATCTGTCTCACACTGTTCAGCTCTGACCTCTGACTTCATCTCTTCTTATCCTTCCCTCCTTCTCACTGGCCTCCAGGCTGGGCCTCTGCTTGAGGCTGTTCCTCTACTTCACAACCTCATCTCATTAGGCCTTTGCTCTAATGTTGCTCAGTGAGGCCCCCTCTGACTCCACTACTTAATGTTCAGTATCACAACCTCCAATTCCTGGCAAGGCTCCTGGCAAGGCTCTGCCCCATTTTCTGTTTCTTGTAACTACATGTAAGCAAGGAAATATAATTTCTCAGCCACTGAGATTATTTCTACTCCTCCTCCTCCTCTTCCTCCTCATCCTTCTTCTTCTTCTTCTTCCTCCTCTTCTTCTTCTTCTTCTTCTTCTTCTTCTTCTTCTTCTTCTTCTTCTTCTATTTATTTTTGTGTGTTTGTTTGTTATTGTTTTCCAGAAATATAATCTGCCAAAGCAGGCTAATATGTTTTAAACAACCTTTATTTTAATTACTTTTTAAATTGTCCATTTCTTTGCACTAGAATGTACTTTTCTTGATAGTGATGCAGGCAGGCCAGGTCCAAGGACACAGAGTGGGTCCTACAGGACAAGCCAAGAGGGTCTTTGGCTTCATGCAGGATGGAAATCACATGTGAGCCAGTAGGAAGTGAGAGCAAAGTTTACTGAAGACATGTAGAGAGACATACAGACTGAGAATCTGGCAGAAAAGGAGCATGAGTCTCATCTTTGCTTGGGGCCTTGGGTTTTTATTGATGACTGTGGTGTGACACACATGTCCCCTCAGGTATCCAGGAACTGGTCAGAACAAGGACAGGGGCCAGGTGTCTATCATAAGTCACTTATTTCCGGGAGCCAGGGGCAGGAGGGGGGGCGGTGCTTGGTGTCCAGATGTCTAGCTCCTATGGTCTGGAATATGTGCATGGTGACCTCACCCAGGCACTGCTTAGATATTATCTATTGTGCTGGTAGACTCCAAAGATATCATTATCTTCTTGTATTTTACAGGAAGAATATACATGAAGGTGTGTGTAGGGCAGGGGAGCAAGTCCTAGTGTAACAGGTTTCTTGTCTCATGGAGTCAAAGAATGAATCTCATGGACACAAAAGGGTGACATGAAAGAAAGTTCATTAAGTGAAGGTGAGAACAGAAAGGAAAGAAAAAATCTCTGTAGAGTAAGGAGGCTCCCGAATGGGTTACCACTGAGGGCTTTTTAGTGGCAGTCTTTTATTGAGAACTGACCAGATAATTTAAATCTTCTTGATGTGTCTACCACTAATAGCACTGTGTTTACTTTTACTTTAAAGTTTGGCAATTTCCAGTGGTCCAGCTGTAACTGTGATAGAGAATGCTTGTCTCTGGCATTTAGGATGAATGAGGTAGTCTCATTAGTCTAGTTATGTTCCCTTATTTCTGGTTTCATATGTCTCAGCATTTCTCCACATCTGGGATTTCTGTGAGCCTGAACCTGTAGCCCCTGGGTGAGTTTAGTCACCCAGCCCCCTACCTATCTCTTCGTACGTAAGCCACACCTGTCCCTTACTCACTAAAAAGAACAGAAGCAAGAAAAGAAACAGAGGGAAAAACAAAAAAACAACTAAAACACAGCCTTTTCTTTCATGGAGTCCCTTTGGTTTCTCTGTCTCGTTAGCAGTAATTTTGTACATCTTATACACTAATATATCCCTTGTGCCTAGAGAGTGGCTGTTCTAATGTGGACTGTATTTCAATATATACTTGTCTAAGGAATGTGATTTAGGGTGCAATATCTCTCCACTTATATTGGAAAGGAATTTACAGTAGGAAAATGAATTTAAAATTAATCCTAGCCCAAGTTTAGTAAACAATCGAGTTAAAATTGTATGTGTTATCTGTTTAAAAACAGAACACTATCCCAAATAAATTATTAGTAGAACAAGTATGCAGAATGAGGGGAGAGAGATACAGTCTTTCCCAATTGTTAGTCTCCAATTCTTTTCAGAGGAGCCTGCCCTTTACTGTAACTCTAGATACCTGACAACCTGGAATAGGTGGTTACTAAGATTCCTGTGGATGGTAACCTTCTATGATTCTGTGATACTTTGCCATATCAGAAACTGTTACATTTTGTTACTAAGGAATACTGTAGAAATCTGGTTATAATTTTTAAATTGCTCGAGTGAATAAGGATCCTTTCAGGAATCTTGCTGTCCTAGAGGAATAATCATCTGCCTAAAATTGTATGAAAGTAGTACTCAAATATTCTTTTCAGAAATAGAACGTTCAAGAAACGTATCTATGGAACTCTTCATCTTGTAAAGTTATTTCAGTGGTGTAGGAGATGAGGAAAACAATGTCTTATGAATGCTGTCATGAATATTGCTTAAAGGGGTGAGATATTTTAATACATATTTTAGAAATATGGAGGGGGGGAAGGAGCTCTTTATATACTCTAGTACATGGTAATCACACTAAACCTGAGTAGGTTCCTTCCTGTGAATGTACACAATTTTGAACTTCTGTGTTGTTTATGATTCAAAATATTAGAACCTAGATTTCTCACACAAATATATTTTAAATAAAGATGGGCAATATCAAAATGCACAAATATTGCGTCTAGAATTGGCAGCTAGATTAGAAAACTTGATACCCCTGAGGTTATCTCATAGGGTCAAAAAGGGAAACAGATTTCAATGCTGCCTAGAAGCTTTCACAAAAAACCATCCCAGCACAATCTAAGTTGTTTCCACAGCACAGGCTGGACACAGGTCAAAGGGGATGATACTCATCAGAAAGGATGGAGAAGTGATATGACTTCTCACTTTCTGGAAAAAAAAAAAAAAAACGGGACTCCTGGGTGGCTCAGTGGTTGAGCGTCTGCCTTTGGCTCAGGGCGTGATCCCGGAGTCCTAGGAAGTCCCACATCCGACTTCCTGCATGGAGCTTGCTTCTCCTTCTGCCTATGTCTCTGCCTCTCTCTCTGTGTTTCTCATGAATAAATAAGTAAAATATTTAAAAGAAAAATCATTGACAAATTAAGTTAGTGATTTGTTTTCTGCTCCTCTCACTTGATTTAAGCTAATTGTGATCCTCCAACATCTTTTTGAGTACTGTATTCTCAATTTTCAAGACAATATTTATAAGAGTAGTTATTCAATAAATTCTTATTGAGGACATGCATGAATTGATGAGTTGAAGAGAAGAGACTCATGGAAGGTTGATTTAATGAATAAACCTAGATATGAAAGGTCTGAGAAATATATATTGAACTCTTAAAATTCATTGAAAAAATAATGTAAAATTCCAGGACTGTGACTAAATTTCTTTCTAAACAATTCTTAACAGTTTTGTAAAGACAAAGTCTTTTTATTTTTGACTTTAAAAGAGAATTGAATATTAATATAAAATGGTTCTGTTTGGTGGCATAAATTGGGGCAACCTCCTAAACATAATATAAGTGATTAAGGATTGAAAGCAAATTACTTGATAATTAAAAAGAGGAGCTAAAATGTAGCTAACCCACTGAAGGTTAAAAGAAATGGCAATATTGATACAAAGGAATGCAAGCAGAAAACTAAAGATGCAATTAACTCAATTATAAAAATAGATTAAAAACTGAAGATAATTTTTATAACTATGAAATTTATTAGGCAGTAGACTGAGCTCCTGAGGGAACATATGTAGATTTTGCACTCTGCATCATGGAACAACTGAATGCATTGAACATGTAAGAGTACCCTAAAGGAAATAGTCCTTTACTAAGAATGAATTGAATAGATGAACTAACATAGTTCCCATTTGTAATTGCTCTCATTGTTCTCAATCTTTGACTACAAAAGTATATAAAGCTAATAGTCTCCTGAAGCCCAGACATCGCTGCTCAGGAGGGCAGAGGAGGCTCTTCGGCTGGGCCGCAGGAGGGGCCTTGGCCGGCCAGGGCCCAGGGGGCAGTGGCGGGAGCTGCCCAAACTCGGGGCGGGGGTGGATCTCTCCCGCCTGGTCCACCCATGCTTGTGATGCCCAATGTTCTGTGCCTCTGCTCTAACCAACAGACATATGACTACAAAGGAGCGAAACAAGATGGGCCATTTACCAAACCAGGAGGGACACATGAGCTAAGGAATGAACTCAGGGAGGTGAGGGAAGAGCTCAAGATAAAAATGAGGAGATCAAACAGATAAAGGGCGTAATGGACAAGGATTTTGATAAACTCCAGGAATTTGTGGAGATTATGAAGGAAATGCAGAAGGATATGGACGAGAAGATGGATGTTTTAATAAATATACAGAAGAACAGCAAGCTTCCCCTTAGAAGAGGGCCAAAGGAACAGCAGGAACTCAGACTGATAGGAAAAACAGACATAGACCCCCAGCTCCGGCTCAAGAAAATGGATGGAGCAGATGGAACACCACTTTCTCTTCACAAGAAGATCATGGCCCTACAAAAGACAAAGAAGGACCCTCTGGATTCCCTTCATCAATGCGGGACCTACTGCGAAAAATGTTTGTTGAGTGCCCTAAAGAACAACTACAATCAGGGCAGCAGAAAACTTCCATGCCACTCCTGGCCACCCTTTTCATCCTTGGCCTCTGGAGATGCTTTTTGATTTATCTGTGCTTCAAGCCCTACACGGGGGAGGACGACATGCTCCCAAGCTAGCACACTGGCAGCTCCGGCTCTTCCTCCCCCTGCTCCTTGAGCTGCACAGTAAAGGCTTGTGGCCCTCTGACCTACCACCCTGCCCCAGGCCTGCCCCCACCGGGAGATTAAAATCATCACTTAAAACCAAAAAAAAAAAAAAAAAAAATAGTAGTTAAAATAGTAGTTAATAGTAGTTAAAATGTATTAAATAAAAGAATTGATGTTGCCAATTAAGGCATAGGTTAAATATTATATAAAATATCAAATTTTAGATTTATAGTAAAATGTATTGTCCAGATTGCGGCTGAAGTAAATTATTTAAATGAGTGCTACTATTAACCTTTATGATCAGAATTTTATTGTTCTTGGATGGCATGTGAATATTTTTATTAAATTGCTTTGCTTTAATTTGATGAGTAACAAATAAAAAAATTAAAATCAGAAGAAATTACAATTTCCAAATAATAGGCAAATTTTTACTTAAACTCATACATAGAGGCATATATATATATATATATATAATCATTTTCAATATTTTAACCTAAGTTAACTTCAATCATGCCTAAAACAGAGATGATGTATCACCATTTTATCACAGAGACTTTTCTGTCAAATCAACTAAAATATTTCAGAATACTAAAAAGTACAATTTTCTGGAAATGGTTCAAAAGGTGAAGCCCAAAAGCTCACAGTTTCTAGTTGTGTAAGGTAAGGTAAATTATTTATCTCTTTAAAATGTTTCAACATTAGGGCACCTGGGTGGTGCAGTAGGTTAAATGTAGGACTTTTGGGTTTTGCTCAGATCGTGATCTCAGGGCCATAAGATGGAGCCCTCTCCAGGCTGAGCACAGAGTCTGCTTAAGTTTCTCCCTCTGCCTCTCCCCTCACTGCCCAAAACAAATAAATAAATCTTTAAAAAAATGTTTCAACATTAATTCACTAAAATATAGATTAAAAATCAATGTAATTCACCATATCACAAAATAAAGATGAAATAATACATAGTCATCACAATAAATGAACATTAAAGCATTGACAAAATCCAAAATCCATTTATGATGAAATTTTTTGGGATTTTTAGAAATGAAATATAGCTTTTTTGACATCCTCTCCCCTCCCAAAAAAATTCCATATAAAAGCCTACTGACAATATCCTATTTATACATAATGATGAAAGGCAATTTCCCCTCTAAGAACAGATTTAAAAAGAAGATGTGCTCTTTTACCACTCATGTTTAATATTACAGTGGAGGCTTAAGTGATGCAATAATGCAAGCAAAATGAATGAAAAGCAAAGAAATTGAGAAAACGAAATACAATTTTCTTTATTTGTAGACAATGTGAATATTGACCTAGATAACACAAATAATTCACAAACAAGCTACTAGAAATAATTGATTTGGGAATTGTTGTAGACTAGAATTGTTGTAATATTCTAGTTCAATAAAAATCTTGCTATATATCTTGCTATCTATTTTAGCAAAGAATGGTTTTAATTTAAATGAAATATAAATAAAATTAATTTAATTTAAATATAAAGATAAAAATAAATTTAAATACAGTACCACTTAAAATTACACAAGTGAACATGAAATACTAATGGAAGGAATCAAGGAAGATCTCGTATGAGAAAGTGTAGAGTGTTTATGGAATAGTAGCATCAGTATGGCTAAGAAATCAATTCTTTCCAAATTGTCCTATAAACTGAATACATTCTTTATCAAAGTTCCATTAGGATTTTGTGGAACTTAACAAAATGGTTCTAAAATTTATAACCAAATGTAAAGAAACTAGAATAGTTTCTAGAGATAATTTTTAAAAAGAACAAACTTATAGGAAAAATACTACTTATTAACAAGACATCTATAATCCTAAATAACCAAGCATATATTGTCAATGGAACAGAAGAAGATAAAAGAACAGAATAAAATCTGGAATTAGACCCATATATAGAAGGTCGATTTTCAAGAAAGTTGCAAAGGCAATTCAGTTGGCATCCTTTAGTATTTTAACGAGAGGTGCCGAGACAATTAGGCATGTATATAAAAATGAAAGCTGAATAATTTCTCACCCAATCTTTAATAATTAACTCCAAATTGACCATAAATTTTATTTTAAAACATAACTTTTAAACAATTCATGAAGAAAATACAACAGAAAAAGATGTGTGACACTGGTGTGGTTGACATTGCTTAGATACAGATCCACAGTCACATTTTTTAAAAATCTATGTGGGTATTCAATGGAGATTAAAAGCTTTTCCAATGCCAAAGATACTTGTAAGAGAATGAAAAAACAAACCATCAACTCCAAGAAAATATTTTCAGAACTCATATCTAATAAAGGATCTATAATCACAATATATACACATCTCTCAACACTGATCAATAGGACTCCTGGCTTCCTTTAGAACATAGAAAGCTGGAGTTAGCAGCATTTCCATGCAGAGCAAAACCAAAAACCTGAAAGATCGCACAGTGAGCAAGTTCCTTAAACCCATCTGAGAACTGATATGGTGGAGAAATCTGAGGGAAGAGGGTGCCTGCAGGGCCCGGCAGACAGGAGCACCTACTTTGCATGAGCAGAGGCTGGGAAACATTGGGAGAGAGTTCAACCATTTACTCTAACAGATCACCAGGAATGGACTACGGCAGAGTGAGGGAACCCAGAAGTCTCGGGGTTTGGAGCTAAGGGGATGCTCAGTTCTCACTCCCAGGTAATTTTCAGGCACTGTAGTGAGTGCAGCCATGTGGGAAAGCACTGGGAGCAGGATCTCATGGTCAGGGCCTTGGGAGTAGGAAGAGTGCCACTGCATAAGACTCGACCTGGACTCTTCTCTCATATTCCTAATAGCAAAGGTCTTATATTACTGGAGAAGTGCAATAAATGTGTTTATAAGTGATGAAGGTGCTGGTGAAAACCCCATGGAACTAGAGGAGGGGAAGAACAACAACAACAACAACAAAAAAAAAAAAAAAAAAACAAAGGAAACAATCATAAAAAGAAAGATGGAAAGAGGAAAGACAGAAAGAAGAGAAAGGAAAAGGAAAGAAAAGAAAGAAAGAAAAAAGAAAGGAAAGAAAGGAAAGGAAAGGAAAGGAAAGGAAAGGAAAGAAGAAAAGAAAAGAAAAAAAGAAAAGAAAATAAAAGAAAAGAAAAGAAAAGAAGAAAAAAAGAAGAAAAGAAAAGAAAAGAAAAAAGAAAGAAAAGAAAAGAAAAGAAGAAAGAAAAGAAAAGAAAAGAAAAGAAGAAAGAAAGAAAGAAAGGAAAAGAAAGAAAAAAGAACAGAACAGGAGGGAGGGTGGGGGTAAGGAAGGAAGGAAGGAAGGAAGGAAGGAAGGAAGGAAGGAAAGAGGAAGGAAGGAAGGAAGGAAGGAAGGAAGGAAGGAAGGAAGGAAGGAAGAGGAAGGAAGGAAGGAAGGAAGGAAGGAAGGAAGGAAGGAAGGAAGAAGGAAGGAAGGAAGGAAGGAAGGAAGGAAGGAAGGAAGGAAGGAAGGAAGGAAGGAAGGAAGGAAGGAAGGAAAAATGGGAAAGAAGGAAGGAAGGAGGAAAGAAATTTTATCTGTGGGCCAGGGGCAGGAATGCATTCTGAGCTGTTTCTTGGCTGAGAATGGGACACACCATTTCCAAAGCCACACCTAGAACAAAGTGTGAGGCCACACCTAGAACAAAATGGGCTTACTGGGAATGACTGGGAAGAGAAATCTAACATGACCCACCTCAACCAGCAACCAGCAAGGATAAGCAGCAGTCTGCAGTAAGGGAAGGACATGTGTAGGAAGGGAAATAGTCTTTGATGGGCAGTACACAGGACAGACCAGCTCTGAGGCCGAGGCAGAGCTAGAAGAGAGGGACAGACAGACAAGCCCACACCTGGAATACCTATGCCAAGGGGAGGCCTGGAAGCCTGTGTTGCTAATGCTGACCTCTGTGACAACAAATCTCAAACCACCCCACTCCTGACCACATTGACCTGATCGCCCACCCTAAAGGCCTACCTAGCAGAAGAAAAGGCACGATGATTTTCAGGCAGAAAAACTGTAGTTTTGCATCTCCTGCCCTTCATAAAATATTTGATGTTCAATGCATGATGCTGATGTTTACATAAAACAAAAACAATGACGACCAAGAAAAGAAAATCTCAAAGAAGAAAACAACCAGCCAACAGAAACAGACTGAGATAGGACCAGGTTATTGGGATAACCAGAGAGAGAATTGAAAATATCTGTGAATTGTGTTCTGAAAGCTCTAGTGGAAATAATGGACATCACAAGAGATCGGGTGAGTAAATTCAGCAGAGAAATGAAAACTCCCCGACAAAAAGCAAATGGAAAGGCAAGGAATGAAACGCATAGTAAAGGAGATGATAAACACCTACCATGGGTTCATCAGTATATCTCAAATAGCTTAGAAAACATTTGGTTCCCTTGAAGAGGGGCTAGTTCCAACTGTGCAATCTGTGACAAACACACACACAAAAGAAGGCAGAAGCACAATAAACAAAACACACATTCACATAGAACAGAGCATCCAAGAGCTAGGGAGCAGCAAATGACTCAGCTTACTTGTAAGTGAAAGCCTGGAAGTACAAAAGAGAAAATTGGGCAGGTGATATGTATGAAGAAATAGTGGCCAAGAATTATGTGAACAAAAGCCACCAAACCACAGGTCTCAGAAACTCAAAAGATTTTTAAAGACGAGTGGAGGGAGAAGAGAAACCACACGTGCAGAGAAACAAAGATAGCAGTTAGAGGCGATGTCTCAAAACTAAGTAAGCCAAACTCAGTTTCTTCAACGTTGGAAAAAAGAAACAAAACTAAGCAAGCAAGCAAGACATTGCAGTGACTTAATTAAAACACTGAACATCACATCACAAGAACTGGACTTCTATCACAGGCAAAATTATCTTAGAAAAAGAAATTTAAATTATCGTTTGTAATTCTCATTATGTGTGTGCCACATCCTTCATGGTTGTCTTATAGACCGTGGCTATTCTTATTCTCTTTCTCTCTCTCTTTTTTTTTTTTTTTTCAATTTTTGCTTTTCAGAGTCTCTATTGATACATCCTCCTGCTGAGAGTCTTTTCTCTGCTGGGTCCAGGCTACGAATAAACCCTCCGAAGGCCTTCATTTCTGTTATAGTGCTTATTACCTTCAGCATTTCTTTTGGGTTCTTTCTTAGGATTTCCATCTTCTGCTTTCATTGTCCATCTGTTCTTGCATGCTGTCCACTTTATCCATTAGATTGCCCGTGATTTCATAGTTGTTTTAAATTCCCAGTCTGGTAATTCCGACACCCCTGCCATGTCTGATTCTGATGCTTGCTCTCTCTCCTTGAACTATGTTTTTTTTGCTTTTGTTTTTGTTTTTGCTTTTTTTTTTTTTTTTTTTTTTGCCTTGTAACTGTTTAGCAATAGCCAGATACGACATATCCTGGATAAAGGAACTGCTGGAAATAGGCCTTTGGGTCGTGGCGATAGGTATGGGGCAGGGGAAGTGTTCTGTGATCCTAGGATTGCCTCCCAGTCGCTGGTGAGCCTATGTCTCTGGATTGGACACTTGATGGAGGTTTTTCTCACTTTTCCTTTTCTCTCCAGCTCAGGAGGGACAGGATAGCAAGAGCTGGCTGGGGCTGCATTATTTCCCTTTTTCCAGATCAGGTAGGCTCAGATGATGCCCCAGCAGGTTAGATTCTGGTTAACTGGTTTCTCCTGGGGGGCAGCCTTGTTAAGAAAAACCAAGTGCTCTGGGGATTTCAAAGCAATTCCTTTTCCTGGTCCCCTGTACAAGCACAAAGGGATTTTTCTCGGATGTTTATTGTCGCAACATAGTTGAGCTGCTGGAGGTAAATCTCACAATATCGTGGGCACCCCCTAATATTAGGTCTTCCTGGAATGTGTGATTCTCACACTTGTCCACGCTGAGCCTCCAGCAAATTAGCAATTTATTACAGTCGGTTTTCCCCATGTGGTTCCAATTCCCAGCGTGTCCACCTCCTGAGTCTGCACAGGGGCAGCTGTCTCTCTGATCTGGGTGGGTTTGGGGGAACGGTGTGGGCAGCAATCTGCCCTGTCTTCTCCTCCTCATTATGGATTCAAGAAGAGTTTTCATTTTTCAGTTTCTTCAGCATTTCACTTGCTGTTAGGATGGACTGGCAACTTCCAAGCTCCTTACATGGGGAACCAGAAATGAGCAGTGTCGCTCTCTTGTTTCCTCATGGGTGGCTCTCCTTCTCTTAACAAAATCTATTGCAACCAGCTCCTCTTCTTTGCCAGAAAACGGAAGTGTACTATGTCCTGCATATGTCAACATTAGAAGGGAGTGGCCTGTCCTCTAAGGTCCCTCTTCTGATCTAGTCATAGTACAGACATTCTGGTGAAACTGTATTTCAGTGTCATGAGGAAATGCGACAAGTTGAAAAAATGTTGGATAACATTTGGCCACGACCATCTGCCAACGAGATCTTAGAATCTGATGTCTATAAGCATGTACGATTCTGCAATTAAGCCCCAATAATGCTACTTCTATCAATTTACAGCCAATACAACAAATTGAGGAGGTTAGTAAGGCTTATGTGGAGCTTTACTGATAAAAAGTTTTGTGCATGCTTTACTCTGTTGATTTTGCATTTATACTGTATTTATCATTATTATTTCCACATTACAGGTCATGCAGCAGAGACTCAGAAAGAAAAAATGCTCTGCCCTAGAGCACTTTAGATGTGAACTTTGAAACCTCCATTTTTTTTTTTAAAGATTTTATTTATTTACCCATGAGAGACACAGTGACATAGGCAGAAGGAGAAGCAGGCTTCCCACAGAGATCCCCATGCGGGACTCCATCCCACAACCCCAGGATCTGACCTGAGCCAAAGGCAGACACTCAACCACTGAGCCACCTAGGTGCCCCCAAACCTACATTTTTTTTTATCCTATATTTTATTTTATATTTTTTACTTCGGTTCACAATTGATTTATACAGAGATTGCCCCCTAAAATAGATTACAGTTTTATAGCACAGACTTGGAAAAACAGAGACCTCTTCCACACCAAAGTTGGTGAAATATATATCCCAGGCTTATTACTGTAAGTGTATAAAATCTCTCCTTTTGTAGAAACAATGTTCTTGATTTAACGTTGGAGAGGCTGAATAATCAATCAATAACAAATTTTTTACCTTAACTGTAAATATAATCTGAGTGCATTGTAGATTTCAATTTGCAATTTATCAATCGCTTGATAGATGATAGAAAACTTCTTCCAAAGAGCCTTGTTAACTGAGTTTTGCAATGCCATATGATATTAATCATAGGTTTCAAATATGTCATGCTTTTAATTTCCCAGTGATCCATACTCTTCAACACTTGTCCTCAATTTTAATGTTTAAAAGGAGCATTTAATGAGAATTTCTTCTTGGTGGCAGCCAGTGACTCCACATGAAGGCATTAAGGTATTTTCCTTTCTTTAAAAACTATTGATCTCATATGTTTCGATTCTGCCAGAAGCATTTCCCTCTTGGCCACCTAAAAATAAAGACAGCCTTACCCAACACTAATGTACCATTCTATTTTCAGTGAGTGACTGTTTTGTTTTGTTGATTGATTTAATTGAGGGCACAAAAAGTAAGCCTATTTATGCTTGTTATGAAGAGATGGAGGGAAGGGTTTCACAAACCCACAGAGGGACAACCCCGGTGTCCCTGGAAAGATTCATGGAGAGGAAAAGGCTGTTTTCAGCTGTGAATCAGGAAAGACATGTGTGTCCTTAAAAAAAATTGCTGCTGAAATAGAATAGTATTGTACAGGCAGGGTAGCTCCTTGGCAATTATAATACCACCTAGGTATGAAAAAGTAAAAGAATACTTTGTGTTTTGTATTTTATTATTATTTTTTAACTATGAAAAAATTTCCAGGACAGCTTGGAGGATATATAATGGACAGTATTACTCCTTTTGCCTTTAGATGCTCCTTCATCAATCTGGAAGAAAGAATGAAACAGATTTAGGTTTGCTGTTCCATGCTCGCATCTTCGAGTCTGTCTCTGTATAGTTTATCATTTAAAAAAAATGGTGGGTGGCTTGTAAAAACCTGGGTGGCTCAGTGATTGAGCGTCTGCCTTTGGCTCAGGTCATGATGCTGAGGTCTTGAGATTGAGTCCCGCATCAGGCTCTCTGCCTGTGTCTGTGCCTCTCTCTGTGTCTCTCATGAATAAATAAATAAGATATTAAAAAAATTAAAATAGCAGACTGTAAAACAGACTTGACAATATGAACATCAAATAACAAACACAGGTTTGCTTACTCCTGGCCTGACCACACCAGCTTGGGATGCAGAAAAAAAACAGGATTATCATTATCTCCGGAAGGCAGTTTGGCTATGGACTGGTCCAATTTGAGTGTGGGCCCCCTTTCCACACCTCTCCACACCTGCTTAGGAAAACATTCCTTCCAAATTAAGATGTTGTTCTGCCTTAGAGGATGTGAAATGGATAAAGTTCTCTCTACCTTTACACCATGTGGAAATCACTGACAAAATGATCCTGAATATGTATTTGTGCTAATAAACACAACTTCTATAGTGTGTGATTTGGTGTCTAGTTTTCAATATATTACAGATACACCATAGATCATATCTCATTAATATTTTGTCCACTTAAAATGGCAAGAATTATCTTAAAATAACGATCCAAATGAAAAGCAACCTGTAGCAAACATAGGGTTGTGTTTTAATCAGAGTCTGTGTTTGAAATGGTTAGGTACATTTGTTCTATGGTGTTTTAAGATGAATAATCCCATTAACTCTTCAATGGGACTGTAATTATTTTTTGCAAATTGAATGTGGAGTTTAAAGAGATGATGTGATGATATATATTTTTTTAAATTAAATTCATGATTCCTGGAAATCAGAAGTAATGCAGAGTTTAACATCTGGCTAAAAATAACAAACTAACTTTTAAGGGAATAGGCGCATCGCCTTCATGTACGAATGCTTGGCATCTAATTTACTCTTGAAGAATGAAAATGGAAAAGAAAGAGAGATTTCATGACCTGATCCTTTATAAAAGCAGTCCAAGTAGAAGGCTAGTAGCTCAGCTGAGAGGTCATGGAAAGCCAGAGGAGAAAATTGTAGCATATGTGGCAATAAGATTTTTTAAGGGATACCTGGTTTTGTCAGACCCATTGATCTCCTTATACCATTTACAAGAATTGATTTAAATATTAGTCTTATTTGCTTCTTCCTGAAATTAACAAGCTGAAACCATTCTGTTAGCTTACTTGTGTTAGACATGCAAGTCGACACTGTTTTATGAGAACAATTAATATAATCTGTCAAAGTTGAGGAAACTCTTCATTTACAAATATTTCTATTAGATTTTCAGTTATTTGAGCTGAACTTTGATTTCTATGTTGTGTAATATAAATTTATATATGAGCCACTTCTTATAGAAGCTCTATCATAATTTTTTGCAAAATCAGTTTTTCCTCATTTTTCAACTTTTTGTGTAATCCCAATTCTACAAAAATGTTGCAGGGCTAATTCATTTATGAATTCATTTGTTCTGCAGAGCCAAATAACTCGTGGAACCTACCTTTAAGGGCTTAAAATCTAGGTGGATACAGACAAATATACAGATACTTTCATATCTAACAAAGTGTGTTATGAAGAGTGAACAAGAAATAAATTTAACTAGAAGTTGTTTTCACATAAGAGGGTGTCATTTATCTGAATGATAGGAAATTCATAAAGTTTAGGTAAGAGGTGAATTGGAGCAAAGCTACTCTGGATTAATAGAATAGTTTGAACAATGTCTTAGAGACTAAAATATAAAGCATGTTTTTAGAACCGTAAGCAGTTGATGTCAAATTACATATATGGTATGGGAGGGGAGGGGCACGATGGCGAAAGAGTAGGGTCCCCAAGTCACCTGTCCCCACCAAATTACCTAAATAACCTTCAAATCATCCTGAAAATCTACGAATGCGGCCTGAGATTTAAAGAGAGAACAGCTGGAACGCTACAGTGAGAAGAGTTCGCGCTTCTATCAAGGTAGGAAGACGGGGAAAAAGAAATAAAGACACAAAAGGCCTCCAAGGGGGAGGGGCCCCGCGAGGAGCCGGGCTGAGGCCGGGGCGAGTGTCCCCAGGACAGGAGAGCCCCGTCCCGGAGGAGCAGGAGCTGCACCGACCTTCCCGGGCGGAAAGGGGCTCGCGGGGAGTTGGAGCAGGACCCAGGAGGGCGGGGATGCCCTCGGGCTCCCGGGGACACTAACAGACACCTGCGCCCCGGGAGATGCGCCGAGCTCCCTAAGGGCTGCAGCGTGCACGGCGGGACCCGGAGCAGCTCGGGGGGCTCGGGGGCGGCTCCGCGGAGGGGGCTGCGGGGCGGGAGGAGCTCGGGGGCTCGGGGGCGGCTCCGCGGAGGGGGCTGCGGGGCGGGAGGAGCTCGGGGGCTCGGGGGCGGCTCCGCGGAGGGGGCTGCGGGGCGGGAGCGCGAATCCAACAGCGCAGGCTCCCGAGCACAGGGCGCCGGGACACACTCAGGATCCGGCCTCCCCCGGGACAGGCAGAGGCCGGGAGGGCCCAGGACAGCGAGAACGCTCCTGCCCCAGCTGAGCAGATCAGCGGCCCCGCCCGGAGCCTCCAGGCCCTGCAGACGGAGTTCCTGCCGGAGCTGAATCCAGGTTTCCAGAGCTGCCCCGCCACTGGGGCTGTTCCTCCTGCGGCCTCACGGCGTAAAAAACCCCCACTGAGCCCTGCACCAGGCAGGGGGCAGAGCAGCTCCCCCAAGTGCTAACACCTGAAAATCAGCACAACAGGCCCCTCCACCAGAAGACCAGCTAGACGGACAGGTTCCAGGGGAAGTCAAGGGACTTAAAGTACACAGAATCAGAAGATACTCCCCCGTGGTTTTTTTTTTTTTTTTCCTCTTTTGTTTTGTTTTGCTTTTTGATTTGTTTCCTTCCCCCACCCTTTTTTTCCTTTCTTTTTCTTTCTCTTTTTCTTCTTTTTTTTTCTTCCTTTTTTTTTTTTTCTCTTTCTCTTTTCTTTCCTTCTTTCTCTCCTCTCTTTTTCTCCTTTTCCCAGTACAACTTGCTTTTGGCCACTCTGCACTGAGCAAAATAACTAGAAGGAAAACCTCACCTCAAAAGAAAGAATCAGAAACAGTCCTCTCTCCCACAGAGTTACAAAATCTGGATTACAATTCAATGTCAGAAAGCCAATTCAGAAGCACTATTGTACAGCTACTGGTGGCTCTAGAAAAAAGTATAAAGGACTCAAGAGACTTCATGACTGCAGAATTTAGATCCAATCAGGCAGAAATTAAAAATCAATTGAATGAGATGCAATCCAAACTAGAAGTCCTAACGACGAGGGTTAACGAGGTGGAAGAACGAGTGAGTGACGTAGAAGACAAGTTGATGGCAAAGAGGGAAACTGAGGAAAAAAGAGACAGACAATTAAAAGACCATGAAGACAGATTAAGAGAAATAAACGACAGCCTGAGGAAGAAAAACCTACGTTTAATTGGTGTTCCTGAGGGCGCCGAAAGGGCCAGAGGGCCAGAATATGTATTTGAACAAATCATAGCTGAAAACTTTCCTAATCTGGGAAGGGAAACAGGCATTCAGATCCAGGAAATAGAGAGATCCCCCCCCCCAAAATCAATTAAACCATTCAACACCTCGACATTTAACAGTGAAGCTTGCAAATTCCAAAGATAAAGAGAAGATCCTTAAAGCAGCAAGAGACAAGAAATCCCTGACTTTTATAGGGAGGAGTATTAGGGTAACAGCAGAGCTCTCCACAGAGACCTGGCAGGCAAGAAAGGGCTGGCAGGATATATTCAGGGTCCTAAATAAGAAAAAACATGCAACCAAGAATACTTTATCCAGCAAGGCTCTCATTCAAAATGGAAGGAGAGAGAAAGAGCTTCCAAGATAGGCAGCAACTAAAAGAATATGTGACCTCCAAACCAGCTCTGCAAGAAGTTTTACGGGGGACTCTTAAAATTCCCCTTTAAGAAGAAGTTCAGTGGAACAATCCACAAAAACAAGGATTGAATAGATATCATGATGACACTAAACTTATATCTCTCAATAGTAACTCTGAACGTGAACGGGCTTAATGACCCCATCAAAAGCACAGGGTTTCAGACTGGATAAAAAAGCAGGACCCATCCATTTGCTGTCTACAAAAGACTCATTTTAGACAGAAGGACACCTGTAGCCTGAAAATAAAAGGTTGGAGAACCATTTACCATTTGAATGGTCCTCAAAAGAAAGCAGGGGTAGCCATCCTTATATCAGATAAACTAAAATTTACCCCGAAGATTGTAGTGAGAGATGAAAAGGGACACTATCTCATACTTAAAGGAACTATCCAACAAGAGGACTTAACAATCCTCAATATATATGCCCCGAATGTGGGAGCTGCCAAATATATATCAATTAATAACCAAAGTGAAGAAATACTTAGATAATAATACAATTATACTTGGTGACCTCAATCTAGCTCTTTCTATACTCGATAGGTCTTCTAAGCACAACATCTCCAAAGAAACGAGAGCTTTAAATGATACACTGGACCAGATGGATTTCACAGATATCTACAGAACTTTACATCCAAACTCAACTGAATACACATTCTTCTCAAGTGCACATGGAACTGTCTCCAGAATAGACCACATACTGGGTCACAAATCGGGTCTGAACTGATACCAAAAGATTGGGATCGTCCCCTGCATATTCTCAGACCATAATGCCTTGAAATTAGAACTAAATCACAACAAGAAGTTTGGAAGGACCTCAAACACGTGGAGGTGAAGGACCATACTGCTAAAAGATGAAAGGATCAACCAGGAAATTAAGGAAGAATTAAAAAGATTCATGGAAACTAATGAGAATGAAGACACAACCATTCAAAATCTTTGGGATGCAGCAAAAGCAGTCCTAAGGGGGAAATACATCACAATACATGCATCCATCCAAAAACTGGAAAGAACTCAAATACAAAAGCTAACCTTACACATAAAGGAGCTAGAGAAAAAACAGCAGATGGACCCTACGTCCAGCAGAAGAAGAGAGTTAATAAAGATTTGAGCAGAACTCAATGAAATCGAGACCAGAAGAACTGTGGAACAGATCAACAGAACCAGGAGTTGGTTCTTTGAACGAATTAATAAGATAGATAAACCATTAGCCAGCCTTATTAAAAAGAAGAGAGAGAAGACTCAAATTAATAAAATCATGAATGAGAAAGGAGAGATCACTACCAACACCAAAGAAATACAAACAATTTTAAAAACATATTATGAACAGCTATACGCCAATAAATTAGGCAATCTAGAAGAAATGGACGCATTCCTGGAAAGCCACAAACTACCAAAACTGGAATGGGAAGAAATAGAAAACCTGAACAGGCCGATAACCAGGGAGGAAATTGAAGCAGTCATCAAAAACCTCCCAAGACACAAGAGTCCAGGCCCAGATGGCTTCCCAGGGGAATTCTATCAAACGTTTAAAGAAGAAATCATACCTATTCTCCTAAAGCTGTTTGGAAAGATAGAAAGAGATGGAGTATTTCCAAATTCGTTCTATGAGGCCAGCATCACCTTAATTCCAAAACCAGACAAAGACCCCACCAAAAAGGAGAATTACAGACCAATATCCCTGATGAACATGGATGCAAAAATTCTCAACAAGATACTGGCCAATAGGATCCAACAGTACATTAAGAAAATTATTCACCATGACCAAGTAGGATTTATCCCTGGGACACAAGGCTGGTTCAACACTCGTAAAACAATCAATGTGATTCATCATATCAGCAAGAGAAAAACAAAGAACCATATGATCCTGTCAATAGATGCAGAGAAAGCATTGACAAAATACAGCATCCATTCCTGATCAAAACTCTTCAGAGTGTAGGGATAGAGGGAACATTCTTTGACATCTTAAAAGCCATCTACGAAAAGCCCACAGCAAATATCATTCTCAATGGGGAGCACTGGGAGCCTTTCCCCTAAGATCAGGAACAAGACAGGGATGTCCACTCTCACCACTGCTGTTCAACATAGTACTGGAAGTCCTAGCCTCAGCAATCAGACAACAAAAAGACATTAAAGGCATTCAAATTGGCAAAGAAGAAGTCAAACTCTCCCTCTTTGCCGATGACATGATACTCTACATAGAAAACCCAAAAGTCTCCACCCCAAGATTGCTAGAACTCATACAGCAATTCGGTAGCGTGGCAGGATACAAAATCAATGCCCAGAAGTCAGTGGCATTTCTATACACTAACAATGAGACTGAAGAAAGAGAAATTAAGGAGTCAATCCCATTTACAATTGCACCCAAAAGCATAAGATACCCAGGAATAAACTTAACCAAAGAGGTAAAGGATCTATACCCTCAAAACTATAGAACACTTCTGAAAGAAATTGAGGAAGACACAAAGAGATGGAAAAATATTCCATGCTTATTGATTGGCAGAATTAATATTGTGAAAATGTCAATGTTACCCAGGGCAATTTACACGTTTAATGCAATCCCTATCAAAATACCATGGACTTTCTTCAGAGAGTTAGAACAAATTATTTTAAGATTTGTGTGGAATCAGAAAAGACCCCGAATAGCCAGGGGAATTTTAAAAAAGAAAACCATATCTGGGGGCATCACAATGCCAGATTTCAGGTTGTACTACAAAGCTGTGGTCATCAAGACAGTGTGGTACTGGCACAAAAACAGACACATAGATCAATGGAACAGAATAGAGAACCCAGAAGTGGACCCTGAACTTTATGGTCAACTAATATTCCATAAAGGAGGAAAGACTATCCACTGGAAGAAAGTCTCTTCAATAAATGGTGCTGGGAAAATTGGACATCCACATGCAGAAGAATGAAACTAGACCACTCTCTTGCACCATACACAAAGATAAACTCAAAATGGATGAAAGATCTAAACGTGAGACAAGATTCCATCAAAATCCTAGAGAAGAACACAGGCAACACCCTTTTTGAACTCGGCCACAGTAACTTTTTGCAAAATACATCCACGAAGGCAAGAGAAACAAAAGCAAAAATGAACTATTGGGACTTAATCAAGATAAGAAGCTTCTGCACAGCAAAGGATGCAGTCAACTAAACTAAAAGACAACCTACAGAATGGGAGAAGATATTTGCAAATGACGTATCAGATAAAGGGCTAGTTTCCAAGATCTATAAAGGACTTATTCAACTCAACACCAAAGAAACAAACAATCCAATCATGAAATGGGCAAAAGACATGAACAGAAATCTCACAGAGGAAGACATAGACATGGTCAACATGCACATGAGAAAATGCTCTGCATCACTTGCCATCAGGGAAATACAAATCAAAACCACAATGTGATACCACCTCACACCAGTGAGAATGGGGAAAATTAGCAAGGCAGGAAGCCACAAATGTTGGAGAGGATGCGGAGAAAAGGGAACCCTCTTACACTGTTGGTGGGAATGTGAACTGGTGCAGCCACTCTGGAAAACTGTGTGGAGGTTCCTCAGAGTTAAAAATAGACCTGCCCTACGACCCAGCAATTGCACTGTTGGGGATTTACCCCAAAGATTCAGATGCAATGAAACGCCGGGACACCTGCACCCCGATGTTTCTAGCAGCAATGTCCACAATAGCCAAACTGTGGAAGGAGCCTCGGTGTCCATCGAAAGATGAATGGATAAAGAAGATGTGGTTTATGTATACAATGGAATATTACTCAGCTATTAGAAACGACAAATACCCACCATTTGCTTCCACGTGGATGGAACTGGAGGGTATTATGCTGAGTGAAGTAAGTCAGTCGGAGAAGGACAAACATTATATGGTCTCATTCATTTGGGGAATATAAATAATAGTGAAAGGGAATATAAGGGAAGGGAGAAGAAATGTGTGGGAAATATCAGAAAGGGAGACAGAACATAATGACTGCTAACTCTGGGAAATGAACTTGGGGTGGTAGAAGTGGAGGAGAGTGGCGGGTGGGAGTGAATGGGTGACGAGCACTGGGGGTTATTCTGTATGTTGGTGAATTGAACACCAGTAAAAAATAAATAAAAAAAAAACATATATGGTATGGTAATCATTATACAGGACATGAGAGGGAAGAGAAAGAAAGGAGTTTTATAATTAGGTTTTTTCCACCCAAAACCAGACATTAGAGTTATGAGAACAAAGCCGAGTTGCTTGCATGATTTTTCAGAAATACAAACATATAACTTTTAAGCATAGAGTAGAATCTTTAATGCATATGAAAGTGCACACACTTATGTATTTTTTTAAAAATTGCACCCACTAAATAAGTTAATAAAAAGTAATTGAATAGAATCCAACATCACCAAGTTACCTTCAACCTAATATGAGTTGGATTTTCTGTATTTCCTTATGCCATTTTTTCTTTTTCCTTATTTGCTCTTGTCAACAATGACCTTGAGTCTTACCCACACTTTTTTCTTGACTGAGCATTACCTTTCCTGAATTCTGTGGTCTTTCTTCCTGACAAGCAAAATACCTTTAGCTTTGAAGATTGAGTCTCTTTTTTTGGGAATTGTGACCAATACATGGTTTTATTTTGGTACTTTTAAAAATAATTGCTATATGGCAACAATTTTTATAATGACATTTCAGCTATTAATAAAGAAAAATTTTCTGTGGCTACATGCTACTGTGGGCAGATGAGATTATGAGCTACAGAATCTAAAAACTGGATCTGAATTATGGTTCTGCCATTAACAAGCTAGAAATTTCTTCACTTATAGAGTGATAATATTGGCCATCTATTAAGGTTTTGTGATAATAACAGAATATAGTGTACCGATTCCAGAGGTTTATAGCATAAATGTACAAACACAATTCAATTAAAACCTTGCTGTTTGTATCAAAAATCCTCTGGCTTCACTGCATCCACATCACCTGCTCCTCCCTTTTCTGATTTCACTGTCCCTCTTATTCTCATGGTAAAACATGTCCCTAAACTACAATTCTGAAATTAACATAAATTCCATTAATAAAGAAATAATGTAATATTTAGTAAGCCACCACACTGAGTGCATGTTGAATTGTAAACAATTCCCCTCTTTCAATTTGTCCATGATTCCTTGGAAGGCAGCTACACTAACCACCATACCACCAATGCTCTGGTGCATGATTCCTTGATTTATAATCATGTCCTCTCCATCCCATCCAACTTTTGGAAGTGTTATCATCTCCAATGTCCTGTGTCTGTCACTGCTGTTCTACATTCCACCTGGAACTATTCACCAACACATTCTCCTTCAGTGATTGCTCTGCGGTTTTGCTTATATTCAATAGCAGAAATCCAGTTTCCTGTAACACTCAGAGGCTCAGTTTCTCACCCCTGTCATTAATGACTTTGCAAGATCACACTCACACCACCAATCTTTTCTTCCTGATGTGATCATGTAAGCCACGATAAACGCATAACCTGAGGAATCCATCTTTTTTGGGGAAAGATTTTCTCAATTCCATGTGAAGCTTATTTCCTGTCAACAAAGCTAACACTAGAGAGAGGCTGGTCATCCACTCATGACAGGAGGGCCAGTTAATAAAGTGTGACTCTAAAAGCAGAGATACAGTTCTATCCCTTTGTACATCAGCATGTTAATAAATTAATTTTTGCTATAATATTCTCAGCCTTGAGTAGAGATGATTACAGTATAAATGAGCATTGTGAGGAAAAATGCACAGCAAGTCCAGTGTTGGAAAATAGATGTTAACTGTCATCATTATTACTACCATGATTATAGTCATAGCAGATCTAAGAGCAATCACTCATGCTGTTTTGTGTGGAAAATTGTCTTTTATTTTCTTTCCTTTTTTCTTCCTTTCTTTTTGTTTGGTAAGCATTTTTTCCCTAGTAAAATACTGATATTAACTATAGTGTAATATAATTATTATATTTTATCAGAGATTAACTAGCTGTTTTCAAGGATTCTGTCCACCAGTATTTCCAACTTGCTTGTGAAAATTCAGTCAAAGGTCTACAGATTTCCTCTTGTTCAGTGTGGAGCCTAAGCGGGTCATAAATTGGAGGTGTCTGCATTCTTGTGAGAAAGGTACGACAGTTACTTTCTTCATTTTAGAAGAAATGATTGTCATAAAGAAGGTCATCACTTTTTTTTTAATCCGTAGAGCTTATATGCATTATTTTGATGTAACTATTTGAATTTTCTGCCCCAGAGTAAACATTTTAATGCTTTATATCAATATTTGGAAGGGAACTATTTACCATGCTCTGCATTTTTGCTTTATATATCCCTCAGCACAAAGGAGAACTTTTATGATGTTTTTCCATTAATGCATTTGTTTTAAGAAGGCTGGAATTCAGCAACCATTCTTCTTTACTCCTTGATTCATAGATTCTCTAAGGCCCTTGCTTCTTAATGCAGGGTGTATTGATATACTGATTTAATATAGTAGCAGCCCTTATTGAGATATACCTCCCTAATGCCATCGGGAGCAATGAACCAGATAAGACGCTTGCAATATTAAAATCAATTAAAATCTCCCCCTTCAAAAAAAAGTTAAATTGCATTTTTATGATGGAATCAATTTGTAGAGTTGGCTACTGAGCAATTAAGGGAGAAAATTCAGCTGGGATTTCTTGTTTCTCTTCCTTTTTTAGCCAGGGATATAGCTTTGATAAGTTAAGTACTACCAATGTCTACTATTGAAGGCCAAAATAAACTTTTCTCTAAAGTGATGGCTTTAACTTTCACATTTCTGTTTACTTCTACTTAGGATTCTCAAGTTTTAAGCTGTCTAAATCAGTCCGTATTGCTAATTCAGTATCTTGGGAAGGCGCATTGACATTTCAGGGAACCAGGTACAGCGTAATGCATTAGTGCAGGAGGAAAGGAGAAATGCTATCCTCTAAATTATTGATAAATATTTTAAAGGTGAAAGAACTGTGGCATTATAGGAACAGTTCTCATTTACTTCTGTATTCCCTTAAAAACATCAAATGCACTTTAGAATATTAAAATTTCTCTGTCATAGATGTACATCATTACTTATTAGTATGATAGTAATCCATAAATCATATAATGGAGTACTAAATAAATATGTTAGGGGTGCCTAGTGTTAGGTTGAGGGCGAAGGGAAATAAAAAAATGAAAAAAAGGGACACCTGGGTGGCTCAGCAGTTGAGTGTCTGCTGTCAGCTCAGGGCATGATCCTGGGATCCAGGATCGAGTCCCGCATTGGGCTCCATGTGGTGAGCCTTCTTCTCCCTCTGCCTGTGTCTCTGTCTCTCTCATGAATAAATAAATATATATTTTTAAATGAAAAAAAAATGTTACTTAAGGACAGGATATCTAAAAATATATGGAAAACATAAGAGTACCTGAGATTACCAGTATGACAATGTAGAGAGGACTATAAGAACTATAAAAGAGTAATTGAGTATCACTGAGGGCTGGCACTGTTAGCAAACACATTATAAGGAGTTTAAACCTCACCTAAGGTTTCAGGGTTATGTACAATTTAAGTGAGAGAACAACAGAGATGCAGAATGTTACTCAATGTTTTGCCATTTTAAAAGCAAAGACTATAGGGGAGCCTGAGTGACTCGGTCAATTAAGCATCTGCTCTTGAGCTCAAGTCTTGATCCCCCGGATCATGAGTTCAAACCCTATGTTGGGCTCCAAGCTGAACGTGGAGTCTACTTTATTTTTTTTTTAAAAGCAAAGACTATATTTTACTAATAAATTGCCCAAATTGCATGTAAGGTGTATTATTTATGGGAACAGGTCCTAGTCAATAAATTCCAGATGTAGTAGTGAGGATCCTCTGCCATTGCAGTTGAAGTCTTTTTGGTTCTCACTGATGAACTTATCATCAGAAGATGGTTACTTCTCTTGAGGGTAAGGCTAAAAGACTACATGGCTTTTGACCTTAAAATCCTCAGACCACTCCCTATAAAAACACATACAAAAGATGAAGAGTGCTATTTTTTCTATGTCTTGTATGGAAACAAAGCCAGGAAGGAATCATCTGTGCAGTAACCGATGGATGATAGGAATCAGCTGTGTAATAATTTATGCAGAAGTTGGTAAAGTTTTAGCTGGGAAGACAGAGAAAGGATCTATTAGAAATAATATATTCTAAGTAATTACTGACAGATCCATTGAGAGGAGAGAAAAACTATGATAAAGGATTTAGAAATTTCAGTTATGAAAGGAGGAAGGACATGTCAGTGATAGTCATAGGATAGTTGTTAAGTAGTGTCTTGATGTGAAAACTTAGGAATTTATATTAAGGAACATAGGGGCTTACCAGGTAAATATTAGGAAATATTCTAAGGAGAACATAAAATATAAAAGTATATCTAAAGATAGACAGAATGCAGAGGAGAAAGTAGTAAAATCACTAATACACAGGTTATAGTCAAAAAGTAAGTATTGTCTAATGGATTTGTGTAGATGAATAGCCACATGGTAAAGACCACGGAGAATTAAAAAGAATCAGATATTTGGTACTCAGCCATTAGAAACGACAAATACTCACCATTTGCTTCAACGTGGATGGACCTGGAGGGTATTATGCTGAGTGAAATAATTGGAAAAGGACAAACATTATATGGTCTCATTCATTTGGGGAATATAAAAATTAGTGAAAGGGAATAAAGGGGAAAGGAGAGAAAATGAATGAAAATATCAGTGAGGGTGACAAAACATGAGAGACACCTAACTCTGGGAAATGAACAAGGGGTGGTGGAAGGGGAGGTGGGCGGAAGATTGGGGTGACTGGGTGATGGGCACTGAGGGGGACACTTGGTGGGATGAGCACTGGGTATAATGCTATATGTTGGCAAATTGAACTCCAATAAAAAATATAAAATATATATATATCACTGTTTTCTCTTTGGAGAAAAAAAAATTGCAGTTGGGAAAAAAAAAAGATATTTGGGAAGTGCAGAGGTATTAGGGAAGAAGGAGGAAGACGAGGTGGAGGAGGAGAAGAAGAAGAAGAAAAAGAATTATTATAGATGATCCCAGAACATTAAGAAGAGTGGAAGAAATTGTGAGAGGAGAAATGTGGAGAAGGCACATTGGTGTGCAGGGGTGGGGTGGGTGCATGATAAGTTAGGTCAATAAGAGCCCTATACTTGATAAGTTAGGTCCTGAAAAATATTCATTCATTATTAAAGGTAAAGGGAATTGAGTAGGTTTCCCAAGATAACAAAAGTAACTTAAATGTCAAAGAGATACTTGAATACTTTAGCTCTTTTTCTGTGTTTCTCCTATTTCTGATCCTCTGCCACCACATGCATACACAAAATATACCTCTAAATATATAAAAGTCAAAAGGCTCAGGAAAAAATGAACTAGTGTTGATTATGTAAAACCAGGATTAAAATTTAATGTGCAGAGATTTACAGTGGCATTCAAAAGCCGACCTATTTCACAGGGATGCAGATTAATGAGGTTAATATCTCACTTTTTTACAGATAAGCTATTCTATATTTTCATCTTTAGACTATTTTTGAATGTAATTTTAGTACAGTTTTTTTTTTTTTCTCATAAGCCTTTACAGAATGATTTCAGCCTGTTGCTTTGCTTAAGTAAATTCACTTTTATAGAATGAAGTAAATTATCATGGGGCTGTATAGTTTTAACTATTCTGAGATAATGGAAGTAATTTTCTTTTTTTTCATTTTGAATTTATTTTAATTTTGTACTAACACTCGGTATAGTCTCTGACACTCTTATTTTCTAGAATTTGCTGAAGGCAACAAAAATCATTTTAATATTCAAAGGGTTATGACAGTAAATAAAATCTTTCAAGTACTTTGTTGAGCAGATTCTCGGATGGTTAAATTATATTTCTCCTGAAAGTCTTAAATCAGAAATATTATTTCAATTAGTCATCCCTATACTATTCTAATATTAGCAAGGAGCTTTAAAATGTATCTCAATACCAATAATATTAAAGCAATGTTGAAATCACTTCGTATGAAAAAATTTGTTGAGTCAATATGAAAAATGTTTGTTTCCATATGGAAAGCAAATTTATCCACCTGAGTAAAGAAAATCTATTTCTTTCTAGTCTCACTAAAAAATACGCTATTATATTTCACTTATATGAAATTCCCTATCTTCACCTACAACTACATTTCTCTCTCTCTCAGTATATGTATATATATGCACTTACAAATATCTATATAGAGAAATATATGTGGAGTTCCCCATGTGTTCATACACATGTTATACATGTATGAAATATATATTTCTCCAAACTTAGATAAGTTTATCATATATTTTTATTTTAGATAACTCATAAACATAGGCACAAGCATTAATTTGTTTCTTTTTTTAAATATGAGAAACCATGTCTATAATGCAAAATTTTATAAAAGACATTATTATGGAAATGTAAAAATATATACAATTTTTAAAAAGGGAAAGTAGTACATGATATAGTTGAAGCAATATTGTCCACATAATAGAGGAAATTCTAATTGACATAGTGACTTAGGCTGTTTAGGAGTGATCCTGTGAAAGTTTTAAAAATGGATAATACTTCAATACATTTCACAGCAAACAGAGGTCAAAATACATATTATAGAAACCCTAATGCTTTCTGTATGAAAGGGCTGTATTTTATATTTCTAGAGATGCCTACTACAGAGATAGGAAGATAGGAAGGTTTCTTGAATCTGTCCTTCACCTAAGATAGTTCTACAGTAGAACAACAATAAGAATAAACAATAAACATCTCTCACATTGTAAAATAACTTTTTACAAATTAACCACAAATTTTTAGCAATTAACCACATGCTATAATTTATTTTCAAATCTTCACATCATGTTCCAAATCATATTATAATTTATTTACAAATTATGTCCAAATGTTAAAATATATCTTCAAATATTTTTCTTGGTTCTCTGCATACTTTTTCAATATGTTCTATCAATTGTTTTTTTTTTTTAGGTTAAGTTTAAAGTCATTGTATTGAAATTTAAGTCAGGTTTGAAAGATCTTTATAAATTGCTTTGGGAAGAATTCATTTCTTTAAGTATTGAGTCTTTTAGTGCATAAACTTCATTAAACTTCTGTGTTGCCAAAAACAGACACATAGATCAATGGAACAGAATAGAGAATCCAGAAGTGGACCCTCAACTTTATGGTCAACTAATATTCCATAAAGGAGGAAAGACTATCCACTGGAAAAAAGACAGTCTCTTCAATAAATGGTGCTGGGAAAATTGGACATCCACATGCAGAAGAATGAAACTAGACCACTCTCTTGCACCATACACAAAGATAAACTCAAAATGGATGAAAGATCTAAATGTGAGACAAGAATCCATCAAAATCCTAGAGAACACAGGCAACACCCTTCTTGAACTTGGCCACAGTAATTTCTTCCAAGATACATCCATGAAAGCAAGAGAAACAAAAGCAAAAATGAACTATTGGGACTTAATCAAGATAAGAAGCTTTTGCACAGCAAAGGATGCAGTCAACAAAACGAAAAGACAACCTACAGAATGGGAGAAGATATTTGCAAATGACGTATCAGATAAAGGGCTAGTATCCAAGATCTATAAAGAACTTATTATACTCAACAGCAAAGAAACAAACAATCCAATCATGAAATGGGCAAAAGATAGGAACAGAAATCTCACAGAGGAAGACATAGACATGGCCAACACACACATGAGAAAATGCTCTGCATCACTTACCATCAGGGAAATACAAATCAAAACCACAATGAGATACCACCTCACACCAGTGAGAAGGGGGAAAATTAACAAGGCAGGAAACCACAAATGTTGGAGAGGATGTGGAGAAAGGGGAACCCTCTTACACTGTTGGTGGGAATGTGAACTGGTGCAGCCACTCTGGAAAACTGTGTGGAGGTTCCTCAAAGAGTTAAAAATAAATCTCCCCTACGACCCAGCAATTGCACTGCTGGGGATTTACCCCAAAGATACAGATGCAATGAAACGCCAGGACCCCTGCACCCCGATGTTTCTAGCAGCAATGTCCACAATAGCCAAACTGTGGAAGGAACCTCGGTGTCCATCGAAAGATGAATGGATAAAGAAGATGTGGTTTATGTATGCAATGGAATATTACTCAGCTATTAGAAACGACAAATACCCACCATTTGCTTCAACGTGGATGGAACTGGAGGGTATTATGCTGAGTGAAATAAGTCAATCGGAGAAGGACAAACATTATATGGTCTCATTCATTTGGGGAATATAAAAATTAGTGAAAGGGAATGAAGGGGAAAGGAGAAAAATGAATGGGAAATATCAGAAAGGGAGACAGAACATGAGAGACTCCTAACTCTGGGAAACGAACTAGGGGTGGTAGAAGGGGAGGTGGGCAGGGGGTGGGGGTGACTTGGTGACTGGCACTGAGGGGGGCACTTGATGGGATGAGCACTGGGTGTTATTCTATATGTTGGCAAATTGAACAGCAATAAAAAATAAATTTATATAAAAAAAAGAAATTGAGCCAAAAAAATTTCTGTGTTGGTTTTTTTCTTCTTTTTTTTTTCTATTTCTTAGTAAATCCGTGTAGATTACTTCACTAGTATTTGTATATTTGTGACAAAGATGTAAATAGTTTCACACTACTGTTCATATATGCAAATAAAACATAGCATGCTAATTTTTCATTGACTGATTTGTCCTTGCTCATAAGCTCGCACACCCTAAACTGAAAGAAGTCTTGAATTGTTCCTTATATGTTCTCTTGAAAATAGTCACTTTTGATGACAAATACATCATATTGTTCTATGTGTTTCATTTAACTGGCAATAGCTATATCCATTTACCTACCTACCAACCTACCTACCTACCTACCCACCTACCTACCTATATGCTTTTGGCTAACTCCATGTCTGCAGTATAAAATATTTAGTCTCTTGTAGTCTCTCCCCCTCCATTCCTCTTTTGATCAGAGTGTGGGGTCTGGTATGACAGCAAGGGAACAATGATGTAGCCAGGGAGAGAGCCACAGATCTGCTTGGGTCTTCTGGACTCTGATCGCATTGTGATCGAGTTTCTGGACTCTCACTTCCATGCCTCTGTTCCCATTGCCATCTTCAGCCACTGTGGTAGTACATACTTCTTGAATCTGTGGATGCAGTCATTGCCTCCAGCTACAAATCACTTGCTACCTCGTGTTCTTCTTACAGACCATGGGGTTTGTCTGTCTGTTGAGTCTTTCAGCAACTCCACCTCTTCTCTCAGGACTCAGAAATCCCCTCATTTGATGAAATACATTAACTTACATATCTAAGTAGGTTAAAGATTCACATCCAAATATATCAAAGCTTACAGCCAGAGACAAAGTGAAAATACTGAAAGCAACAAAAGAAAAAAAATTACTTGCTATGTGAAAGGCAATCCCAGTAAGATGAATAGCTGACTTCTCATCAGAAATAAGGGTGGTCAGATGACAATGATAGGCAGAAAAACTATTTTCAAAAATGAAGATGAAATAAAAGTTCCAAGAGAAACAAAACAGAGAAATCATTGCTAGCAGCCCTGCCTTATAAGAAATAATAAAGTACGGTCTTGAGGCTGGAAGCTGGAAAACAGACAGTAATTTACATTCACTGGAGAAGGTGAAGGCAACTGTGGCCATATCGCTAAGATGGGAAAGGCCAAGTTATATTTTAATTTATCTCAATCCACCTGCTCTCTGTATTAAGTGATAAGATTCATTTGTGCAAGTAGAATGTCTTATTCATTTTTTCTCATGTGCCTCCATTAAAAATATGACTTAGTCTAAGTATTTTAAATGCTATTTGAGAGAGAGAAGACAGGAGGGGTGGGGAGTTGTAGAAAAGTGGATGAATGTGCAGACCTCAGCCCTTAATTAACGTACCCTGGTTCCTGAAGTTCAAGGAAAGAGACATCTATCTTGCATAAATTTCATTAATTACAAGCTTATTGCTTAACATAAAAGACATTTTACTACCCTTATTTATCATTTATATCTCATGCAATACAATTATTCTAAAACAGTTTAGGAGAACCCATTTCTAGAAAACTAAAAACAAATACATTAATTAATTAAAACTAAATCTTCTTGTTGAAAGTATATTGTGGGCAGCCCGGATGGCTCAGCGGTTTAGCGCTGCCTTCAGCCCAGGGCCTGATCCTGGAGACCCGGGATCGAGTCCCACGTCGGGCTCCCTGCATGGAACCTGCTTCTCCCTCTGCCTGTGTCTCTGCCTCTCTCTGTCTCTCATGAATAAGTAAATAAAATCTTAAAAAAAAAAGTATGTTGTTCACTGATGCCAAACAATGTCTATTAGTCAATTGTTGAAACTCTCAAGAAACAGTGATTTTTCTCCTTCTCCCCTAATGTAAATACAGTTTCACACACAATGTTGTGTTTGTGAAAAGGAAAACAAGAAGTAGCTACTCAAAAACTAAGGTTTTATAAAATTGTGTGTTAATAAGAGATCGGCTGACTTAAATATTCTATAATGCAGCAATCTATTACAAAATTATTAAATATAATGAAACTATTTTAAATCGCTTATGAAAACACTTAGCTTAAGTTAAGAAAATTTAGAATTTAATTTAAACCTTCATAATTCCTCAGGCTTTTCATTATTTATGTAATCATTATACTCTAATGGCTTAGTATAATTAATGCACTTTCCAAAAGTCTAACTCTAGGATTTTTAGCACTTTTTTTTTTTTTTTGCACAAATCAATCTCAGATTACTATGTGCAAATATTTGCCAAGAATTTGATTTCTAAAATCCACGTTAGGACTCTTCTGTGGCAATATTCTGTGGCAATATTAAGCTATCCCAGATTTTTCTCCCCTTACACTTAATGACATAACTAGAAAAAAAAAGTATCAAAATATATTACAGAAATCCATCAAGGAGGGTACAATGTCACACCCAAAATTTTGAGAACTAATGTGGAATTAGAGAAAAAAATAATATATTTTAATTTTTAAAATTACCAAATTATTATTGATGAAAGGAGTGAGATATACCAAAAGAGAAATATTCAAACTAATAACTGATTTTCATCCCACACCAGTTTGGCAGATAAAGACTCAGAAACTCGCTTAAACCAGGATAGTGATTCTATAATTAAGTCACAACCAAGACAGGGAAATTCCACAGAATTCAATATTTTGCTTTTGTTTTATTTTTCCCAGCTGGAAAGAAAGCCATGAAAGGGAAAATCAGATAAACATAATCATCAAGAATTAATTATCTTTGGACTTAAATAGAGATTAACTAGAACACAGATAAAGAGATAATAAATAAGATAAAATACTCTGCAGGAGGTGGCTCTCCATGGGGGAGATTTTTCAGCGTATTCCAGTTGTATTTCTACACATCTACATTTAAAACTAATGACAGCTTGGCCAAATATTTACATAATTTACCTCTTTTCTTCCTTTGACAGATGGTGTAGAGGATGTAACTGCACCCACTATGTAGCCAAAATAATGGGGATTAGTGTTTCTGTAAAAGTGATTTGGGGAGACAAAAATGAAGCCTGAATAGAATTTCCACAAAACACACAAACAAGCAAGCAAACTAATTTTTCCTTGAAACGATGGACTTACATTTGATGAGGATTGTTTTTTTATGTGTAAGAGGGTGTTCAATAAACAAACAATGCCAAGAAACAACAACTTTCCACTCCCTGCTCAATATCAATAGAATATCAGATAGACAAAGGGCCACCAAACCACAGCCCTGAAAGAGTGGTTAAAAACAGTTTTCTGGTAAGTGGTGCCAGAAAGGAAATAATGGTAAAACAAAAACGGTTTGGAAAACCTGTTCATGTTCAATATATGACCAAGGAATAGAAGAAGATAGCATACGCATAAAGGTTCAGCCACAAATACAATAAACAAGAGAAGTAAAATGTGCGGGAGATGTCTTTTATCACAAAAGTAAATTCCTTGTAAAGATCGACTTGCTCGATAGAATAAATTAATGACAACATACTGTCAGTAAGATAAGCATCAAGGATCAGGGAGTAGACTACAACTTCTGGGATGAGAAAGGCACTCTCTGGAGAAGGAGACTGGGAGAACATGTCTACAAAAGCACATCTAATAATGGACAGTTATCCCAAATATATAAAGAACTCTGAAAACTCAACAAGAAAACAAGCAACATCAATTTAAAAACAGACAAAATACCTTAGGAGATACCTCACCAAAGAATATATGCTGGCAAAAAAGCATATCAAAATATGTTGAAGATCATGTGTCTTTCTTTAGGCAATTCTATATTCAAACAAGAGGATATTGGTCCGCCCACGGGTGCCATCAGGGCGGATGCAGCCAGTCAGGTGCTCCGGGGCTCCGGCCTCACCATCCTGTCCCAGTTATGTGGGATATGAGCCTCTTCCTCCAATAATAGGACAAAATATTTTTGGCAGCAAGTATGTCAGCTTCCTGGTCTGTTTTGTTATACTCAGCACATTGCGAGCATCGATGGGAAGTGTGGGTTGTTCACAGGCTTGACTCTAAGACTGTGTTCAGGTGTCCTTGGAACTGTGGTCCATGGTAAAGTTTTACAGCATTACCAGGAATGTGACAAGGTCGAGGATTTAGGCTCTGGAAATGTACAGAAAGAAGTCACACCTTCCTTCGACCAAGTTATCAAGGAGACAACTCGAGAAATGATGGCCTGTTCTGCTGCTACCCTCATCACACATCCCTTCCACGTGATCACACTGAGATCTATGGTACAATTCATTGGCAGAGAATACAAGTACTGTAGATTTTATGACTCCATAGTAACCATCTATTGTGAAGAGGGCATCCTCGGATTTTTTGCGGGTCTTATTCCTTGCCTCCTAGGTGACATCATTTCTTTGTGGCTCTGTAACTCACTGGCCTACCTTGTCAATACCTATGCACTGGACAGTGGGGTTTCTACCATGAGTGAAATGAAGAGTTATTCCCAAACTGTCACAGGATTTTTTTTGACAGTATGTTGACCTATCCCTTTGTGCTTGTCTCTAATCTTATGGCTGTCAACAACTGTGGGCTTGCTGGTGGATCCCCTCCTTACTCCCCAATATATACTTCTTGGATAGATTGCTGGTGCATGCTACAAAAAGAGGGAAATATGAGCTGAGGAAATAGCTTGTTTTTCCGGAAGGTCCCCTTTGGAAGACTTATTGTTGTGACCTGAAAATGTTAATTTGAAGATGTGGGGCAGGGACAGTGACACTTCTATAGTCCCAGATGCACAGAATTATAGGAGAGAATATTGATTTCTATACAGTGTGGTGCGCTTTTTTTTAAATAATCATTTAATCTTGGGAAAATGGAAAAAAAAAAACCAAGATACTACTACACGGCTATTAGAATGTAGAAAATCTTGAACACTGACAACACCAGATGCTGAGGAAGTGAGGAAGATGTGGAGCAACAAGAATTTTCATTGCTAGTGGAAATGTACTGCCACTCTGGAATATGGTTGGGCAGTTTCTTAGAAAACTGAACATACTCCTACCATATGATTCAGCAATTGTGCTCCTTCCTATTTATCCAAATGAATTGAAAACTTATGTCTGTATGAAAACCTGTACATGTATGTTTATATATAAAATATACACTTGAGATTCAGACTAAACTTTCAGCTTCAAGATAAAGTTGAGGAATATATATATGAGCATTAAATTCCTTAACTATTTTAGTAAGCAATGATATTATTTCTGATAATTTGGAATAATAAGTAAACATATTAGTATATTATTTAAAGTCTTAAAGTATTAGTTTAAACATGTAACCCCACCTTCTTAATAAAGACAAGCCAGCAAAACCCAAAAATCAATAAAGCAAAAGACCTAAAGATATAAAGAAATTATGAAGTAGTCAGTGGGAGAAAAAAATCAATAATCAGTCTCATCTTCTATACCAGGAAGATTATAAACAGTCTTTAAAATGGTCAAAATAGAAAATATATATTAAATATATACTAAAATTCAACCAATGGAAATGCTACACAACTAAAATATTTTAAAATTTCCCAAATTACCACAAAATTAAACAAAAGCATGATAAGTTATAAATTAAATATGATGAATGAATGAATGAGGAAATCAGGAAACATATCTTACGTAAGGCATGGCCAAGACCAAACTTCTATATTATAACAATAAATGTAAGTGAGATAAACTCAGACTATAAGTTCAAAATAGATCATAACAAGTAATTTACAATAAATAAAATGTAATTTGCTATATGCTATTTATAAGAAACATCTCTGGAAAAAAAGTGCTTCAGGTTTAAATTAAATAGATGGATGATAACTTATTTTGCAATATCCAATAGAAATGAAACAACATTTATGTTAATAAGCATGCAGTCAAACATAAATTTAAGACAGAATTGTTTGAAGAAAAATAGAATTTTATCAAATGCAATAAGCATAAACCAACTTCTATGCCATACTCTAATTTAGCTTTATCATATAAATAATCCAGTCTTAACATATAAATATCAACTGCAAGAAAGCTGGCAAGTCTTTCATGATAATTCAATAACAGAAAGAGACTTTATAGTCCAGGTCAGCTAATGGTAGACCACACAGCAATACCTAAGAAAGATGTCAGTAATCCAATTAATGTAGTTAAGAATAAATTCCATTATGTTTAAATAGTGATAATCGCTTTTTCAGACTACAGAATAATGTTATTAAATTTTAATAAGAAAATGATAGAACCAAAGACAAGACAAAACAATAACACATAATCTTAGTAAAAAAGAAGTAAATTAAATATAAATTGCCAATATGAGTACTGAATGCAACTCAAAAAGAGAAAGCAAAACTTGGTCTTCTCAAACAATGTTTATAGATGGGTGTGAACAGTTATCACAATAGATGCTATCAGAATGGAATGATTTCATGGATTAAAATGAGACTCTCAAAATCCATGATATTGATCAGAATTTTCTGACTAAGAAGACGTTTAAAGTACATTATCAAATGAATTTATTTCAACTATTTTTTATTACTTTTTTAAAAAGTATGTTCAAAAATAGTAAAAGATACCTTTTTAAGAGATATCGACACTGGATTTAGTTGTCAAGATTATCCTAGGTATTTTTAAAAAATATGTATTGATTTATTTGAGAGAGAGAGAGAGAGAGCGATTGAGCAGGAGGAGGTGCAGAGGGAGAGGGAGAGAGAGAATCCACAAGCAGACTCCCAACCAAGCCCGGAGTGGGAATGGAAATTGATTCCACAACCCTGAGATCGAAATGACCTGAGTCAAAATCAAGAGTTGGATGCTTAACTGACTGAACCACCCAGGTGCCCCTCCTCCCCATTCCCCAGATATTTTTTAAAAATCTTCTACTTATTTTGTAAATAGGTGAAGTAGGAACCTAATAGAATTTGGAAACTTTGTTTAGTTTGTTGCTAATAAGTAGAAGCTTTCTGGGAATGAAGCCCTTGGTTTTTCTCCTGTGAGTGATTGCTACATTAGTACCACCAGAAAAACCTTGACCTGGATCCTGCTAGGACAAATTAATTCAGAACTTCAGTGTGTGTGTGTGTCTCTCTCTTTTCTTCCTTCCCTTCCTCTCCTTCTCTGGATGATTCACATGAGCTCCCAGGTTTGATTGCCTCCTTTTTTTATACCTTCTTGACTACATCTCAGAGATTATTTTTACATGTGTATTTTCTATTAGTTTCTGTTTTGGAGAGATTAGCTAGGTTTTCTCATTTGAGACCATTTAAAAATCAAATCCTCGTTGTCTTTTTATATTTCCCGATTAACTAAAATGAAAACTTTATGCATTGTGTTATATTAATTTATGGTGGATATTAATGATTTTACCTCTGCCTGAAACTCCGACTCTAATCCCCATTCAATAAATGAATAAATAATTTATAGAATTTAGCAACTGTGTATACAAGTACCCAGAGTTCCTGAGGGATACCTTCTCTCACATTTCCCACATGTAAAAATAGATTAAGTTTTTACACCCAGAAAATAATTTACTAATTTCAAATGTCTATGTCTTTGGCATTAGTTATTTGGAGGTTTTCCCTCTGCACAGACTGTATACTCCAGGAGGGCAGACACCATCCCTGTCTTATTTGCCTTTAGTACCTGACATAGGGTGGAAGGTAGTCTCTAATCTACATCCCATAAACATTTATTAAATGAATTAGCAAATATATTTAATTATCTTTGAAGTTGTGGTGAAAATAAAGAGTGCTTTCTCATCTACAAAGATGTACATTCTCTTTTTTCCTGTCCTGTCATAGACAGCATCTTCTTTCTAGGACTGTATCATTACCTTTATTTTTTTTTTTTAGGATTTTATTTATTTATTCATAAGAGACACACAGACAGAGGCATAAACATAGTCAGAGAGAGAAGTAGGCTCCATGCAGTAAGCCCAATGTGGGACTCGATCCCAGGACTCTAGGATAACACCTTGAGCCAAAGGCAGATGGTCAACCACTGAGCTACCTAGGCATCCACCTTTATTTTTTTATAAAAAGGTTTATATATTTATTTGAGAGAGAGAGAGAGTGGTGGGAGGGAGAGGGAGATAGACAGAATCCTCAAGCAGACTACACACACATCAGGGAGCCCAACGTGGGGCTCTATCCCAGGACCCCAAGATTACGATGTGAGCTGAAATCAGGAGTTGGAGTTTAACTGAATGAGCCACCCAGGTGCCCCTGTGTAATTACCTTTAAAGGAGAACATTTAAAAAAAAATAAAGGAGAACACTTGTCCCAGATCTTTTGCTATTATTTATTATTTTTTAATATTTTTTATTGGAGTTCAATTTGCCAACATAACATAACACCCAGTGCTCATCCCACCAAGTGCCCCCCTCAGTGCCCATCACCCAGTCACCCCAACCCCCAGCCCACCTCCCCTTCCACTACTCCTTGTTCTTTTTCCAGAGTTAGGTGTCTCTCATGTTCGGTCAACCTCTCTGGTATTTCCCACTCGTTTTCTCTCCTTTCCCTTTTATTCCCTTTCACTATTTTTTATATTCCCCAAATGAATGAGACCATGTTTGTCCTTCTCTGATTGATTTACTTCACACAGCATTAATACCCTCCAGTTCTATCCACGTTGAAGCAAATGGTGTGGGTATTTGTCATTTCTAATGGCTGAGGAATATTCCATTGTGTATATAGACCACATCTTCTTTATCCATTCATCTTTCGATGGACACCGAGGTTCCTTCCACAGTTTGGCTATTGTGGACGTTGCTGCTAGAAACATCGGGGTGCAGGGGTCCTGGCATTTCACTGCATCTGTATCTTTGGGTTAAATCCCCAGCAGTGCAATTGCTGGGTCATAGGGCAGATCTATTTTTAACTCTTTGAGGAACCTCCACACAGTTTTCCAGAGTGGCTGCACCAGTTCACATTCCCACCAACAGTGCAGGAGGGTTCCCCTTTCTCCACATCCTCTCCAATATTTGTTGTTTCCTGCCTTGTTAATTTTCCCCATTCTCACTGGTGTGAGGTGGTGTCTCATTGTGGTTTTGATTTGTATTTCCCTGATGGCCAGTGATGCAGAGCATTTTCTCATGTCCTTGTTGGCCATGTCTATGTCTTCCTCTGTGAGATTTCTGTTCATGTCTTTTGCCCATTTCATGATTGGATTGTTTGTTTCTTTGCTGTTGAGTTTAGTAAGTTCTTTATAGATCTTGGATACTAGCCCTTTATCTGATAGGTCATTTGCAAATATTTTCTCCCATTCTGTAGGTTGTCTTTGAGTCTTGTTGACTGTTTCTTTTGCTGTGCAGAAGCTTTTTATCTTGATGAAGGCCAATGATTCATTTTTGCCTTTGTTTCCCTTGTCTTCATAGATGTATCTTGCAAGAAGTTACTGTGGCTAAGTTCAAAAAGGGTGTTGCCTGTGTTCTCCTCTAGAATTATGATGGATTCTTGTCTCACATTTAATCTTTCATCCATTTTGAGTTTATCTTTGTGTCTGGTGTAAGAGAGTGGTCTAGTTTCATTCTTTTGCATGTGGCTGTCCAGTTTTCCCAGCACCATTTATTCAAGAGACTGTCTTTCTTCCAGTGGATAGTCTTTCCTGCTTTTTCAAATATGAGTTGACCATAGAGTTGAGGGCCCATTTCTGGATTCTCTATTCTGTTCCAATGATCTATGTGTCTGTTTTTGTGACAATATCACACTGTCTTGATGAACACGCTTTGTAGTACAACCTGAAATCGGGCATTGTGATGTCTCCAGCTCTGGTTTTCTTTTTTAATATTCCCCTGGCTATCCGGAGTCTTTTCTGATTCCACAGAAATCTTAAGAGGATTTGTTCCAACTCTCTGAAGAAAGTCCATGGTATTTTGATAGGGATTGCATTAAATGTGTAAATTGCCCTGGGTAACATTGACATTTTCACAATATTAACTCTTCCAATCCATGAGCATGAAATATTTTTCTATCTCTTTGGATCTTCCTCAATTTCTTTCAGAAGTGTTCTGAAGTTTTTAGGGTATAGATCCTTTACCTCTTTGGTTAGGTTTATTCCTAGGTCTCTTATGCTTCTTGGTGCAATTATAAATGGAATTTACTCCTTAATTTCTCTTTCTTCAGTCTCATTGTTAGTGTATAGAAATGCCATTGATTTCTGGGCATTGATTTTGTATCCTGCCACACTGCCAAATTGCTGTATAGTTCTAGCAATCTTGGGGTGGAGGCTTTTGGGTTTTCTAAGTACAGTATCATGTCATCTTCAAAGAAGGAGACTGACTTCTTCTTTGCAAATTTGAATGCTTTTTATTTTGTCTTGTTGCCTGATTGCTGAGGCTGGGACTTCTAGTACTATGTTGAATAACAGTGATGAGAGTGGACATCCCTGTCGTGTTTCTGATCTTAGGGGAAAGGCTCCCAGTGCTTCCCCATTGAGAATATTTGCTGTGGGCTTTCGTAGATGGCTTTTAAGATGCTGAGGAATGTTTCCTCTATCCCTACACTCTGGAGAGTTTTGATCAGGAATGGAAGCTGTATTTTGTCAAATGCTTTCTCTGCATCTATTGAGAGGATCATATGGTTCTTGTTTTTTCTCTTGTGGATATGATCTATCACGTTGATTGCTTTAGGAGTGTTGAACCAGCCTTGTATCTTGGGAATAAATCCCACTTGGTCATGGTGAATACTCTTCTTAATGTACTATTGGATCCTATTGGCTAGTATCTTGTTGAGAATTTTTGCATCCATGTTCACCAGGGATATTGGTCTGTAATTCTCCTTTTTGGTGGGGTCTTTGGTTTTGGAATTAAGGTGATGCTGGCCTCATAGAACAAGTTTGGAAGTACTCCATCTCTTTCTATCTTTCGGAACAGCTTTAGTAGAATAAGTATTGTTTCTTCTATAAACGTTTGATAGAATTCCCCTGGGAAGCCATCTGGGCCTGGACTCTTGTGTCTTGGGAGGTTTTTGATGACTGCTTCCATTTCCTCCCTGGTTATTGGCCTGTTCAGGTTTCCTATTTCTTCCTGTTCCAGTTTTGGTAGTTTGTGGCTTTCCAGGAATGTGTCCATTTCTTCTAGATTGCTTAATTTATTGGCATATAGCTGCTCATAATATGTTTTTAAAATCGTTTGTACTTCCTTGGTATTGGTGGTTATCTCTCCTTTTTCATTCATGATTTTATTAATTTGAGTCTTTTTTTTTGTTTTTAATAAGGCTGGCTCATGGTTTATCTATCTTATGAATTCTTCAAAGAACCTACTCCTGGTTTTGTTGATCTGTTCTACAGTTCTTCTGGTCTCTATTTCATTGGGTTCTGCTGAATCTTTATTAACTCTCTTCTTCTGCTAGGTGTAGGTTTTATTTGCTGTTCTTTATCCAGTTCCTTTAGGTGCAAGGTTAGCTTGTGTATTTGAGTTTTTTTCCAGTTTTTTTGAGGGATGCTTCTATTGCAATGTATTTCCCTCTCATGACTGCTTTTGCTGTATTCCAAAGATTTTGAATGGTTGCATCTTCATTCTCATTAGTTTCCATGAATCTTTTTTATTCTTCTCTAATTTCCTGGTTGACCCTTTCATCTTATACCAGGATGGTCTTTAACCTCCACGTGTTTAAATTTCTTCCAAATTTCTTCTTGTGATTCAGTTCTAGTTTCAAAGCATTATGGTCTGCAATATGCAGGGGGCGATCCCAATCTTTTGGTATTGGTTCAGACCCGATTTGTGACCCATTATGTGGTCTATTCTGGAGAAAGTTCCACGTGCACTTGAAGAATGTGTATTCAGTTGTTTTCAGATGTAAAGTTCTATAAAAATCTGTGAAATCCATCTGGTCCAGTTTATCATTTAAAGTGCTTGTTTCTTTGGTGATATTGTGCTTAGAAGATCTGTCATTTACAGAAAGTGCCATGTTGAAGTCTCCCAACATAAGTGTATTATTATCTAAGTATCTTTACTTTGGTTAATTGATTGATATACTTGGCAGCTCCCTCATTAGGGGCATAAATATTCATGATTGCTAGGTCCTCTTGTTGGATAGACCCTTTAAGTATGATAGAGTGTCCCTCTTCATCTCTTACTACAGTCTTTGGGATAAACTTTGATTTGTCTGATATGAGGATTGCTACCCCTGCTTTCTTTTGAGGACCACTTGAATGGTAAATGATTCTCCAACCTTTATTTTCAGGCTGTAGGTATACTTAGGTCTAAAATGAGTATCCTGTAGACAACAACGATGGGTCTTGCAATTTTATCCAGTCTGAAACCCTGTGTCTTTTGATTAAGCCCATTCACGTTCAGAGTTACTATTGAAAGATATGAATTTAGTGTCATCATAATACCTATTCAGTCCCTGTTTTTTGGATTATTTCTTTCTACTTCCTCTTTCTTTTACAGGGTCTCCCTTTATATTTCTTGCAGAGCTGGTTTGGTGGTCATATATTCTTCAATTTCTGTGTATCTTGGAAGCTCTCCTTCTATTCTGAATGAGAGCCTTGCTGGATAGAGTATTCTTGGCTGCATGTTCTTCTCATTTAGAACCCTAAATATATCCTGCCAGCCCTTTCTGGCCTGCCAGATCTCTGTGGAGAGGTCTGCTGTTAATCTAATGTTTCTCCCCATATAAGTTAGGGATCTCTTGTCTCTTGCTGCTTTACCTTTGGAATTTCCAAGTTTCACCATTAAATGTTGGGGTGTTGAACAGTTTTTATTGATTTTAGTGGGGGGGTGGGATCTCTCTATCTCCTGCATCTGAATGCCTGTTTCCCTTCCCAAGGTAGGGAATTTCTCAGCTTTGATTTGTTCAAATACACTTTCTGGTCCTCTGTCTCTTTTGGTGCCCTCTGGAACCCCACTTAAATGTAGATTTTTTTTTTTCCTTCTGAGGCTGTGATTTGTTTCTCTTAACTTTTCCTAATATTCTTTTGTTTTTCTGTTTTTTCCTCAGTTTCCTTCCTTGCCATCAACTTATCTTCTATGTCACTCACTCTTTCTTCTACCTTGTTAACCCTCATCATTAGGACCTCCAGTTTGGATTGCATCTCATTTAATTGACTTTTAATTTCAGCCTGATTAGATCTAAATTCTGCAGTCATGAAGTCTGTTGAATCCTTTATGCCTTTTTCCAGAGCCACCAGTAGCTTTATAATTGTGCTTCTGAATTGGCTTTCTGACATCGAATTGTAATCCAAATTCTGTAACTCAGTGGGAGTGAGTACTGTTTCTAATTTTTTTTTTTTTTTTTTTTTTGTGGTGAGTTTTTCTTTTAGTCATTTTGCTCATTGCAGAGTGGTTAAAAACAAGTTGTACTGGAAAAAGGCAGAAAAAAAAGAGAAAAAAGGGAAAAAACAAACAGAAAAAAACAAAAACAAAAACAAAAATCCACGGATGGTACCTCTGGTTCTATACACTGTAAATCCCTCGACTTCCCCTGGAGCTTTCCAGTGCTGCTCAGTTAAGAACTTGCTCTTCCCCTGTCCTTCCAGCCAGTCTTCTGGGGGAAGGGCTGCTGTGCTGGTTCTCAGGTGTGTGCACCTGGGGGAGCCGCCCTGCCCCCTGCCAGGTGCATGGGTCAGTGGGAGCTGTTTATCCTGTGAGGACTCTATTCCCTGGCAGCCCCGACTCTCCCAGGCACAGGGTGACCAGGAGGAACAACCACACTGGCGGCGGCCAGGTCTCCAGCCCCGAAGTCCACTCCTGCAGTAACTACCGCAGCTCCTAGTCCGCTCTGGCCTAGATGCTTTGGGGGCGGGGAGGGGGGGAGCTCTGACCTGCACAGCTTGGGGACAAATGGGGGCAGGAGCGTCCTCATCGTCCTGTGCCGTCCCTGCCTCTGCCTGTCCCAAGGGGAGTGCCTGATCCTGGGCTGTGTCACTAACAGAGGTGCCCTGGACTCCAGGGCCTGTGCTGCTAGAATTGTGCTCCTGGGGCCCCGCAGCCCCCTCCGCCCAGAGCCGCTGCCTGAGCTGCTCCCGAGGCCCCGCCGGGTGCGCCCAGCCCTTTACCCCGCTCGGCCCGCGGTGTTTGATGTGCTCTCCCCAGGCGTTCTTCCTCTGTTAGTGACTCGGGGAACCTGGAGGCTCCACTGACCCTCCTGGGATCCTGCCCAAGTTCCCTGCGAGCGCCTTTCCGTCGGGGAAGATTGCTAATGTTCCTGCTTCTCCGGGACTGGGCTTTCCTGTCCTGGAGGCTCTTGCCACCGGGCCTTAGCCCGGCTCCTCGTGAGGACTCCTCCCGCACTGGATTCTTTCTAATTTATCTTTCCATTTTCCTATCTTGTTAGAAGCACCAACTCTTCTCTCTGTAGGATTCCAGCTGTTGTCTCTTTAAATCTCAGGCCGAATTTGTTGGTTTGCAGGATGATTTGAAAGTTATCTAGGTAAGTTGGTAGGGAGAGGTGACTTGGGGACCCTACTCTTCCACCATCTTGCCCTGCCCCCCAGGTATTGTTATTAATTTTTGAACCTAAAGGGTCCCATTTTTGTAGTATTTGTTTGTTTACACACACACGCACATATATTTTTTGGAAACCAACAATATATATAAAATCTTACACAAAACACGGTATGATCTGGCTCATCTGAAAATTCCTAAAGTAATTTTGTACCCTTTTTCCAGAACCACATGCCCCGTTTACTCGGAACTTATTCCCAGAACCACAACAAATTTGCTTTACTTTAGGGCACTTGCCCTTGACTTTTTTTCTTTCTTTTTTTTTTTTCTTTCTTTCTTTTTTTTTTTTTTTAAGATTTATTTTATTTATTTATGACAGACACAGAGAGAGAGAGAAAGAGAGAGAGAGGCAGAGACACAGATAGAGGGAAAAGCAGGCTCCATGCAGGGAGCCGGATGGGGGATTCGATCCTAGGACTCCAGGATTGCCCCTAGGCCAAAGGCAGGCGCCAAACCGCTGAGCCACCCAGGGATCCCCCTTGACTTTTTTTTCTATCAGAAATCCTCTTATGTGGATCTTATAAACTTTTCAGAGGAGGATTTTCCTCATCTTCCCATATTTACAGACCTTGTTCCAACACATCCCTCCATTCTAACACATTATTTCATTGTTGCTTTCTAGTCATGCATTTAGTGTCTAGAATCCTACACTAAAGCAGACTCCTGGAGAAAGAGAAGAACCATGTCTGCTCCTTCCAGAGCCACATTGTGTGACCCTAGAACAGAGATCATGTGTGTTCACTGGATGTGCAAAAATTTACTCAGAGAATGGAAAAATGAAAGGATACAAGAATGAATGAATGAATGAATGAATGAATAAATAAATAAATAAATAAATAAATAAATAAATAAATGTTAGCCTAGATGACCTTATAATTCAACTCCGAAACAAAGACCCTGTAGAAGATGAAATGGAGGCATTATTTTAAAATTTCACCATGTAAAGAGGCATAAAATTGGGACTGTGATGGGCAAACCCTGTGGTTCTGAGAAATGTAGTAAATATGATTGTCCCACTTGTCAACTCTATCCTTGAACAGTGTGTAAGACATTAGATTCAGAATTTAATCTTCAGCATATGATAAAAATGGATGATTTTTAAAAGGACTGATTGTATGTATTCAGAGATAGTTGGGTGTTCTGTTTTTGTTTTTGTTTTTACCTGAAGTAATGCAAAATAACATTTTAAGCTATCCAGACCCGTCAGTTCAGGCATGACACACAGAGGTTTAACAATCTAGGTGTCAGACTAGGTGTTGTACATACACATGGACTATTTGGTGGTTAAACTTTGTATTCATTCAGAAGTCTTTCTGTCAGATAATTTTATAGCTCAGACAGTATCACCCAGTTCTAAATTCAGACTTTTAAAAGGAGTCTGGAGTTAATTTCACTGATATTATGACCTGAGAGGAAGATTGGAGACAAGTAATGAACACTGTCTTTGGAAGTTCTTCAACACCATCTTCAATATATAGCCTCAACTGCAATTGAGATTTGGTCCAAAAAAATAAGAAAAGAAATGATAGCAGGTAATTTAGTGGCAGGATACTCATATATATATATATATATATATATATATATATATATATATAAAAGGAGGAGGAAAAAAGGAAAGAAATCTGAAGACATTTATATCTATAGAAGCTGGATTGGCAGCATCTGCTTCTGGTAGTTGCTCATCACAGACATACAGGCCAAAATTGGAAACACAATTGATATTGATAGGTGTTGGTGGTGGAAGGGAATTGTGCTGCTTGCAATAAATCATGAAGAGATTAAGGGCACTGCCCTAAAAGTATTAGGACATCCCCCTCTGTAGTGCTTTATAGACTTTGACTTCACACAGTTCAGGATTTTCATATACGCTGAATGGAAATAACAGATTTCATATTTTCCATCTTAAAGTTTCATGGTGTGCATAAATTTCAAAGGAAAAATATCCAGAAATATCACTCAGCAGATAGTCTATTTACAAGCCAAAAGGAACTATAATTATGACAACAAGAAAAAATTAAGTCATATTTAGTGAAATGGGAGTGATTTAAAGACTTCTGTCTTTGAAGGAATTAAGGCCAGAGACTTGAACTTATCCATCAAGGCAAAGCAAATGGTGGATCGCACAAGCATGCAGCGTCTTTCCAGGGTCCAGGCAAGAGAGGTTTACTAAAGATCAGGAGCTGGAAGTTGTTGGGCCCCAAGAAGACATGGTGAATAAAGAAAACCCATAAACAGCCCCTATGTACAAAATAGGAGAAGCAGACAATCAACAAATTGTTAAAATAGAGTGTGCCCGCCTATTGTAAGTGCTATGGAGAAAGAAAAAACACAGAAAGGAAATAAGATATTATGTTGAGAGGACACCCATAGGGTGGCTTGGTACACATCTTATCCTATTTTATTTTATTTTTAAGATTTTATTTACTTATTCATGAGAGACACATAGAGAGAGAGGCAGAGACATAGACAGTGGGAGAAGTAGGCTCCTCGTAGGGAGTTTGAGGCAGGACTCTATCCCTGGACCTGGGATCAGGCCCTGAGCTGAAAGCAGATGCTCAACCGTTGAGCTACTCAGGCATCCCTATAGTACACATTTTAAAAATAATGATCAGTAATGGCCTCACTAAAAGGAGACAATAAAAAGAAAATCCTCAGCCAAAGGGGTATGGAAATTATCCAGCCAGAGATTGAAGGAAGTGTTTTCTAGGCAAAGGGAGCATGTGGGAAAGATCCAGGTTCTAGGATGTGTCAGGTGTGGTGCAGTCAGCATGTTTTTCTTAAAATGAAGGGGAAAGGAAGAACAGACACTGATTTTTCTTCAAAGGTCTCAGGCCTAAGCAAATTATATGACCTTAGCTAACACTGAGAAGCAGAGAAATACAATTTCCCTGAATAAAGAGGAATACATAATTAAAAACACCACATTAAGTGGTGAAAAGGCTATAATGTCTAATAGACTTTACAAACATTATATGCTCTTCAAACATCTTTATTGAGATGTGATTTTTATACAACAAACTATACATATTTAAAGTGTACAGTTTGATAAGTTTTGAAACATGTATAAATCTGTAAAGCTATCACTACATCAAGGATGAAGACATCCATCATCTCCACAAATTTTCCCTGGTTACCTTATAAAATAATCCATGCTAACTAACACCCACCACCTCTTCCACTACAGCCCAGGAACCACTGTTCTACTTTTATTTAATTAATTAATTAATTTATTTTTGTATTTCCCAGAGTTTTGTATAAATAGAATCCTACAGTATACAGTCTTTGTTTGGGGGTGGGGTCAGCCTCTTTTTTTTTTTTTTAAGATTTTATTTATTTACTCATGAGAGACACACAGAGAGAGGCAGAGAGACAGGCAGACGGAGAAGCAGGCTCCATGCTGGAAGCCAGATGTGGGACTCGATCTCGGGTCTCCAGGATCACACCCTGAGCTGAAGGCGGCGCTAAACCGCTGAGCCACAGCGGCTGCCCATCAGCCTCTTCATTTCATGGTATAATTATATTGGAGTTTGCTCATGGTTTTGATTTATAAATTATTTATTCTTATGGCTAAATAGTATTCCATCCTATAGATATAGCACAGATTGATTAGACATTCATCTGGACAGACATGGATCGTTTCAAAGTTTTTGGCTATTACAAATAAATCTGGAATAAACATTTTTTGAAAAGACTTATTTATTTGAGAGAGCATGTGTGCACACATGCACATGAATAGGGGGAGAGGCAGAGGGAGAGAATCTTCAAGAAGATTCTCTGCTAAGTGTGGAGCTCATTGCAGGGCTCAATCTCAAGACCCTGAGATCATGACCGGATTAAAAACCAATAGTTGGGTGCATAACCAACTGAGCCACCAAGGTACCCCTAAATCTTCAATGAACATTTATGTGTAAGTTTTTATATAGACATATGTTGTCTTTTCCCTTTGGTAAATATTCAGAAGTTAAGTGAGTCGAAATATGTTAGTTATATGATTAACTTTTTAAGCAACTGGTAAGCTCTTTTCTGAAATAGATGTGCAAAAAGAAATGAAATCTTTATTTGTAATGACGTGGAGGGGACTAGAGAGTATTACGCTGAGTGAAATAAGTCAATCAGAGAATGACAATCATCATATGATCTTACTTGTATGTGGAATTTAAGAAACAGATCAAAAGATCATAGGATCACAAGGGAAGAGAGGAAAAAATAAAATGAGAGAAAATCAGAGAGGGAGACAAACCATAAGAGACTCTTAATCATACGAAATTAACCGAGGGTCACTGGAGGGGAGGGAGTAGGTGATGGACATTAAGGAGGGCACATGATGTGATGAGCACTGGGTATTATATATGTTGATAAATCAATGACCTTTACCTCTGAAACCAATAAAATATTATATGTTGATTATTGAATTTAAATAAAATAAAAAAAATTTAAATCAAATAAAAGTTAAGATCAAAATTTAAAAAATGAAAAGTTCAACAATGTGCGTAAAAGAAAGAAAAGCAAAACACCAAAGTAGATGTACAATTTTAAATACCATAAATTTTGGTACTGCTTTACCGATACTTCCCATGACCAAAATTTTTACTTTTAGGCACTTCAGTATAAGTTCGTATTTGTATTATATTGTATCAATTTGAGTTCTCTTATGATGAATAATGTTGAACAGCAAATCATGTGCTTATCTGCCACCCATTTATCTTCTTTATTAAAACATCTGTCCAAAAAAAAAACCTGTCCAAATATTTTATCTATATTTAATTGGTTTTGTTTTCTTGGTGATTTTTGAGGGGTATACACCTATATTTTTTCAAGGCATAAGTTCTTCATGTCTTTTTATACTCACAGTCTCTTTAGCCAGGCAGAAGTTTCCAATTCTGGCAAAATCTAATGTATTAATGTTTTAATTATTGCCATATCAAATAAATATTTGGCTAATCCCAATTTCTTTTTTGTTTTGTTTTGTTTTGTTTGTTTTTGAGTAAAGGGACAGATGTTTATTAAGAGAAAATACAGAAAAAGCTCTCAGAAGGGATAGGGGTCCTGACAGGGTTTCCCTGGCTAATCCCAATTTCAAAGAACTTTACCTGTGTTTTTCTTTCTAAATGTTCTGTAGTTGTAGGTGTTTCATTTAAGTCTGTGATCCACTTAGAGTTCATTTTTGCATGTGGTCTGCCATAGTTTGTTTATAGGACCCCCACCCCCAAATTCATATGTTGAAATCCTAATGTCCGATGTGATAGCATTAAGAGCTGAGGCCTTTGGGAGGTGATTAGGCGAGAAGGGTGGACTTCTCACGAATGGGATTGGTGCTGTGAGGAAAGAGACCTCACAGAATTCCCTGTCCCCCTGGCCGTTTGAAGATACATGTTGAAGATGGCAGTCTGCAACTCAGAAGAGTCCCTTGGAACAGAAGTGTGAGAAACAAATTTCTGCTGCTTATAAACCACCTTGTCCATAAAATTTTGTTCTAGTAGCCCAATTATGCTGAGATATGGGCCAAGGTATCAGATGAAGATCCTTCTTAAAATACCCAGACACTCCATTGTTTTCGTAGCATCATTAAAAACATATAGTTCTCTATGACAGTCTTGCCAAAATCAACTATTCATATAAGAGTTAGCCTGTTTCTGAATGTTCTGTTCCATTGAACTAAACATGTATTTTGATACCAGTGTCTTACTGCCTTAATTACTATAGGATTATAAGTCTTGAAATCAGATAGTGACATTCTTCTTTTTTTTTTTTCTTCTTATTTTTAAACTCCTTAAAAAAGTTCATTTTGGCTAATCTTGGTCCTTTGCGTTTTCATATGTATCTTTAGAATCAATTAATCAATATCTACAAAGACAAAGAACAAACCAAAAAAATGTCCCTGCTGATTTTCATTGCACTGAAGTATAGATCAATGTGGAAAGCATTGGCATCTTTATTATAGTGAATCTTATAAACCATATTAGTTCTTCTTTAATTTCTCTATGCAGTCATATGTATTTTGAGGAAGGGGGAGATTTACCTCCATTTTCATATTTTTGATGCTATGCTGATGTTAATTTTTATTTTAATTTTTAGTTGAATGTTGCTGATATACAGAAATATAATTAGTGTCCTATATTTACAGCAATCTTGTCAAATTCACTTGTTACTTATCATAGTTTCATTATAAATTCTATCATATTTTTGTTATATATGAGCAGGTTGTGAGTGAACTAAAGCTTTTTTCTTCTTGATAGAGATGTCTTCATTTATTCATATGTCTTAGTGTTCGGCAACACAATGTGGAATAACTGTGATGATTGTGCATGTCTGTACCTTGTTCCTGATTTCAAGTGAGTAACACTCCATCCTTGACCATTAGGTGTGACTTACCTGTAGGATTTTTATAGATACTCTTTATCAATTTGAGGAAGACTCCTTCTATATCTAATTTTCTTAAAGTTTTTTTAGTAAGAATTAATATCGAATTTATTACAATTTTTTTTGTATCTATGTTGACATTAGAATGGCATGTGTGCAAAACACTGAGAGTTTGGGATTGTCTATTATATCAGAAAAACCAAGCCTATTTTGATGAAGGCATCAGGTGTTTTATGTATTTATTGTTTCAAAAATATTCCTCATAAATATTTTCTATAAAGATTCAGTGTATATCTCATTTCTTGCCCTCTGGACTAAAATTCAATTAGTACTGGTCTGTGTATGCCATTAATTTAGAGTGCTATATCTCTTAAACCAAATTGTTTTTTAAAGTATGGTTCTTCTAGTATGCCTGTTAATTCATGCTATAATAGATGCAATTTGTTTTCCTTTATTTCCTTAAACTTGTAGTTTTCAGGTTTGAAGAATCTTTAGAAAATATCAAAAAATAATAATGTTAATAATAATTCTAATAATAGCAATTATAACAAACCTAAAATGTAACAAACTCAAAATGTATTGTCTGTCTACTTTGGCTGACTCTGGTAATAAATAATTCCTAAAGGACATGCATAAACATATAGTTAAGTTTTTCCTTGCAAGTAAGAGGGATAATTCAGTAAAATATTATTCTATAGACTTTAAGTAAAAGTATAAAAGTTGAATTTAAATTCATACAAGTCACCAAATCTATTGATAATGTAAAGTAGTAAAAATGAATTGTATTGATGTTGTTCTCAGGATTATGGCTCATTATCCCTTCAAAAGAAATAAACACTGACTTTATAAAGGAAATTCTTGGTCCTATTGAAAAGAAACAGCAGCTTTTTGTGTGATGCTGTATTGGTACCAACTTATCATTCCCTGAGGCTCTTGCCTTTCTAGGAAAAAAAATGATATGAAAAAATTGTTAGTTTGAGACGTTCTGAAAATTGCAGATAAGGGTCAAAGACTGCAGTGTACTGTACAATCAGACCCATCTTATATATGTGCAGGTCGGGTGATTCGACTAGGCTCCTCACCCCTCCGCTTTTATCAGAAGCAAAAGGCCTGGTGAAAACACCCACCACCTATTAGACGTCTATGAACAACCAATCACATCTTGTTAACATAATGTAAAATATTTGGTCTTTTAGTCAAAAGTGACACTATTTTAATAGCATCACGATTTGCTCCAAACACTTTGGTCTTTCTGTAATAAGACATTGTAAAAGACGGTAGCGAGTTAACTCTCTGTCTTTGGGAAATTGAGTGAAAAGCAGTTCACAGCTGCACTTCTCTGCATAAAGACTCAGAGAAAGCAAAAGAGTTCACATATAACCTCATTAAATAAGACAGCAAGTCTAAGTGGTTTCCAAAGCTATTAAACAAACTAGATTGGTCCATAATAATAAGAAACATATTTCACATCTGTTGCGCGGTACAGGGCTTTTAACAAGTAATAGGCATAACATGCTGGAAACTAGTTGCTATTCCCCATCAGTATATCATTGTCAATGGTAGTGCTGTCTCAAAAGGAGCACTTATCTCATACACTTTATTGCTTGATAGCTTGCTGATTGCTTCTACAAAGCAATAAATTGATGGCCTGATTCAGTACTGACATTAGGTTATGTTCATTTTCAGTGATTGATGTCTTGAATTAGAACTCTTGTATTCTTCTCGGTTTAGGAGTATGAAATTCTAAATGGGCTTGTCTGATGTCACAAATAAAGCAGTATAACTGATGCCAAATGAGGTATATATTCATTTAAATAACTAACTAGTTTTTCCCTTTAATAAAATTTTCATAATTTATGTCTTAATGTCTCTATTTCCAATTAAATTGTCTAGCCAAATTAAAAAAAATTTTTGAAAAAATAAGGTGGTGTAGCTTTTAAATATGCAGTTTCAAAGGAGATTCAGGAAAGCATACGAAATCACAATATATGAGTTATTTGTAAATCAATTAGAAAAATTTAATAATATACTTTTCTACAAATTTAAAATAATTTATTTATTATTTTCTACTAACTAGAGTTATTTGATTCTGTAGTTTTCAGATAATAATGGAGCTAGAAAGTAAAAATAAGTGTAACAATAGAAAAGCAAGGCTATTGTTTCTGATTGATATCATTTCTACTGTTTTTTAGAGAATTCAATAGAGCAACCTTGTTTAAAATGGCATTGATATTAACTACATTCCTATGGATGCTAGCAAATTCAGCATTAAGATTTTTAATAGTTTTTGGGATCCCTGGGTGGCGCAGCGGTTTGGCGCCTGCCTTTGGCCCGGGGCGTGATCCTGGAGACCCGGGATCGAATCCCACGTCAGGCTCCCTGCATGGAGCCTGCTTCTCCCTCTACCTGTGTCTCTGCCTCTCTGTCTCTCTCTGTGTGACTATCATGAATAAATAAATAAAATCTTTAAAAAAAAAAAGATTTTTAATAGTTTAAGAAAATAAAATAAATATAAAAAAATAAATATATTTTCAACTAACTATATCAAATGGCAAGCAATCTGATACATAATTAAGTGATCTCTCTAGGCCAGAGCTTCTCCATTTGGCACGATCTTACCCTCGGGGAACATTTAGAAACACTTGGAGACATATTCAGTTGTCACAACCAGGTCATTATTGCTGACATGCAATGGGTGGTGACCAGGGATGGTATAAACATATTACAATGCAGAGGACACTCCCTTACAAGCCAGAATTTTCAGGCTACAATATATCCAATGTGTTGGGGGTGAAGACAACTTGCTTTAGATACTTTTTTTTCTTCAACTTTTGTTTATTTATGATAGTCACAGAGAGAGAGAGAGAGAGAGAGAGATAGGCAGAGACACAGGCAGAGGGAGAAGCAGGCTCCATGCACCGGGAGCCCGACGTGGGATTCGATCCTGGGTCTCCAGGATCGCGCCCTGGGCCAAAGGCAGGCGCCAAACCGCTGCGCCACCCAGGGATCCCTGCTTTAGATTCTTTAAGGGAGCAGGTATTTAAGTGGGACTCCCTGCTTACCAATACCTTATCCTGTTAAAATAAGATATCTCAACAAGATAGATATACATCGTCTGTCTAGCTGTGCTCTAGCCTATCCATCTCAACCCTCCACCCTTAGTAATGGAATATAACTGTAGCCTCTGACCATGGATATATGACAGGTAGGTGAACTAGCGGATGCATTAAAGTCGATGGTCTCAGTCATGATAAGTCTAGCAAATTGGTATTGCTAAGCAGCAGAATGGAATCAGATAAGTTAAAAAATGAGTGGTTATTGGGAGCTAATGAAGAGTTATAACAATGCTGATTTGATGATGAGAATTGGGGTCTGTGGACAAGAGAAAGTATCTTATGCTTTAAAAAAGCTTCTGAGTACATATTAAACATGAATGTTAATCTGCAACTCATTGCAAAAGCACTAATTATAATGCCATCTTCGAAAAATTTTATTGTATTATTTTTATTTCTTCACATTAGTATGAATATAGAATACTTTCTGTGTGCATGTGTGTGAAAGAATGTAACCAAACATACAACATTATGTATGCTAGATTTGTGTATATTTTATTATTTATGGAGGTAGAAAGTAGAAGAGAACTAAAGAATTGAACAAACAGCATTTTTAATACAGCAAAGTCAAATAACATTTTATTTTAAATAAAGACTAAAAGAGCAACTCAGTGGATACACAATGCAGATGAGGTCTTTACTACATATATGTGGCTGCGATTTAGATTACATAACAAGCTACAGGGAAATGCTGAAAAAAATGCTCAGCCTTGGCAAGTTTGACAGTCAAAGCTACCTTTGAAGTATCTCATATTTTTGGGTTGGATTCTCTCTTCATTTGCATGGTTCCTAATTCTAGCTACAGATATGTTTTATGTGCATATGCACACATTTTTAAAGAATAAATTCTGAGTAATTGAACTGAGGAAAAAAATAGGACATTTAAATTGTTAATATAAAACCACTAAAATGGCTTCAAAATATCCATAGTAATTTTCATTCTTATTCATAAGTTTACAACTACATTTATATTAACAACATTTCAGGATAGTTGATAAGCTGATTAGTCAGTGAAAAGTCATTGATTATATTTCTATTATTATTTTTAATTTGTTGATGTATAGTTTTGCACGTTAATGTGTTAAAAGGACAGATAATTTTTTTTTTTTTTGGATTCTCTATCTTATTCCTGCAACATCTGGGAAATGTGAGTGTCCCATGAAATCTACTGTGGTTAAGGGCTAAAGGAAGCTATGTCTTAGTGTGCCTGCATTGTGATAGTGTGGACTACCTAAACAGAAAATATTTCCCAGGGAAAATAAAACCAGAGGGGTATTATCAATGGTTTGACATTTCTAGTTTTTATGAAAATATTATTATCTTTTCTAAGACACAGTACAGAAATATTAATACTAAAACCTTACACATGCAGAGACAGGAAATTCTGAATGTATATTCTTGGGGCCAGCTTTACTTAAAATAAGCTACCACATAGTGATTGGACATCCAACTCACAGCTAAGTTTCCTTTGAAACCAGTAGTTTAAATTAGACACAGATATTTCACAAAATGGTGTTTTCAAATTGGCACTTAGGTACTTTGTTATCAATAGTAGCAAAATCACCACGGTAAGAAACCCCCTGTTACATTCACGATAAAACAAACACAATATTAATATAAATTATACAAATAAAGAGAAAAAATGTCAGTCGAGTGGGATGAAAATAAGCCAGGAGATTATAGGCACACTAACATTGGCAGAGAAGAAAACAAGCTACACATGGAAGTTAGCACCACCTCTCCGCCTCTGCTCACACCACCTCCCCTCTGAGGCTCGTGCCTGCCCCACAGAGCTGATCAATACTACCCGTGAGCTTTCACACCGGCTCTAACACAGCTTCCTCCAGGGACGCGCAGGATAGGGATGACTGTTCATGTCTCTAAATTCTCTTATCACTTCTACCTCTCTTGTGTCACATATCACATCTGTCTTAGAGTTGCTTTGTACGTTTTTCTATCATCTTGCTTAGATTGCTATCTCTAGGAGGGCAGTCTCTGAATTTTTCATCATTTTATTCCCTTAGTCTTTACAGAGCACTTTGACCACAATGGGTTCTAAAACGGTGCTGGGTGAATAAGTGAATGATGAGGAAGAATTGAAGAGACGGGATTTGCTCTTGAAGCATTTTAAATGTTTGAAGAAGCAAAAAAAAAAAAAAAAAAAAAAGCTTGCTTCAAAGTCTTTGAAATTATAGGCGGTGTGATAGGCCTTCCCCTTTCCTTATCCCTCACCGATCAAATACTTAACTCCATGTGTTAAGGAGATTATGAATTAAGTTTAGAAATGTTTAGAAACAGTTTTTAAAAGCTAGTGTTAATAAAAAGGAAATAATATATCTTATGTGCATTGAATATGTTTAAATCCAGTATTTTATAGACAGATAAAATCATAAACATAATATGGTGAAGGAGGTTTATAGGTTGACTGGAAGTCTTTAAATCTCTCTGTTCAATGAGATTTATGTGACTATTAGGATTATGTTAATGTATTTTTAAAATGTTTAATTGCTGTTCTATTTTAGTAAGTAAGCATAATCCCATATCTATTTAAGCTTTAAATAAGATTAGGAATAGTCTAGAAAAATACTGTAAAATAGTTGTGTTGTATTATTATGTGTAGTATGTGGAATGTGCCAATTTTTTTTTTAAGATTTTCTTTATTTACCCATGAGACACACACACACACACACACACACAGGCAGAGGGAGAAGCAGACTCCCTGCAAGGAGCTGGATGTAGGACTCAATCCTGGATCCCCGGATCACACCCTAAGCCGAAAGCAGGTAGGTGCTCAACCGCTGAGCTACCCGGGCGTCCTGGAATGCACCAAATTTATAAAAGTTTGGTGGGTGTGCCACAAATGTATTGAGGACATAATGCAAACATTTTAATATTTTTTTTTTTTTTTTAAAGCCAGTATCGAATGTTCATGAGAGCAAAATGGAACTGATTCTAGAAAGATCAGAGTTGTCATTTAAATGCAAAGATTTGTCTTTTAGGAAATATTTCTATCAGATATCTTTACATTTTCACTTGAACTTATTTTACTCAGCAGATATTTGGAAAATATCACAAGCTGTTTCTTTTAATCATATTTGTCAAATTATTAGCAAAGAAAATGAAATATAAAGTAACAAGTTTCCACTTTTTCTTAGGGAATGATAACTATTTACTGAATAGTTTATGAATATCACTTTGTAACTCATGAAGGGATGTTTATATTAGTAGCTCAAAACTACCATAAATACAAAAATACATTCTTTTACACACTGTGTGTGTTCTAATCAAAGAAAGGGCATTTTCTTGGTCTGAGTTCACTCCTTTATATGCAAATATTATGTTAATAATATGAGGCTTAGTCTTAAAATAATCAGTAAAACCTAAATATCAAATTAAGTCAAGAGAATAAATGCGAAAAGGCACACGTTTTTGACATAAATTGTTAGAATATGCTTACATCAAATGGAAAGTAGATGCTACTTTAATGAGATTTATATTTCAATGTCTTCAATGAAGAAAATTTTAAAAGGGAAGAGAAACCAGAGAAAATGTGATAAAATTTGATATTGCCAGAGAATGTGAGAAAAAATGGAAATAGCCCTGTATTTTATGAGATTGGTAGTGTTTTTCATTATGGTACCCACAATGAGAACAATATCCAATATATTCAGTGCTTTTATTTCAGTGTAACTTTGAGCACACATGTATAAATTAATGCTTTCCATTTTGTAACTCATTTTGAAGGTGAGTTGTTGCAAGAAGTCCACATGGAAGTTTTGGCTTGATGGCTGGATGGCTTTCTACCTATTAAAAGCTACTATAGATATATCTACTCTTTATATTTTTGACAATTTAATAAATTATTGAATAAGTAAAGGACATTTTGAGTACTTTTCTTCTATAATTAGAATGAATGCTAATCTTATTTCATAAGTCCCTTTATGTTCCTTTGTCTTGCCTCCCCCTGGAAAATATGGATATGCGTGCAGATGCACACGTGCGTGCACACACACACACACACATGCTACATACAGAAGTTAGTTTTTAAGGGCTTATGTGAACAGTCCTCTGTCTCAGAGTGAAGGCTGGTGGGCTAAATCATGAATTTGTCCCTGAAGCCACAATAACAGATCATTACAGAACTAGAAACCATGCAAAAATTTAAGATATTTTAATTGGATTAGGAAGTAATAATTCTGACTACTTTTTCCAAGTTTAAAAGAAATACTCATTTTCTACTGGGCTTTGGGCAGCAATAAGAAATTTTATCTTACATCTCTATTTTTCAATATTTTTAGAAATTCAATAAGATAAGAAAAGTAAATTATATGTTTTTACTTTCCTTTTTTTTTCAGAATTGCCTATGAGCTTAAAGTAAAATAATTATCAAATGTTTAAATGATCTATATAAAAATCACTGAACAAAATCTATAATAAGCATGCAATAACAAGATAGAATGTTTAGGAGGACAAGAAAAATTTCTCATTTAAAATATCACCACAAATTACTTTATATTTTTAATATTGAATTAGAATAACTTTTTTGATCTTCCAAAAATATGAATACATTTAATGTACACAACTCTAAAACCCATCTTATCTTAATAAATGTTAAAAATAAAATATCTATCTCAGATATAAACGATTAAATTACTTTCTGTTTTGGTTAATAGTATATGTGCAGGATCTATCTTAAAAAGGAAATAATGTGTACCGAAATAAATTCCAAAATCAAGAAATTTTTCTTTTTTTTTTTTTTAAGATTTATTTATTTATTCAGAGAGAGAGAGAGAGAGAGGCAGAGACACAGGCAGAGGGAGAAGCAGGCTCCCCGCAGGGAGCCCGAGTGGGACTCCATCCCGGGTCTCCAGGGTCATGCCCCGGGCTGCAGGCGGCGCTAAATCGCTGCGCCACCGGGGCTGCCCGAAATTTTTGTTTTTTTAATATAAATTTTGTCCAGCCATTTTCTGACCCATTGTGGCAAGCTCTTTGACTTTAAGACTCTCGTAATTGAGTTGTATTTAAAGGAATAACTGCCCCAAACACCTACTAATATCTAAGGTTGGAACACAGGGTAGTGAAAAAGTCCGATTTCTTTGCTGTATTTTCCCTTTCAGGTTTATAATGACTACATCACAAGTAGGATAAGAGAACCGGACACGAGGGGGTTGATCATTTCTGTTGCTTATTGAAATGGTCTAAACCAAAGGGCTTCTATTTTTCTATATTCTCACAAAGGTTTGAGTTCACAATACTTGTTTCCATGAGGTAAAGGTAACAAAAAGCATCAGAAATGAATACATTTTATAAATATCTACTTGTGGAACTTTATTTTTTCTCATTTCCCTTATGTTTCGGATACTTTGCAAAAACATCAATGGAAATAAAAAAAAAAAGTTGGAAGTTATTTATAACACTCATGTTACAATTAGAAAAAAATGAGGTTCAAAGTTCACAAGCTCCTCCAGACGGAAGAAATGATTTTAATAAATTCCCTCAGAATTGAAAATGTCTCCAAGGCATAGAATGTGTCCTACTTCTTCCAAATCTATATTTTCTTTCTGATCAGCATATAAAACAATTAATTACTCATCTCACATCTAACAGAAATGCCCTGTTTCTGTGTTTCACCATGCTGAAATACCAGACAAAATGAGATTCTGGATTGAAGCAATAGGAACAACCAAGCAAATTCAATTCAATTATGCCTCTGCTTTCAATCTCCTAAATAACCACAGGTAAATAAATAAATAAAACACTCACCTCTGCCCCCTAAGAATGGGTAAGGAAATAATATGCCTATTAGTCGCCTTGAAAGCATTACCACTATAAGCCCTATAGATCGATCCATTCTGAGCTTTCCCCTTGGGATAGGGATCTGATCATAAAGTCCATTTAAATACTCCCTTCTGTATGTAATTCTTAAAATCTTGTCTCCTTTTACTGCCACCCCTGCCTACATACCCACAAATATTCAATGAGCTTGAGTCTCAGTAGGCAAGCAAGAAATGAACATTTTAATATCATCTAACAAGATGCCTTCATGCAAAGGTTAAAAGAAAGCAGTTTCCTTCTGTTACAAATGTTTTGCATTTCCTCAAAATGCATTTATCAAAATGCATGCATTTTAAAATATCATAGGAGATCTATTAAAAGATGATTGATGAATTGTTTTGCAGTTGCATAGCTCAAAGCATTTCCTTTTATACAACTAAGACATTACCCAAAGGGCACTAGCTTTAGTAAAATAAAAAACAAATTTTGAGTCTCTTGCCAGGTGGTGGCAAATAATGCCTTCCTAGCTTATGAGCTTTAGTGCACCAGTGATAGTAACTGTCACTCACCCATAGAATCTTTCTGCAACCCGTGCCTCTACACACTCAACTCAAGGCTTATGATGAAAAGCTGCACTAAGTAAACCTGAAAATCCCCCCTAAGCTGGCAAGAAACTCAAAGCAACTAAAAGATGATTCATTGCTTAGAACATCATTTTTTATTTGCAAGAGAGTGGAGAGCCATGGCTGAAACTACAGCTAAGAGAAAAAGGAGAAAGAGGGAGAAGCAGATTATATGAGATAGGAACTCCCTTCCTTCCCTCTTTACTAATTTCCTAGGGGTAAATTATTGATTATATCTTAGTGGAATAAAAGTCTCATTTCATTGTTGGATGTCTGATTGCTAAGGAATTCTAAGCCTCACCGCACCCTATGCCTTCTGTGCCCTACTTGCAGGCAGTAGAAGACATATAGTCTGAGTGCTCTCTCTTTTGGATTCATTGGGAGATTCAAACATTGGGAGATTCTTTTCCAATGGGAGAGACCTCTCAGCCTCCAGAATCATCCCGTAGCAGCAAGAAAATTTCCAAACCAGATCTTCTTCTCTATGCCTTTTTCAGACAAGCTTGAGAGGTCTGTCCTATTTTCCTCAGAAGCCTCATTCTGTGAGTAACACAGCCTTTTATTGTCTTGGTCCATGTGTGGCTTCATCACTTTTATCATCTTAACCAAATTTTGAGTGGTAGCCCATCCTGTTTCCTCAGGTTATCCACAAGATTTAGTCAGTTTAAAATTTACTACATTAATTTTATCTATAGAAAAGAAATTTAAGGATATCAATCAAAATTTAAATCAATAAAACCTGTTTGAAGCATTCTCTGGAGCCTAAAACCTAACTCTACAATGTTGCACAGAATACTATATAACTTTATGCATAAACATTACTCTTCCAAGAGAACAGAAATGGCCTTATAAAATAGAAGCTACTCACAGTTATATATAAGCAGTGATTTTGAAATAGAAAGTTAGAAATAGCCCAGCCTTCACAAAGTTTGTAAACCAGCCTTAAATTAGCTCAAGCGATGATAGAGTCAAAACCTTGACACACACACACACACACACACACACACACACACAAATCTGTTCTGTAAGATGATAACCTTCTCTGAAGCCTAAATTGTGTGTACATTCTTTCATATACATGGTCTAACATATAATCAAATAAAATAATTACCCACAGCATCAGAGACAAAATGAGATTAAATAAAGAATAATTTTAAAATATCAGCCAGAGTCATTGGACATTTCAGCTAGTAGTTATTAGATATAGATTGTACATAAATTGAGGTAAATACATTTAGGGAAATAGAGAACAGAGTCTAAGATTTCAGGTTTATTTTGGAATAAAAGTCACATGGAAATATTCAAACTAGACAGTCCAATAAATATAAAAAAACCTTAATAAATGGGATTAGAAAAAATATTAGATCTAGCTGAAGAGGAAGCTGGCAAACTCAAAAGCAGATCCATAGAACTTATCCGGGTTGAAGAATAGAGAAGGAGAGGAAAAAACTAGAACAATGTTGAAAGAATCAAGGTATAACAAAATGAACTTATGGTCTTAGAAAGAAAAGAGAAAGAGAATGGGAAGAAACAGTATTTGGAAATTTGCTAAAATGTTATGAAAACTGATGAAAGACTTTAATCTTCCGGTACAAAGTGTCACAGGCTACGTTAAGAAAACTGTGAAGAAAAATTATATGTAGGCACTTTCTGATAAATATTCTCAAAACTAGTGACAAGAAAAAAACTGAAAAGAACTAGAGGGAAAAGGAATGCATTGTCTTCAAATGTGTGACAATAGAATGAAAGCTTAAAATTCCACCAAGAACTGTAAGAAGCTATAAAACAATGAAACATCATCTTCACAGAGCTGAAAGTAAATCAGTGCCAATTTAAAATGAATCAGAACTATCTTTCAAAAATAAAAAGGCAAAAAAAAAAGAAGGCATAAAAGATTAATTTCCAGAAAATAAGACACATGGGTTATTTCTCTCCAGCAAAGCCATAGTAAGAAGAATGTAAAAGGGGATTCCTATGACACAATGAACATCATCCATATGGCACTAAAGAAATGCATGAAGAAAAGAGGCACATCAAGACTATAAAAATGTGAGGAAATCAGAATAAATGTAAATAATAATAAAGATTCATTGCTAAATTTTACATACCAACAGAATAAAAATACATGAAAATAATAGAAGGGAAATTTGGAAGGTGACAAATGGAGTTGACATTACTTAAGATCCATGCATTTTCAATAAAGTAAAAAATACAAAATTGTAACAATTTTTAATATGTCAAAAATGCTTTCATTATGGGAAAAAAGCTAAGACTCCATTTTACTCTATTCTGTAAGTTACATCTAAAAGAAAACAAGACAAAACACATAAAACTACTGCCAGAACATTCTGAAAAAAACCAATCTGGCCCAAAACCCAGTATTTGAGGTATGAATCACTGGTGAACTGTTTTGTTTTTCACCTCTTATAGGTACCCTCCTGAGTAATAGAGTTTCCTACAACCTGCTAAATAATAGCAGGTAGAAGTTGTGACCTCCCCATCAGTCCTGCAGTCACTGAGAATGCACGGTAGGTCTCTGTTGAGTATCCCCAGTCCAGACTAAGAGAAAATGATCTTCACCCCTCCCTCTCTCAATTAGACAGTTGGTGAAGGATCACAGAGAGGAGGGAGCTGGATAAATTGAAGTACTGGGCTCACACCGATCTAGCCTATAGGTGCAACTAACCAGAATCAACAAAGCCAGAGCTTTGAGAAATTATATATATATATATATATATATTTCATTTATTTATTCATGAGAGAGAGAGAGAGAGAGAGAGAGAGAAAGAGGCAGAAAGACAAGCAGGCTCCATTCAGGAAGCCCAATGTGGGACTCGATCCTGGTACTCCAGGATTATGCCCTGAGCCAAAGGGCAGCACTCAGCTGCTGAGCCACCTAGGCTTCCTGAAAATGGAACTATATTATGCAATACTGCCAAGGCTTCAGACTTGCCTCTATTTATCATCTAAACTGTATTCTCTGGAATACCATGGCAAAGACTTAGAAAGCTATATCAACATTCAAATCATAGTCCAAAGTGGGACATAAATGAGTTGTTGCCTGCTAAAGTAGAAAATTTAAATAAGAACTATTGTCTCCTAATAAAATTTTGAAAATGTCTAGGATTCAAATAAGAAATATTGGCATATGAAGAACCAGGGAAACCTAAAGTCCAAAGATAAGACAACTAACAAAAATTAATACCAAGGAGACAAAGACATCATAAGTACTTGACAAGATCTTTAAAGCAGTTGTCATAAAAAATGCTATGGTAAGCAATCATCCATACTCTTAAAATAAGTGAAAAAAAAATTAAAAAATCTTTGCAAAGCAAGAAAATGTAAGGAATAACCACATAGAAACTTCAGATCTCACCAATACAAACTTCACTGGAAGTGAAGACATAGAAAAGAAGCAGTGAATTTAGAATGGATCCATAGATTTTGTTAACTCTGAACAGCAGAGAAAGAAGTTAAGAAAAATAAATCTTTAGGAATCAGTGGGAATATATTTAGTCATCAGAGTCCCAGAAGGCCTAGAAAGTTACTGTGGATTTAAAAATAATGATTGTACACATCCCATATTTATCAAAAGGCATAAACGTGGAGATTCAAGAAGCCCAGTGATCCTCAAAGGTGATAAACCTAAAAATGTCCATATCCAGATACATAGTACATTCAGATTTCTGGAAGAAAACTCTAGGGCAGCATGAATCACTTTTAGGGGAATAGTGATTTGGTAGGAGAACAAAGATTCCAATATTCATATAAGTAGGTGGTACAACCTTTTCTAGGGGCTGGAAGAAAGTGGCACAACATTTTTAAAATATGAAGAGAAATGGACTGTCAATCCTAGATTCCATATATAATGAGAATAAAAGCATATCTCAAAGACATTTCCAATTGAAGGATAACTAAAATATTTTGTCACTAGCAGACCCACTCCAAAAGAATCAGAAAAAGTAATTCTTCATACATAAATTATAACATAATTAGAATATCAAGGATGAAATAAATATCAAGTATTTAGAATTCTTCTTTTGTGATTTTAAATTATTTTTGATGGTTGAAGGCCAAAATTGTAGTTCACTGATAGCATTTATGTTGTAGGTAGAGACATTTACGTGTCACTGTATTAGCTGGATGGGAGATTATAAAAACTAGTAGTCCCCGCTGAAATGGTAAGATGTTAATATGAGTAGACTGATATTTATAATGTATATGTGTATACTATAAATCATTAAACTACTAAAAAATTATCCAAAAACGTGCTTAGAATAATAAATAAAGCAAAACGGAATACAAAAAATATTCAGGTAGCTCCAAACAAAACAAAGAAAGAGAAAACATTTATTATCTGGCCTTTTAAATAAAAAGATTGTTCCATCTTGATTTGGGTGTGGATCCACACCTGGAACACCTAAGTGTGTGCACTTGCTCTGCCACTTATCTGCTATATGACTTGGGGCAAATTACTTCACCTTTTTGCACCTAGATTTTCTTCTCTGTAATTGGAGGTTATATACATTTTAATTGTAAATTGAAAAAAATGCTTAGAGTGGTGTCTGGCACATATTAAATGTTATAAAATGACAACGATAGTAATGGGACTGTCGTTCAATGCTGTACAATGGCTGTTGTAAAAAGAAACCACCACAATGGCAGCGCCACTCTCTCAGCAGCTACCACCTGTTTTTGATCCCTTATGATATATAATGACTGACATTGCAACTGCTGTTTTTCTTCCCACTAAAAAAAAAAAAGCATTGGCAGAACTTCTCAAAATTTGAGTTTTTATATTAACCATACCTCCTACAGTGTTGCTTTCAGTTTTTACCATGTGGACCTTATAACATCCATGCATTTCCTGAGTAAAATCATGGAAAAAAGAAAACCAATGATCTTGACCAATACTGTTTTTCTGAATACTTGTAATATTAATTCATATGTAAGCATTGCTGTAGGAAAAGTCACCTCATGATAAGGACGTATGGCAAATTTTTCTTGTTTTTTTTTTTTTTTTTTTTTTTTACTTTTCTCATTTATATACTCTTTCCGAAGCATCACATATTTTAAAAGAAATGTTTTCGTGGACAAATGGGGACTTTAAAAAAGGTGGTGAAAAGGTCAATTTAGAATTATACATGATAAGATTTCAGATGAAGGGAATGGATTAAATTAAACCCAAAACAAGGAGTAAAACGCTAGAAAACATTTTAACAGCCTTGGCATAGGAAGGGCATTTCTGGCTGTAAAATATTTAGTGCATATAAATGAATGATTAATAAACTATATTGTTAATACTGAAATAATACAATACATTTACCAGCCAGTAAAATATTATTTGTAATTCAATTATGGATACAACCCTTTGCTGTTTGTGGTACTTTCTTTCTTTCTGTTACTTTCTCCCTTTCCCCCTCTCCTTTTTTCTCCTCTGTGGGTTAGTTGAACATCCTATATGATCCTATTTTATTTTCCTAGTTTTAATTTATACTTTATTTAAAGACAATGATCGGGTGCCCTAGATTTTGTAACATAACTTTTTAAAAATTGAAGACTATCTTCAAATGATGAGTTTACTTTTTTAGTAGTTCAGATCTTGTATAATAGAGTACTCAATCACTCCTTGTTCCTATAACATTGTTGTCAGTGTCTCACCTATTTGTACGATATAATCAACCAATATTTTATGGCCACTGTTGCTGGAAAGGAGCAATTATCCTTTAGATCATTTAAAAGTAGGAAAAATAGATTTTACTCCGTATTGATGTTTTTGTTTCTTTATGTAGATCCAAGATAATGGACTATATTATTTTCCTTTTGCCTGAGGCACTTCTTTAAACATTTTTGCAGAGAAATTCTGCTGGTAACTAATTCTCTTAGTTTGCATTTGTCAACAAGAGTCATTAGTTTTTGTTTGTTTGTTTTTTGCTTTTGAGGAATAGTTTTGTAGGGTATATAATTCCAGATTTTTTTCTTTCTATTTTTTTAATTTAAGATTTATCCATCTATGAGAGGGAGAGAGAGAGAGAGAGAGAGAGAGAGAGAGGGAGGGAAGGGTGAGAGGGAGAGGGAGATAGAGAATCTCAAGCAGGCTCCATGCTGATTACAGAGCCCAAAACACAGCTCAGTCTCATGATGCATGAGATCATGACCTGAGCCAAAATCATGAGTAGACCCTCAACCAACTGAGCCAACCTAGTGTCCCTCAACTCTTAAATATGTCATTCCACATGCTTCTTCTTGCTTCTGTAATTTCCAAGGGTTAAGTCTGATAGAATTCTTAACCTTGTCTTCTACATATAACAAGTAAAGCATTTCACTTGCCCTCTAGGCTTGCTTCTTTCAAGATTTTCTCTTTTTGGTTTTCTGTAGTTTGAATATGGTACATCTTTGCCTGCTTTTCCTTATTTGTTTTTTAGTATTTATCTTGTTTGCTAATCTTTGAATGCTTTGGATGTGTGATTTGATCTTGTCATTAATTTTGGAAAATCCTTGACTATTAATTTTTAAAATATTTCTTCTGTTTCATTCTTTTTTTCCTTCTTCTATAATTCAATTTTGTATATGTTACATTTTTTTTTTATGTTACATTTTTGTATATTGTCCCACAATTTCCGGATATTCTCTTCCATTTGTTTTTCATCTTTTTATTTATTTGGATTTTCTCTTTGATTTTGGTTTGAGAAGTTTCCATGAAACCACATTCAAGTTCAATGATTCTTTCCTTACTTTTGTCAAGTCTACTGAGAAACCTAATGAAGGACTTAACTTCTGCTGCTGTTTTTTTTTTTTTTTTTCAGATTCTGTTATTTCCTTTCAATTTCTGTTTTCTGAGAGATTCCATCTATCTGCTGTCATTGTCCATCTATTCTCACATCTGTTCTCATCATTTTCCCATTAGACCCCTTAACATATTAGTCACAGTTATTTTAAATTTCCTGTATAATAATCTCAAAATCTGTATCATATCTGACTTGGTTCTAGTGATTGTTTTATTGCTTCAGACTATTGTTTTTGGGTTTTGTTTGTTGTTGTTCTTTGTGGGTTTTTTTGTTTGTTTGGCTTTTGATTTTTGGCTTTTTTCCTCCCTTTTGGTATGTTCTTGTTGAATGTTTGGCATCTTATTTTGTGTAACAGGGACCAGGTTAAATAGGCTTTTCATATGAGGATTTATTTTAATCTGGCTAGATGAGCCAAAGATGGCTTCTGTGCATTAGTTGTGTACTAAACTGCTTATTTATTTCTTCCCAGTAAATTGACATCCATTAAGTCAAAAGCTCACAAGTGCCAATTTTGTTTTTTTATAGTCTCTTTTAAGGTTTTCCAGAGTAACAGAACAAAGAGGTGATAGAATCAATAAGATACATGGAGATCGAGAGAGAGGAAGAGAGAGAGAATGGGGAAAAAAAAAGAGATTTAATCAGGATTGGATCACATAGTTATGGAGGCTGAAAAGTCTTCCAATCTGCCATCTACAAACTGGAAAACCAGGAAAGCTGGTATAATTCAGTCTGTATCTAAAGTCTTGAGGATGTGGTTGCTGATGGTGTCAGGCCTGGTCTGAGTCTGAAAGTCCTGTAGCCAGGAGCATTTGTGTCTGAGTACAGGAGAAGGTGGATGCCTCAGCTCAAGCAGAGAGAGTGAATTCATCCTTCTTCCACCCTTTTATTCTATTAGAGTACTCAATGGATTGTACAGTGCCCACCCACTCTGAGGAGAGCCATGGGATTTACTTGGGTCACCAATTCAAATACTAATCTTTTTTTTTTTTTTTTTTTTTTAAGAAACATCCTCATAAATACAAGTAGAAATGACATTTTACCAGCTCTCTGGGTATCCATTAGCCCATAGAATAAACATAGAAACATAGAAAAAACACAATATCCAAATATTTTTAAAATGGCCCCAAAAGCTGGATTTTTTTTAACCATTTAGACTCTGCTTTGCATACCCCATGAAATCTTACCCAGCATCTGCTGGCCATTGTAAAAATAAGATGTCCATTGCCAAACTGCTAGATCTCTTGGGCACAGAGACTCTCCACAATGCTAATGAGCAACATCACCTTGGCATGTAAGCCTCCTCCTCTATGCCCTTCTTTTCTAGGACTTACCTTGGTCTCCTCCCCTTCTGAAGGATGGCTTCCTTGCCATAATCCTTTCATACTGTGAGAGGCTCCTCCTCCCATGCAACTGTGTCCAGGTGCTGCCCAATGAAACCTGTTTGTGTGCTATATATAACACTGCCTTTTGTGGTCATATCTTTTTCATTGATCACCTCCAATATCTCTTTAGCCCCCATCAAGGTTGGGTTGCATTGTTTTCAGTGTTTAATGTAGCTATAAGATCCAGAAGCTTCACATTTGTTCAGAGTCCTTTACCTCCTTTCTCCACTTTGGGCTTCCCTAAATAATTTACCTTAAAAAGAGTATTGCAACCATTTCAGCTTTAATCCACTGGAGAATTTTCGGTATCAACCTAAGGTGGGGGAAAGTGGGGTCATCCTATAATTTCCTAAAGATCCCAGCCTTTTAGTGAGCCTGTAATTTAGGAATGTGACCTTTACGTGTGTTTCTCTATTGGTGAAACTTCATGTTCTCTGTTCCTATTTCCTTCTCTGTCTGTAATATTCCCAACCTATTACTTACATCTTTTTTTTTTTTTCATTTGACTATGTCCCCCACATTTTGGTGAAATAGGAAAATTAGGGAGGCCTGCAGTGAGAGAAATACCTCTCATCAACTGGAATCTCATTTTGATGATGCATTTTCCCTTTGAAATAGGCTCTTTTTTTATGAGGAAGCCTCTTGCATATTTCACAATAATTATGCCTCTATTCCACCAGTCATAGCCATGAGGGGATTTGTCTTGGGTCTTCACAGTAAGGACAGTTAGAGTCTTGGAGGTGGACCCCTGGCATGTGTGTAGCTTTTAAAGACTTGGCCTAGGAGTTTCCCCTTATATGCCAGTCCACACAGACTCTAGCTACTCATCTAACTTACTGCGAAAATCCTCCTTTAATTCTGACTCCCAAAATTTCTGTTCCAGGTAAGCAGGTCTTGGCTGTAACTCCGAATATGCCTCTCTTTACAGATTTTGGCAGTTTGCCCTACAAACTCAATTCTTTGATGGGTCCAGAAAAGTCATTGATTTTCAGTTAACCTGTTGTTTCTTTCTTTTTTTTTTCCTTGTAATTACAGGAATGATGACTGAAGCTTTTTACATGTGGGAGCTCAGGGACTCTAACTTTTAAAGTTACTTTTCAGCTTGAATATTGTCATCTCTATTTTCTTGGAGGCAATTTTGTTTTTTTGTTTTATCTTTTCTCAGAAGCAATGATCTTCAATGTTAAGGTCTGTTTTTAATGGAGAAAAGTATATGCAAATTGAACAATAGGCAGATAACTACAGATTGTAAAAAACAGATCAGATAATAGAACAATATAATTCTACTGTCCAATGTCACTATTCTCAGGAACTAACCTGATTGAGAGGAGGTATGTAAGAAAAAAAAAAAAAAACTCATGCAATACCATTTGCTACTTATGGTTGTGGTCATAGAGGGGTTCCAGAACTCAGTTTGAGGTAGTCAGGAAAGATTGAAGAATTTTAAGGCTTTCAAGATTTTATCATTACATTTCAAGAATTTATAATTAAAATAAAAATTTTAATGAGATAGAGTGGAAATACATATCCTCTAATATTTAACCAGTATCAGTTAAGACCTAAGATCATTTTAGGTCTTAGGTACACAAAATTACTTCATAGGCAGAAAATGTTTTTGATCAAATAACACATTTTGGTAGAAGAGGATGAGAGCACATCTTTTCAAAATACAACCTCTAGCAAAGTTGCTTGGTAGAATTTGCACTCAAAGTTTTTTGAATAAAGACTAATCAAAGCAGCCAGCATATTAAAAAAAAATATCCCATGCATCCAGCTATAAATTGCTAAAAAACCCCACAAATACAAAGCATAGTTCCTACTCTTATGGAGTCAAAAATGCTTTGTAGCAACTCTTTATCAATGTTGACTTTATTAATCACCTTTCAAGCATTTATGCTTGACAAAATCAATGTGAGGAATAGGGGTATGGCTTACACTAGATAGATAAAATCTGTATCCTTAAGGAATGTTAAATCTATTCAGAGAAATAGCCAATGCACACACACATATGCAAGATTAATAATAATCTTTATGTGAATCATTCATAAGTTACTTTATTTAAAGAATTTAAGAGTAACTTCCTTATGGAAAATATAGACGTGTACAAAAGTTTCTGAAGAAATAAAAAAAAGTGGATACTTTGGGGATTATTTAAGTATTAAATGTTTAGCTTTTATTTTTATTTTTGAGAGTTTATCAAGTGTTTGGTATGAAATCATGATCCCATGGATTTTCTAATGGTAATTATGCAGTATTTTATCCAATGATAATGGCATCTTCTAACTTTTTTGTTAGTGATCCCTTTTAGAAATAGTCAGTTAAATCCATTTATATTTTATCACTACTATCTAGTTAAAAATACAATTTAAAAGTTTGAAGGCAGATACTCTTTAGGTCTTCAAAAACCAATAAAAAAGAACAGTCATTAATGATAGCAATTTCTGTCATTTATTATGTATTGAATACATGGAAGATGCTTTGCTTTAAATTCAGTATCTTATGTAGACCTTATGATAGATTCACAAATTTAGTATTCTCATTTCAGAATTGGTATCATTGAGAACAGGTGAGTCATCTGAAGTCAGTTAGCTAAGGAATACAAGATGTGAAATGTAACATCTAAATTTATCAAATTTCAGATTCATGTTGTTACCCAAAATGTTACACTGCCCTTTGGATGGAGTGGAAGGAAAAACTTGGAGTTTGTCTAATTGAAATAATACAATGGAAGGAAGGGAAGACAAATCAGTTCTGGGATGTTGTCCATATTCCTTCTCTGTTGCCTTATAGTTTTTCTTTTACTTTCACACACTTGGTTAAACTTGATATTAATTGTGTAAGTACTGAAGGAACACTTTTTTTTTTTTTTCTGTTCCCTTTTGCTGCTTTCTTCATGCAAATGTTTTGGGCTTGTGATGACATGTATTCACATATCTTCTAGCTTATTGCAGATCCCTGAAGTCAGGTTTTTTTCTAAGGTTTTACAAGAGAATGCAAATAAGAGTTTTAAACCAAGAAGCCTATATCAAAGAAATTTTATATGCCAGATAATATACTTTTTTTTGCTATAGGTAAGCAGAAATTTTGTAATAAAATTCCTAAAAAAATTGTAATAAAAATTCAAGCTATAGGCATAAATACACACTTTGTTTAGAAACAATACATACTAAGAATTGTGTTAATTTCATATGCTTAATTTAAGAAAAGAAAAAAATGACATATGATAGTAGCAGAATTATCCTAGGATTTTTCTTGGAAATTTCAATATATTTTTAAAATTTCTTGATGTTTTGAAACATCTTAACCTCAAGTGAGGATAGCTTGTGGGGTGGTCACATGTTTAGTTTAAAGATGGGCAGTGGAAGCACGTGTTTTGTGCATGAGTAGCTAATGTCCTCCAGGTGAAGTACTTTTTCCTCTTCTACTTATTGTCAACAACCAGGGTGTAACTCTTTCTCCAGGCCAAATCTATACCTTCTGCTCCTACCTGGAGGCAAATACTCTTTCTGGTTGATGCCTAACTCGATGTGATAGACTAGGCTTTAGGGGATCAGTTTCCTGATCTTTTTGCACACCTTAGCTCTGGATCACTTTCTTTCCTTGAATCCACCATGTCTGGCCCCGAACAGTCCTGGGTCTTTTGCCACTGATAGCAGTATCCTCTGTGTGTATTCGTGAGTCATGGTTTTCTTCTTCAAGCTAACTCTCTCTTCCATCTTTCAGCAATTCCTTCTAGCTTTGGCGTACCAGGGACTTCCCGTTTATTCAACATAGACCACGCATAATTATACATGTTTGCTATCATTTCTAGCTTTGGAGCAGCTGCTGGAGAGAGATGACTCTACCTTAATTATCAACTCTTTTCCACCTGATTAATTCCCACACCTCCTTTCAAGATTCACAGTAGCTGTTATGTATTTTGAAATTGCTCTAATTAATTTCTGATACTCAGTGTTCTTATTGCACTCTGATCATCTCTATTAACTGTACTAATCACTTTATAATAAAACCACTACTGCCTGTCTGCTTTAAGCTTTTGATCCAGGGAATACAGTTGCTTGTTTTCTTATCTAAAGTCTAATCTTGAATACAAAATTGTTATTAATAAAGATCTTTTGAACTTTTAATGCAAAAAAGATTTAACATGAAATATTAAAACAATTAACATTTATTCAGTGAAAGAATTGGTATCCACAACATTTTTTGTATATTCATGTTTATATTTTATTTGCTTTTCAGTTGAATATTTTAATTATAAAATAACTAGTGATGGGTAAATAAAATTCAACTGTTTGCCCTGGGACTCATTGAGGTAAATGCCTAGAGTCCTTTAACGTTAAAAAACTTTCAGTGAAAGCTCTTTTAGCTTGTGATTTAGATTTACTCTTATAAGGAAAGAAAAAAAAACTTATCAATCTCTCCCTTCCCAAAGGGACAGTGAAAGAGCAGTATATTCAGCAATAGTGATAGGAGATATTTTCTTTACATTGGATGTAAGTGCAGGAAACACTGGTAATTACCAGTCTGGAGGTGAGTTAGAAAATCACTGATATAATAAGATGCAATTGAACTCTACCATCAGAAGAGACATTACTTCAGAATACCAAAATCAAAAGCTCTCTGGGCAGAAATAAACAGTCAAATCACATATACTAAGTTGCAATGTCACACGATAAGAATAAAGCCCTGTGTACCAAGCACACTCAAAGATAACATACTATTTCTTGCTTTGTTTGTTTTTCCTTATTAAAACTCTTATTTATGTGTATATTTTCAGCGATTCAATAATTAGATATTTTTTAACCTCTAAGTCACATGCGAGTTCTTCCAGTCCTATCTTTTCATGAGTTGGAAACCTAAGACCAAAGGTCAGCAATAGTGGCAAAGCCTGCTTCTAGTCCAATGTCTTTTCTTCTAGTCCCAACCAGACGTTCCTCTGTAATCATCTTGAAGATAACCTTAACAGCAGCAGCAGCAGCAGCATCCTTATACCTTTCTGTTTACTTTTTAAAATATGCTTAGAAAAGAACCTTTTAACAATACTAATCCAAACAAGTGAAATACTACTTATCAAAAGAGACTGAAGAATAGAAGAGGAATAGAATCCAGAATATACCCCCATAGAGCCAGATGATGGTGTGGATTCCAGGCCCAGAAAAAGAAGAGGTCAGGGTACTTTTCAACAGGCAGAGGGTGCTTTAACTTAAAAAAAAATCAAGTAGTAGTCCAAAATGGACTCGTGGCAAATGCCAGGTGGATGGGATTGTTGAAGAGGAATAAAAGAACATGAGAGAAAAATGAAGAAAGGAAAGACAGACACGAAGAACAAAGGGAATAGGAAATAATAAGTAAGATTACAGTGGAAAACAAAAACTTAACACTCACAATTACTTTTTTACCACATTTTTGTTCTCATTTAAGAACGTAACCATTTTGTGTAAATTTGTGGCTTGTAAGTAGTCCATAGAAAATCTGTCCTAGTCTTTAAGTATTTTGAAAAATTAGTAGATTTTTCATTAGAAGTTGTACTCAAAATAGAAAAATGTTACATAATAAAAATAAATAAATGAATAAAATGTAAATCATTTTAGAATCTCTAAGTACATGAAACTAATAAATACTAGAGGCTATGCTGTCTACCACTTTGTATTACCTGCAATGAAATCATGGTAATGTATGAATAACTAATACCTGGATTTACATTGTTCTATAGGTGACCTGTATATGATACATAGATGCTATTCTGGAAATGATTTCTATTTCTATTGCTCTGAATCTAAGAGGAGAGTCTTATAATTAAGAGGGTATTTTTCCTTAGAAACATCTATGTAAGCAGAAAACTTCAGTATCACCTTAAATATTAAAATGGATTTGTCTTGAAAGGTTTGCAATATGATGAAGTAAAATCCATGGGGGAATAATGGACAGCTGAAACCAGTATTTACTTCTACGAGGTGGGCCAGGAACAGAACAAGAGGATAGTCCACGTGTTTAGAAACACACACATGTGCAGTAAGGAGCAGGGAGGGGAGACTGCATGCAAATTGCAGTAAGTGGTCCAATGCCGGGTGCTATGCCACTTTACGTTACTCCGCTCTACCGTATGATGATATACCAGGTAGATTAAAGTGGCTTGATATTTTCCAATTATGATTAAGCTCACTACTAACTAAATGAAGCATGTAAGAATACATTCATAAGAAGTATCCAAATAATACTTACAATTGCATAGTTTTCTTTGCTAACAGTATTTCTAAAATGGTAAGTCTATTTTTTTTCTAAAAGCCATGGGAAAAAATCAGAGTGTTAATTTAAGAAAGCCCAACATTTCCAGAAACATTTGAACTTATTTGTAATGACTTTATTATTTATAATATTTTATTTTTTATAATAAAATGATTTCAAGTAAGTTCAAATATTTGAATGTTGCTTCCATGGAACTTCCTTCCATGGCACAGACTGAACTTCAAATAAAAAAGTGTTATTCACATATCTATGTTTAGTTATTTTAAAAATCTCAAAAGCTTTGATCATTTTAGCAAATATTGCCTTCAGTGTTTCCTTAAACTCACAGTGCAAAAAAATTGTTAAAACCTAAGTCTTGTGTATTTAGAAATTATGCCCCTTCATTTTTATCTCTTTTGATATTTCATTTGTATCACAGAGGAATTGTAATAATTAATATTTCACGTTGTTTGAATAGAAATGTTCTGTGACTGTCAGGTATATTTGATGAACAAAATTCACTATAGTTCAATTCTTTTTTTTCTTAAGGGGCACCTGGGTGGCTCAGTAGGTTAAGTATCTGCCTTCAGCACAGGTTATGATCTCAGGGTCCTGGGATTGAGCCCCGCACTGGGCTTCCTGCACAGCATGGAGTTTGCTTCTCCCTCTCCCTCTGCTCATCCCTTCCCCCCACCCTGCTCTTGCCCTCTCTGTCTCTCTCTTTCTCTCAAATAAGTAAACAAAATCTTAAGAAAATTTTCTTTTAATTTAACATTAAGTATTATCAGGCAAGTCTGTCTAACTCATTTGTTAATATTTCAGTCTCTACAGTTTTGAATGATGAACATATGTATCCTTAATCCAGTTCTATGTCCTGGTTTCCAAAAGATATAATGGTTCTGACTCCACAGATCTAAATGCTCTGTACTGATTAGATTTGCTAAATGCCAGCTCTCACTTAGGGACTAAAAGCTGAAGAGGTTGCTATTACTCTATTGAGTAATAAGTATCTAGCTTAAAATATCAAGGTTGAAAACATCGTACTTTTATCTTTCTTAACAAAATAACTGGATATTTCTTCCAATAGAAAAATTGAAAAATGTTATATTAGTTCAATAATTGATAAACAACGCACTACATCTGTAAATCTTATAAAAGTTGCCAAAAGAAATTCCTTTATTCTATTTTTAAAAGTCTTTTAAAATTAGAGGATGTAAACCATTTCTTGATGCACAAATTTATTCAATTAACTCTTCTAGCAAATAATTAACATGTTAACAGTCATAGAATTAAGTCCTGTGATATTCATATACTAGGTATTTACCAGCCTATTAGAATACCACCATTATAATAATTGAGCCTGTTTACATCAATTATTCATTCGAATACTGAGGATCTTAATGCAGGAAAAAAAACAGATAAGTGACCTTTGAAAAACAAACAAATTATTTATCTCAAGTTATTTTCCTCAGCTAAAACATAACCTTTGTGTTGGAAATATGTCATAATTAATGGGAGAATTTAAATTATTTTTTATCCCCAAAATGATGTTGGCAGATCAGCGTGTTTGTATGTGTGTGTGTGTGTGTGTGTGTGTGTGTGTGTATGTGAGCATGCACTTGTGCGCTTCTGTGCACATGTGGGTCTGTGGATGTCTCTATGACAATTTTCTACAGATTGTTTTCTCAATATGGAGATCTTTTGGTATTTTTTTAAAAGATTTTTATTTATTTATTCATGAGAGGAGAGAGACAGAATGAGGCAGAGACACAGGCAGAGGGAGAAGCAGGCTCCATGCAGGGAGCCTGATCCCGGGTCTCCAGGATCAGGCCCTGGGCTGAAGGTGGCACTAAACTGCTGATCCACCTGGGCTGCCCTCTTTTGGGATTTTAATGAGTCAGTATTCTCTAAATTTGTACAAACTTACCAATAAAAATTGGTTTCTTTTCTTTATCCTAGACAGCTATATAATTAATTGCTATATTTTATTAACATTTATAAATTGCAGGGCTACAAGCAACATTTACTTAGTATAAAATTAAATGAATGTTTAGAATACAAGTCTCTGCTTATATGAAAACTGAATTAAAAATTAACTTTCTAATTGAAGGACTCCATAAGTCTTTGAATTATGTGCTTTTAACAGCTTGCAGTGAGCTATGAAGTACGATATACTTGGAAGAATGACCATATTTTATAACAATAAAAAATGAAGTCAACTATACAGTTAAGCCTGGAAAAGTGAATTCCCTATTTGCAAATGAATCATATTCAAAATATTGAACAGATATCCCATCTTGTGCTTATACGCTGGAGGCCATGTAAGAAAAAGTTAGGTGACAAGTTTGACTTTTGTGTTAAGAACCAGAAGTTTAAGAAAATTGTAAAACTTTTTCCAACCACACATTGAAGAATGACAGCCATATAGACCAGCCATCTTGACAATCATTACAAGTATCTGTCCATGCTTCCTATCATTATCTAAGTGATATATGTAACTAAGTGTTATATTTATATACACATATACATACATAATACACACATGCCTACCTACACACATATATATTGTTATAGAAGAATTTTTTTCAAAGACTAATTGCACTGGATGGAGTTGAGGAAGAAAAGGAAGACTTTATTCAGGACCATCAAAATAAAGACACATGGAATTTACCTTCACTGAAACAAAAGACAGGAGTTTCTTTATGCAATGGGGTAAGCTCCTGCCAAAATACTGGAGGGGGGAGGGAGGGGGTAGTTGGTCAATGTGATTAAGCCATCTGTGTTTGCTAACTGACCCTTATCACCAAGGGTCAAGCATAGACTTGGAGGTATGGGCCCTATCGTTCTTTTCTTTTCTTTTTTAAGATTTTATTTCTTTATTCGAGAGAGAGAGAGAGCACAAGCAGGGGGCAAGGGGCAGAGGAAGAAGCAGGCTCCTCACTGAGCAGGGAGATCCATGTGGGGCTCCATTCCAGGACCATGGGATCATGACCTGAGCCCAAGGCAGCTACTTAACCGACTGAGCTACCCAGGTACCTCTGGCCTTATCTTTCTCAATAATGATTTTGCAAAGGGATGATAGCTCTGAGGTCCTGAGAAAGCCATTCTTGGATTGCTTTTTGTTTTGTTTTGTTTCAAGATTTTATTTATTTATTCATGAGAGACACAGAGAAAGAGGCAGTGACATAGACAGAGGCAGAAGCAGGCCCCCTGCGGGGAGCCTGAAGTGGGACTCCATCCCAGGACCCTGAGATCACACCCTGAGCTGAAGGCGGATGCTTAAGGGCTGAGCCACCTTGGCGTTCCCAGTTCTTGGATTGTAAACCTGGTAAGAGGCTGGGAAGTTTACATCAAAAAGCAAAGAAAGAATTTATAATTGCAAGTTTTCTAATGTTAAATGAAGTAGGAAAAGGGAAATAGGCTGAATAAAGATAGGAGGACATCTGTCTAAACTTTAGTTAAGCTGAGAGGAACACTAAGGCCATCTTGCTCAGTATCTGTGTACATTAGTTATGACTGGAAATGTTTATTTTATCATAAGAAAGGCAGGAGTATTATTCATAAATAGAATGATATCATAGCTCACTGAGTATTTTTAACAAAGTATTATTTGCTGCCAAAATGGAAAGGTTTTTTTTGGAAGTTGGTATGTGTGATTTGCACCACCACTTCTCTGCTAATTTCCAAAATTATCTAAGTTTCAAAGTATCTTTTGGACACACCTGGTTGATTGTTCTGTAGTACTTTGCAGTCAATATAGCCAGAGTTAAGCTTGTTTTTTACTACCCTTGTTTTGCTACTGTGGTTACTACATTGTTTACTATTTTGATTAATATCATCACCATCATTACATTAGTACAAATAAAATTGTTCATGCTCATTACAATACATGCATGCCCCTCTTCCTTCTTCCCTCAATGCACCCAGTGACCACATTCTGTAAATTCTTTTCCACAACATTGCTCATATCTGGCATCAGGCTTTGTAGGTACCAGCTTTCCTCTCCTTCTCAAGGGATATAGCTTTTTTCCATTATCTCCTCTGCATTGTTAACTTTTCTTGAGTCCTTATATTTGCAGCTATTTTTAAAAAAGAAAAAAATAAATCTTATACATGGATGTCTTTTCTTTGAAAACTATTCCCTATATTACACATTTTACTTCAGCTATAGCCCCATTTTTAGGCTCATGTTTATAGCAAAAGTTCTTGAAAATAAATATTCATCACCAATATAGATTCCGTTCTCTTAATTATACTTTACTTTCAGTCTATCCCAATTTGCCTTTTAGTCTTCATATGAATGTTCGATTGAGACTGATCCTAACATGAAAATGAATCTTTCTTCCTGAATTGCACATCTGCCTTAATTATAAAATGACATTTTTAGAATAGAATAGAATAGAATAGAATAGAATAGAATAGAATTTCACTCCAGATTTCAAAAATATAATACATTTAGATAAAATTTTTCTCTTAATTCAAATCTAAAATACTCACTTTATTTCCATTTTCTGCCTCTGGGTAAAATTTAACATTGTGTGTCTGCTGAATATCTGTCTCCTCCTATCTCTATATTAGCTTCAAAAGGAAGACTCTGATGATGAGGTTCATCTCTGTGGCCCTAAAGCCTAGAACATGGCAAGAAAGTAATCTCTCAACAAGTAGCTATTAGGTGAATAATGGATGAAGGAGAGAATAATGACTATTTTCATCCATTATCAGTAGTAAACAAATTACATTTCTATTTCATGTCTGTATGACATACTTTCATGTCATAAATTAAGGGAATATCCCATATCATGTATTACTGAATGTTTACTCATATATGATATTCCCGGGGATGGAAAGAGGAAGAAATCAAAGAAGAAAGTCCTGGTATCTGCAATTGCTCACTGCATGAAGTTTTAGAAGGAGTTATAGTGACCAAAAAATAAATTAGTACATTTCAGATCCTGTGAGTGTATGGAAAAATAGGGGAAGCTCAAAAGCTTTCCTGTTTCAGGTCTAGACATTTCTTTCTAGTAGAACTCTATGAACTGAGTTTACTGTCACCCACCATCTTTTGCCTGGTATGTTCAATCTTTCTCCTTTTATAGATTTTATACAGATGATGTTTTCAGAGTCGGAGGTTTCGTTTTGTCTTATTATCACTCTTAGACATCTGGTAATCTCTTTGGTAATATCAAGAGAAACAACCTGCTCCTTACTAACTTTGCTTTCATTTCTGTATGAACTCTTAGAGATAAAGGGAAACAAACAACAGGAGAAACCAAAAGGCTGCCATTTATCTGAGCACGGAGAATCAAATTCAATTATCATTGACTTTTTTCTTATAAGACCTTTTTTTCTGAAGTCAATCAATGTCTGCTGTGAAATTTTAAATGTCTGTAGAATTTCAAAGTCTTAAACTATCTTTACTTTTTGTTAAAAAAAATAGGTGGTGAGTGTGACTACATCCCCTATATTTTCCAAGAAGGCCAATATTCTAGTTCAAGAATAACATTATGAAAAAAAGACTATCCAACAACATCTTTGGTTTAAAATAACTTATATAATAATTTTAATAATATTTTATTGTTTCTTGTGTTCTTCCCTGTGTTTTTATACCCTCCTCTTGCAAGATTTTTACTATTACTACTTTTATCCTATGCCAAAGAGGGAGGTTTTGTGTACTGAATGTCACTCCTAAAATAATTACTTATATATTAATTGAATATAAAAGTAAATTATTATTATTTAGACAATATTGGTTCATCAAGTATAGGAATTCAAATTTCCTTAGGCAACATTGGTCTGTGTAGTTGCCTGCATAGAATTCTTTCACTATAAAAAATGAAAGATGATTGCTGAAAATTTTATCTTACCAATGATTGCAAATAAATCATTATAGACTTTTTTCATATTCAGCAACTTTATTATAATACTTGTTTTTCTGATGTAATTACTCCTAAAAATTGTTCTGCTTATTCTTACTTGATAATTTCCATCTTTAGTTTTGACATGTTTTTACTGTGGCCACATGGCCTAAAAAATACTATACATGTTTAGTTTATCTAGAAACACAGAAAACATATTGTCAAAAACTTGGGTTTTGAGTTAGAGTTTTTGGATTTATATCCCAGTTCTTAAGCTTCTATGATTTTAAATGAATTATTTAACCCTTTTGTATGAGATTTCTTATTAATAAAATGTGAGTGATTATAATCTTTTCCAAGTTGTAGGGTTGTTTTAAGGATAAATATTCATTTAACTTATAAAAAATACACTTAGCCAATGCTTAAAACAAAGTTAGCATTTATCAATGGATAATATTGACTGATTATTAGCATAGGACTCCACTTAAAGCTGTTATATTTTGACAAATTTCTAAAACAATTTCAAAATTTGAATAAAATGTATAACTACAAGAGTAGGCATATAAAACTAATATGACCCAAACAGTTATAAATATTAAAATTTTGCTGATAAATCAGGTTTAATTCACCCTAGGTAATTTTTCCAGCCTTTAAATGTGAATGTTTTATTCCAAATTAGCCAAAAGCCTAGAAAATTTGTCAAAGAAGAGGATAGAACTATTTAAGTCCAATGCTTAGGCAGTACATCAAACAAATAATTATTTAGCATTAAAAATATGTCAAACATTTTTCTAAATATTGTTGCTGGACATTAGTAGTTTACCATTTAGCTGTGAAGAGAGGTTATAAACTGTTAAGACAGTAATAGAATGATAATTTCAAATAGTGATGAGTGTTATAAAACAAGATATACATAAATAATGGTAAATAAGCTATGAAGTGAATTAAGATAGATAAAAATTGACTATGGCTAGCATGTAGTTATCATGGGCATAAAAGTCTTTTTGGAGGGATTGACATTTGAGCTGAGTCTTGAATAGAAAAGAGGAGGGAAGATGCTGGTTTCCATTGGATGTGTTAAAGAGCTAGAAATGGGAGGGCTTGGAATATGTTTTGTGAGTGATGAATACAATCTTGCAGGATTAAGATGTCAGTGGGAGGGTAACAGTCATTGTGAGGATTTTGGCCTGGACAACTCTATGAGCAAAGGTGCCATTTAAAAAATTCTTAGTGTCTAAGTATACTGGTAAATAGTGAAAAAAAAAAAAAGGTAAATTACAGAGCAAAAATGTTACATAGATTCTTTACTTCCTTATGATATCATGGAAAAAACTTCATGTGATATTAGGGAAAATAATAGAACACAAGCAGAGGATAACATTATAGCATCCAATCAAACGATGCACTTTGGAATGATGCTTATTTCTGAATAGTCTAAGAAAAATGGCTAGCCACTCTTGCAACTATGTCCTTTGCCTCTTTTCCATCTTAGTAGTGATGCCATCTGCATAACTTTAACTGACATCTTCCTTATACTGTCTTTCAGGGTGACTATCCAGGTGACATTTTTCTAGGAAGTAGAGAAAATCTCAAAATTGTCTCCAAGATTTGTGGGGTAGAAAATAACTATGACAAATATACTACTTTTCTTTTCTTTTTTCTTTTTTTTACTACTTCTCAAAATCCAAGATTATGCAAACACATTAAAGTATTTATTTTGCAGTTGGATTAACTGATACAGTTAGAGATAATGAAAGTCGTTTTATGTATCTAATTATTCATCTCTGCATTTCTAGCTATTTCTAGCTATACATATTACATATGTATAAAATATGTATTTTACATGTATATAAAATAGAACATCACTAATAACTGTGCACACATCTATTGTATGCTAACCAATAGTCGATGCCACTTTGATATCAATATTTTATTAATAAAATAGCAGATCTATTCTTTTGTTAATTGTTCAACTGACCTGAGGAATTAAGCATAGGCTAAGAGATCAGCCTGACTCATAAATAATTTGTTATTTATTTTTAGGTAAATATGCACAGAGCATTAAAATAATTCTTATCCTCTAGTCTTTTTAACTTGTTGTTTCAGCTTTTTTTAGTCTTGATATTTTGCCTAAGATAGCTCGTTGTGGAGATTTGCTTACAATTCATCTTGATGTTTAGGTAACACAATAAAAGGAAGTAGAATGTTTGAGTGATGGTTTTATCTGCATCTCTTATATGTATTCCTGGAATTCCTAGACCCTTCTATATAAATTGAGTCCTGAGATATTGTTAAATTGTATAACAAACCAGTTGCTACAGGTTAATATCAGTTAATAACAATTAATAATTTATTAATTTTCTTTTTCCATCTTGAAAGTATAGGTTAATAGTCCCATATGGGCTCTTTTAAGAAATTTTAATAGTTATGTCATGCAAATAAACATTGATATACAATTAGAATGTGATTGAATCAGAGATCTTTATTTTTATTATTATTTTTTAATTTGAGTGTAATTGATACACAATGTTACATTAGTTTCAGGTGTACAGCCTAATGATTCAACATCACTATCCCTGATATTATACCTCACCACCAGTGTAGCTACTGTCTGTCACCATACAACACTATTATATTATCGACTATATTCCCTGTGCTGTTTCTCATGATTTATTCATTCCATTATTAGAAGCCTGTATCTCCCACTCTCCTTCACTCATTTTGTTGATCCTCTATCCTCATTTCCCTCTGGAATCATCAGATTGTTCTCTGTATTTATAGGTCTGTTTCCATTTTTTGCTTGTTTATTCATCTGTTTTGTTTTGTTTTTCAATTTCACATCTAAGTGAAATGATATGGCATTTGTCTTTCCCAATCTGACTTATTTTACTTAACATAATACCCTGTAGGTCCATATGTGTTGTCACAAATGGCAAGATATCGTTTTTTATGGCTGCATAATATTCCAGTACACGCACACTCACAAAAAATCTCGTATCTTCTTTATTTGTTCTTCTATTGATGAGTATTTGGGTGGCTTCCCGAGCTTGGCTATTATAAATAATACTTCAATAATCATACTGGTGCATATATCTTTTCAAATTAGTGGTTTCATTTTCTTTGGGTAAATAGTAGTGGAATTATTGGATTATATAGAATTTTTTATTTTAATTTTTTGAGGAAATTTCATTCTATTTTCCATAGTGGCTGCACCAATTTACTTTGCCAACAACAATGCACAAAGTTTTTTTCTACATCCTCACTCTTTTTTCTTTCTTTCTTTTCTTTCTTTCTTTCTTTCTTTCTTTCTTTCTTTCTTTCTTTCTTTCTTTCTTTTCTTTCTTTCTTCTTTCTTTTTCTTCTTTTTTTCTTTCTTTCTTCTTTCTTTTTAATTATAGCCATTCTGACAGATGTAAGGTAATATTGCAGTTTTGAAACATGTTTCCCTGATGCTGAAATTATGATTTAACATCTTTTCATGTTTCTGTTGGCCAACAGATTTTTCACACCTGATCTTTCATGTTTCTTGATGCACCTACAATGTGTCAAAACTTGGAATATCAGCATTTAAGAAGAAAAAATGTCACCATCCTTAGAGAGCATATGGCCTACATAGAAAGGAGACAGAAAATAAAGGATTTAACTGTGCCAGGCAAATTTAGAGAGGTAAGTGCCATGGTAAAAAAGCACATAGGGTAACAGGAGTAACTTTAGGGAGAATGGAAGGAAAATATCCTTTCTGGGAAGATATTTGAGTTGAAAAAATGAACATGAGAAGGTGGTAATGTAGACTCTATGCAATTCCTATCAAAATCACAGCAGATTGTTTTATGGATATCAACAAATGGATCCTAATATTTATGTGCACAAGGCAAAAGACCTAGAATAGCCAACTATTGGAAGGAGAAGAATTAAGTTGGAGGACTGACATTATCTGACTTAAGACATACTACAGAGAGACAGTAATTGAGGCAGGATTATATTGGTGAAAGACTAGACAAAGAGATCAATGGAACAGAGTCCAGAAATAGACCCTCATAAATATAGTTAACTGATCTTTGACAAAGGAGCAAAGACAATGTCATGGAGCAAAGATAGTGTCTTCAACAAATGATGTTGAGACTCCTGAATGCCCACATGTTGATCATGGTAGAGGCTGAGCATGTGTGGGGAAGGGGTTATATGAAAAAAATCTGTTTTTATTGTAAACTTAAACTTCTCTACAAAATAATGTTTTGTTTTATTTTTTAAAGTATTGATGTGGTAACATGAAGAAAGAGTATTTTGAGTAGTGAGAAGAGCAAGAACAGCCAGGAGAAGCAAATGACCATTGTCACTTAAAAAGACAGAAAGAAGGTCACTATGGCTAGAGAATAGTAAGTGATGAGAAAGTGGGAAGAGTCAGGTCATTGAGGATTTTGTAGGTCATTGTAATGCTTTGCATTTTATCCAAAGTTTGTAAAAAAAAAACAAAGTTTGTTGAGAATCCACTGGTGTGTTTGAAACAGTGAAACTGTGTGATCAGTTTTTCATTTTTATTTTTTAAATATTTATTTTATTTATTTTAGAGAGAGAGAGAGAGAGAAAGCAAGCATGAGCAGCGGGGGAGGGGGAGAGGAGGGGCTATGGGAGAGGGAGAGAGAGAATCCCAAGTAGGCTCCACACCTAGCCCAGCACAGAGCCCCACATTAGGCTCCTCACCCTGAGATCATGACCTGAGCTGAAATCAAGACTCTGACACTTAACCAACTGAGCCACCCAGGTGCTCCCTGGTTTACATTTTTATAGCACAAGATTAGTACATGTTTAGAGGGAAGTCTTTAGGAGACCAAGAGTGAAACCAAGAAAAATGATTTAGAGTTTATTGTTGTAGTCTAAATAGACAGTTAAGGGAAGATATACATAATATTTAAGAAATGAAATCTAAAGGAATCTAGTGGTACAAAATGCATTAGGGTGTTCAAGGCACAAAATAATTATGTAATTATGAATATGAGTATGGTTTCCCTCTCTCTTCCCACCCCCACAGCATTTCCTGTTTGCTACTTATCTCCTTCATGACTGTTTTTTCCCTGAAAACTCCCTTCTGAAAAAAAGGCTCTTAGTTGTCCTCACCAGGACTGACAATCTCATGTCTTTGTGATGATGGATTGTTCCTAGATCTGACTTTATAGTTGGAAAATACACTCTAATTCAATCTTCTAGGTGTTGTAGGTCAACATTCGAGACAGAACATATAATTGTGTTGTAACGATTCAGACTCTCACTCCTGATCCAATCACATTTGGTTCAAAAAAGCAAAACCCCATCATCTAAATATTAAACACTGACATGCACACCAGGGACAGATTAATGAGGTCTTTCTATATCCTAAGTTCCAGGACATGCTAACAAGTAATTCTGATACAAATATTGTTTAGTCAAATGATTGCTACAGTTGCTGCTGATATATTTCTGATCATAGCTTTGACTTTAGATAGGAAGGTGTGTAAGTTTTCTATAGCTGCTGTAACAAATGATCAGAAATGACAACCGTACCTATTTACTACCTCACTGTGCTCTAAGCTAGAAGTCTAGGCATAATGAGGCTGGTTCTCTGCTTTGGGTTTAACAAGAGCAAAATCAAGGAGGTTACAGGACCGCATTGCTTCCTGGGAGTTCGGGGGATAAATCTACTTTCAAGCTCATTCAGGTTTTTTACAAAATTTATCTCCATACTATAAAGACAAAAGTATCTTTCCCTTCTTTCAGTTCATGATCTCAAGTAAAGTACCTTTTTAACTCACTATTGATTGATGTACACTCTGAATAAATTTGTGTCAGGTTCCTTCTTATATTAGACTCTTGATTCCTAACAATTGAAAAATGGATCTTGATGTGAAGTAAACTAAAAACTGGGAAAAGCATAACTTCTGTTAGTCACTTGAAGGCATTTATCACCTTTGTCATTTTAAAACAAGCCACTTTAAGTGTTATGACAAGTACACCCGTTTTCTATATACATATTTTAAAACATATACATGTATGCAAATTTCCACATGTGTTAATGGTTAGTACCACCAAATAATAGCAGCGAAGTGCAGAGCACACTGTTATAGCCGAATGTAGAAAGTTGTACAGAATTCAATAATGCATATGATACTCATTCCTTAGTCTGGCCAGATGCTGCAACTTAGGGGCGTTAATCCAGAGGTATCCCAATATTTTACCAAAAAACGACAAAAAAGACAAAAAAAAAAAGATGTCGAGGTCATGCCATCTATCTTTGAATTCATGTAAATTCAACATTGTCTTTCTGTCTGGAAATTCTTCCTTAATTTCTATGATTCAATAACCTCAAATCTTCATAATACCCATTTTTATTATGATAGTGACTCTGATTGAAGGTAATGCCCTATTTTAACTTAGGTATATGTATTATTAGGTATTTAAAATGTCTTTTAAAAATCTGTTGCTAGTTTAACCAGAATTGTGATTGATTTTGTATTCTATTAGTCAAATTACATGTGTGTGAATGATTCATCCCAATCCTATTTTTACTTTTATTTTATTATGAAGTTTTGTAAAATAGTAGGTTTTTAAAATACAAATACTACACTCTGACAGAACTGTGAAGTCTATTTATCTATCATTTTGTTCTGTGTTCTTTATGAACTTAGCACTAAACTTCCTTAAATTAAAAGAAAGAAAGAAAGAAAGAAAGAAAGAAAGAAAGAAAGAAAGGAAGAGAAAAGAAAAGAAAAGAAAAAGAAAAAAAGAAAAAAGAAAAGAAAAAAGAAAAGAAGAAAAGAAAAGAAAAGAAAAGAAAGAAAGGAAAAGAAAGAAAGAAAGAAAAGAAAAGAAAAAAGAAAGAAAGAAAAGAAGAAAGAAAAGAAAAGAAAAGAAAAGAAAAGAAAAGAAAAGAAAAGAAAAGAAAAAAAGAAAAGAAAAGAAAAGAAAAGAAGAAGGAAGGAGGAGGAGGGAAAAATTACCATGCTTAGACCACCACTTTTTTGGGGGCAGGGGAAGACTCAGAAAGTTACAGAAATATACCCAAATAGAATATAAATGAATTAGATAGGTAGACTTATATGTATGTAATTATATATTGTATGTATCTCCAACATATATCTATATGTTTTGCATAAACAAGTTATTTTAGAGATATATAATTATAGAGAAGATTCAAGATAGACAATATATAATTTCTCTCTTCTCAAATATGTATATATCTCTGAGATGGAAACAAATATTGCAGTTTTATATAACGGTGATATAAAATATTTAATAACTGATCCAACAACAGCAAAAACAGAAAAACAAAATAAACGCCACTCACTTGGATAGATTTTAGCTATCTCAACTTGTTGCCATCTGTGCATTGGCCCTACTTTCAGTGCAGATAATGTGAAAAAAAAATACAAGTGATTGCTGTTTAAAAATAAAATGTGTTTCAAGGTGGGGTATAAATTGAAGATTTCAGAAAGGAGAGGACATTTGACCAAGGTTAAATGTTTTCATTAACTTGAAAAATATCTTCATGAATGAGTAAAAATAATTTTATTTATAGATGTAGTATGTATTTAAACATTCACATCTTTCTTGGAATGAAATAATTTTCAAAAAATGTCATTAACTGAGTATCAGTGGTTTTTTATACAGATTTAACCCCAGTTATTTGGAAATTGCCATATTATAGATAATCAGTTAGTTCAGGGTGAAGGATCCTGACTGACTGAGCAATACTTTCAGACAAAATCTCAAGACTTTGTACAGAAAAGTACAGAAAAGAATGTTGGCCCTCTTCTTCCTTTTTGGCTGAAACTTGCCTTTCCTTTTTCCCTGCATGATGCCATTTATTTCTTTCCATCATAACCTGAAGGAGGGGCACCACGAAACCATGTGGGAGCTGAAGTCGGTGTTTCTTTAATCATTTAAGGAATATTGAGGTCTGAATACAATAAAAAACCTTCACAGAAGAACAGATGCTGTTGAGTTGATTTGATCATTGTGCACACTCTGAAATGACACCTCCGCCCTTTCTAGTGCATATGGAGTAGGGAAACATAAAAGACACTTGTGTGCAACTTGATTAGGAAAAATAAAACACTGGATTTTGAGGAAACCTACCAATATCAGTTTCTAGCACTTACCATACTCTCCCTCATGGTATCTATCTTTCTTTGTGCAATCCTGGCACAGCATCAGAGCCTGTAGAAGGGGGTGCTAGACTATACCTCCTGCTTACACAAATGCTTGGGGACCTTTGCAGCCCCTGGCTTTTTTATTTTATTTTATTTTTTAACTTACAGCATTTCTATTAGTATCATCTGATTTCCAGTGCTGTTTTGGCAGACTTCAAAGTATTGCCTGGCACAGAGTGGTCCTCACATAGATGCGCTAAACTTTATTTTGAAGCTATGAAAGATACCCCATTGTTTTAGAAGCTAGGCTAAATCTTTGCTAATATTTCAGCACTAGTTTCGCAAGCATTAAACCTGTAACTCAGAGAGGAATTTTAAGCTTTCTGATAGCATAACTTTTGATCAAAGCTCTTTCCAAGAGTCCAGCTTATGAAAGACTTTAAATTTACTCTAAACAATTTCTGATATCTCAACTCAGATGTTTTCCTTTATTTTTGTCTTTTATCCTGGCTTCTTAAATATCATCCCTGGGTCAACATAAGCCACTTCTAGGTCAAGGATTATTATGCTTAAGCTTCCTTAACCAGCTTGATTTAAAAAATATATATATATATATTTATTTAAATTCAATTTGCCAACATATAGTATAACACCCAGTGTTTATCTCATCATGTACCCTCCTTAGTGCCCGTCACCCAGGTACCCCATGCCCCCAACTTCCTACCCTGACAGCTTGATTTCTATACCTGGATGTGTGGTTTGAGGACTGCTTTCACATTTTAGCTAGGGACTGGTAGCTCAGAGTTTCTATCTCTGGTCGCTTCTCCAAGGATGCAGCCACGGGCATGCACAGTCATCCAGACCCTCAGGAAGGAGTGTTATTTATTCACACCCAGTTTCCCAGTTTCCCAGGCACTGAATTTGGCCCAAAGCAGCCTATTGTTCAGCTAGTGTTCTCCGATTGGTTCTTTTTCTCTGGAGAACTCCACTGACACAAAAGCCATGAGCCAAGGACTGAGTACAGCTTTAGAGCTTGAAAAAGTCAAGGGAACAAGTGGTCTAGGACTTCCAGCAGGGAGCACAGCCCCACCAACAACCATACTTTCAGCCCTTTCAGCCCCATGTAACTTGCGTTGGATTGATCATCTATGGAACCGTGAGATAATACATATGTACTGCTTTAAGCCACTAAATTTGTGTTAATTTATCATGGCAGCAAAAGAACACTAATATGTGAGACCAAGCAAATCTATGCTGTCAGTGATTTGGATTCCTATTACCTTTGGGGTGAATGAATGAAGGGTGATTGGGGAGAGCATAATTGTAAATTTTACTGTCATTGTCATTTTCTTTTTATTTATGAGGTTAAGGTTACGCGGGTTTGTCAATTTATGATGAGCCCTGAAGCTATATGCTTATGATTTGGGCAATTTTCAAATAACTGAATTAATGATGTGGAAGACAGCTTTAAGATAATCAGTGTTAAAATCACATGTTTTTAAGTGGAAGAGGAATCCATGGAAGACAAAAACTTGAAATCCACTGGAGGAAAAAAAGGTTTTCTATGTAAAGAAACTGAACAAAAGAGAATATAAACAAGAATCTAAGGCATGATGAAAAAAAAATCAACCTGAACAATGTTGAAAAAAAGCCCATAGTGAATTTTTGTATTCAGGGTTTTTGAACATTTCTAGTAAATATTCACATATTTGTGAATAAATAATGTCCAAGACATATTTCTAATAAATATTGATGCAAAATAGATTCTATTTCTAGTGGAAGAAAAATAAAAATGGCTTCAGATATCCCCCTTCTGACAATTAATATTAACCATGAGAGAACATAGCTGAGATTAAGGAACTTTGAAATGCAAAATATTAATACTAATTCATGTTCATCTTGTAACACATGTGTAATGATGTTCATTCTCAAGTCTACAAAAACTGGTAGAGTATACCATCTACTTATCCATATTGCGAGGAAAATGCGAAGACCCGTAAAATATTTATTCTTAACCTATAAAAAAATCAATATAAATAAATACAATACTTGGAAATTTCCAGGACTTAATACTCATTTTGAGCAATGGAATCTAAGTATCTAATGAAATAAATTTGGATACATAAATTATAGCACATCAGTAAGAAAGCATAACATGTATCAATTTTGAATTATTATAATATTCAGATAATAATATGCACGATATATTGTTAGGAATAAAGCACACTTCAAATTGTGGTTTAATCTCAATTATAAATGTTTAGATAGGGATGCCTGGGTGGCTCATTTGGTTAAGCGGCTGCCTTGGTTTCAGGTAATGATCCCGGGGTCTTGGGATCAAGCCCCAAGTTGGGCTCCTTGCTCAGCAGAAAGTCTGCTTCTCCCTTTTTCTCTGCTTCTTCCTTTGCTCATGCTCTCCTGCTCACTCTCCTTCTCAGATAAATAAATAAAATCTTTAAATAAAAATCGGATATGTCTTTATGCAGATTTAGGCATTTTCTTTATTTTTCACATTGTTTTAAGACATATGTATTGTTTTTATTAAGTATAATAAAATAAACATTCATTTAAAAGAGAATGTACAAAGAGATAAGTCAGCTATGCTCTGTTAAATACGTTAGAATTGAGGGCACTTTCAGAAAGAAACTAAACAAGCTATTTAATTTTCAAATATTTAAAGTGCTTTGTAAGATGAAGATGTTCGCAGATTTACATATTTTAATTTCCTATGTATTGCAATTCATCAACTTACTTGCCAAAATATACAGATGCCCTTACATTACATTGTGTTACTTTAAATTTTATTTTCTGAAATTTTGTATTGCATCACAAATCAAAAGGTTTGCAATGTAGTTTGGATTAATTTAAGACTCAGTAGAAGCTGTTTCTTGTTTTATGTTTGACAATAATTTAACATAATATAAAGTGATGTGACATGAAGCAACATTCCTGTACAGAACTCAGTTCCATTAACAAGCTCCATTACAGAAACACAGCTACCTACAAATCAACTATTTTGTGTCAGTTTCATTAATTACTCTTTGGACATAATTGGTGTAATGCCATACCTGTCTTACAGTGTTTGAATTGTTAGGCTAGACAAAGCAGGGCACGATATTGAAAAAAAGGATAACCTAAATGCAATTTTAAATTACTTGTATCAGAGTCTGCCACTCTAAGAAGGAAGTGCTTTCATTTACTCTGTGAAATTCATGACTCTTTTTTTTTTTTTTAATTTTTGAGTGAATGTTTATTAAGAGGTAATTCAGGGTAAATTCATAATTTCAAAAATACATAATAAATATTAACAGAGATTTATCCTTTTAAGATATGGTCACTTTCAATGTTATACATACAGATGGCCTATATTCTTGCTTTTAAAAAATGTGCACTTTCTGAAAATTAATTTAATACTGAAATTAACACAAACTAAAATTGAGGATTTGTTAGATCACAGAGGATAGTTGTTTACTGCTAAATTTATTATGTATAAAATAAAATTCCTCAGGGGATATAATGCACATAAATAACTTCCTCTAATAATTTGATAGTACATTTTCTTTTTGATAGTGAATTTTATTTATTATTAATGCAATTATATTAAACAGAAGTGTGATTGCCAATAAAAAGTTGAAAACTGGATCCTTAAAAAAAAATAAAATAGTTCATCAATATTTAATATATGTTTATGGTTTTTCTTCCTCTCCCTCCCATTTTTGGTTAATTTCAATTAGAAATAACTTCTGATATGAATTATTTCTGGCTTTTATCTAGAAAAAATATTAAAAAGTCATACATTGGAAAAAAAGCAATAATTTCTCCATTTAAAATTCAATGTAACCTCTTACCCCTTTCAGTTCTACTATTTGAATAGCTATATAATCACCTTCCTGCCAAAATTACTATGCATATATTTGTCCCAGCATCACTTAAAAAATAGTTTTAGTGTCAGCAGTTGTGCAAGATAGAATTAATATAATGATGCTAAGCACTTAGTTTCATACAAGTGAGGTTGCCATTAATTGAAGATGCATAATATTGTATATAAAAAATGCTACTAATTAAAGCATGATGTGTTCATAAGGTCTTGGGGAAAGACAGAAACCACAGCAGTTATTTGAACAGAGATAGTTTAATATGTCATAGAATTAATAAATAAGTACAATTTGAATTATCATTGAAGATAGATACAGATAGAAAGATAGATGAATGCAAAAATAGCTGAGAAACAATGAGGAGAAGTTGAAATTATTAAAACTTAGAAATCTAGAAGAAAGTACTCACAGGAATGAGACTCATACCTCTGAGAAGACACAATTTGCTTTCTCTGAAGTAAGGTCTTTGATCAGAAGAGATGTTGTGTGTCATACCATGACTGTACATAAGACATCCCATATGCCTGTGGATGCTGGATGCTGGCAGAAAGCATCATGGAAGAGAAGCACGTCTATATACAGAATACCTGTCTTTTTTTCAGTGAAGACAAATTCCTACGTCCACCAAGATGGAAGTGACTAAATGTAATTAACTTCCATCTGTTGCTTGCTGTCCTCCAGGATGTGATGTCACATTGGGGGCTCAGTATGGGCATCAGATGTTGATAGATTAGGCACTCAGCACTAGCAAAACCCAGATAATCCTCAGTGGGGAAAGTTATAGCTGTTGACCCCATGCATAGTCTTCATTTCACACCATGGCCTCTTTGTACATGGACTCTCTGAGCAAACAATGAAGTGGCTGATAATGGAGCCTGGCATATACAGAACATGCATCCTGCCAACCTGGTTGTTAAGAGTCTCTTCTGTAATGGATACCTTTGGTGACACTCACATTTTGTGCCAATGTAACCATGTTCTCTGCTGTCATGCTGATGTAGCTATCTATACTGATGCCACCACAGAATTCTTGGTTGCCAATCCATCCATCCTGATTTTTTTCTTTTTTTTTTTTATTTTATTTATTTGTTCATGAGAGACACAGAGAGAGAGAGAGGCAGAGACACAGGCAGAGGGAGAAGCAGGCTGCATGCAGGAAGCCTGATGTGGGACTCGATCCCAGGTCTCCAGGATCAGGCCCTGGGCTGAAGGCAGCGCTAAGCTGCTGAGCCACCCAGGCTGCCCCACCCTGATTTTTTTCAAATCAGAGAACATTGAGCCTAAAAATTAACAACCTAAGAGGATTCAATGTACATTATTTCTTCAGCTTACTTCTAAGTCCAGAATAACTGAACACCCAAATATACCACCCAAAATACCTCCTACCTGGAGAATGCGTGTTAACCACAGACTTTTAATGCCACTGCTGAATCATGCTGTAAAGATCCAGTCTTTTTTTTTTTTTTTTTCGGTTAATGTGTATATATTTTGCTCAGCCATCTCTTAATTAGGCCCTAAGTTTTTGTTTGTTTTTTTTACCTTCTCCATCAACTGTGAAGAGTGGCCCGTAAGGCTGCAGATGAGTATTTAGAGGAGACAATGCATCAAGAGTCACTGTAGGAGTCTGAGATACCTGGTCACATAACTTATATGTCTAGTTGCTCTTGAGGCCAATTTATTATATATTATTGCCACAATAATAGAATTCATGTTACACATACGCAATGTTATCATTTTGTGGGTCCAGTAATTCATGATATGAACTCAAGTTACTTAATGTCCTGTGGTATCCACCAGTGTTTTTCAGCAAAAGATATTAAGCTTTTGAAGAGAGTGTAGATTTGCTCCAAAACTCTAGAGTCCTGTGTGGGGTTCCTCTATGACACCCTACTGGCAAATTCTAACAAGACAGGAGCTATGTAGCCATGGTGTAGTTTGGAGAGTCCCAGATTGAATGCCATAAAACAGGAAAAGAAGATGGGTTTGGAGCTGACAGACACTGACTTATGACTGGCCACATTTACCATGACATCTGTTGTAAGCCCATCTTGATTTCAGACATGTGAATATGAAATAAAATAAAGGTAGATATTTACTTATTTATTTGCTTGCTTGTTTATTGAATTACTTATTTGAACACTTTTCTGAAGTGTAGCATACAATAAATTCCATATATTGAAAGCACACTATTTCAAGCCTGATGTTATTTATACACCTGTGACATCATCATGAAATCAGAACAATGAATGTATCCACCACCAGTAAAAGTATTTTACCCTCCCTCGGCCCCAAGTCCCCAGGTAACCATTGATCTACTTCCTGTGTAGTACAGTATATTATATTTCCTAGAATTTATTTTATTTTATTTTATTTTATTTTTTAAAGATTTTATTTGACAGAGAGACAGTGAGAGAGCACAGTAGAGGGAGAGGCTGCTCAGCAGGAAGCCCGATGTGGGATTCGATCCCAGGACCCTGGGATCATGACCTGAGCGAAAGGCAAATGCTTAATCAACTGAGTCTCCCAGGCACCCCTTATTTCCTAGAATTTTACAAAAATGGCATCATGCAGTATGGAATCTTTTGCCTAGCTTCTTTCTCTAATATTTACTTTCATTCACGTTGTATCTTGTATAAATGCTAATTCTTTTTATTGCTATGTAGTATGGAATGTATGTGTATAAATCATGTACATTGATGGATTTTTTGAATGGCATCCAGATTTGACTAGTGCATGAGTTACTTTTATCATCTTGGAAAAATACCTAGGAAAGTAATCTGTAAATGTTATACTTCATTTTCATTCAGGCCAAATATTTTAATAACTTTGCTTTAAACTTCTTCTTTGATCTATAGTTTACTTAAAAGTGGTGTATCATTTAATTTCCATATTTTTTGAGCCGTTCTGGCTATCTTACCATTATTCATTTTTTTAAATTAAATGCCATTATGCTTTGAGAACAAAACTGTCATTATTTTTATTCTTTTAAATATCTTTTTTTTTAATGGTCAAAATATGTTTTATCTTGGTGGATATTCCAACCATATTTGAAAGAGTGTGTGTTTTCTGTTGTTGGTTGGCTCATTAAATGGCCGTTATGGCAAGTTTCCTGATAAGGTTTTCACGTCATTATATCCTTACACATTTTTGGCCTAATTGCTCTATCAGTTGTTTGAGACTAGCAAATTGTGTGCTAGAACTGGATTTGTCTATTTCTCCTTTCTGCCCTACTAGTGTTTGTTTTATTTGCTTCAAGTCTCTATCGTTAGATGTATAGATGAGATTGTTATGTCTTCCTTGAGAGTCACTAGCTTTCTCATTATAAAATATCTGCCTTTATCACTAATCACACTGCTTGTTCTGAAGTCCATTTTGTCAAATATTAATGCAACAATTCCATCTTTCTTTAAGACAATGCTTGTGCATTTGATCTTTATCCTCCATGGACTTTTAATCTTGCTCTATATTTGAAGCATGTTTCTTATACATACCATATTAAAATCTATCACTTTGCTTGTTGTATATTTTACCATTTGTGCTTTGTTTCTATTTTTTTCTTTTTCTGGTTTCTCTTGGTTAATAGAGCATTTTGCTGTTAAGAGAAAATTTTCTCTGTATCTCTTACACTTTTGTATATTTTCTAAACAAAACCTTTGACAACTTTCATTCCATGCCACCCTTTCAAACATATCTGTAGAAGAAATAGTCTGGAAAATGGATAGATAGATCGATCGATCTCTTTCTGTGGGATGCTTACTCAAGATAAATTTTATTATCTTAACAATTAATTAATATTATCTCCTTCCCACACAGTTTGGACAGTTTTGATGGCAGCCGTCTTCTAATAGTTTGGGGGTTCTTCTCCTTACCATAGCCCACCATGTGAGCAGATGTTAAATGACACTTGACATATTACACTGTGGAAATTGGGGGCTGAAAGACATGCATTATGGATTGAATGTTTGTGTCTCTCGAAAATCCGTATGTTGAAACTCTAACCTCCAAGTGATAATATTTGGAAATGGGGTTTTTGGAAGGTAATTAGGATGGAGACCTTATGATGAGATTAATATTCTTATAAGAAGAGACACCAGAAAATTAAAGAAAAAAGATTTGCTTGAGTTCTCCTTAAGGTAAAATACTAAGGCAAGAAAATCATTGCTCAAAAGATAGTTATTAGAGTTACTAATCATAATTATTTTAAATAATCGTGTTTTAGAGAATATTATGAAAAATGATTCAATATAGAGACAGATACAGGTTGGGCCAGTGGCTAATGGTTTGGTTGTCAGCATTCATTTTCCTCACAGGTATTTTTCAACCATAAGGAGAATGGCAATAACTCAAATTTGGCCCCTGGAAATGGAAACATGAGATCCTGCACAGCAGGCTTTGTAGGGTTTGAGATCCTGCTCCCAAGAGTGGCACATTCTTGGTAGTGGTTGCCGTAAGGGTCTCAAAGTAAAGATTGTAGCTTGTTCCAGGACACTTTTTGGCTTTTAATGTCCAGAGAGTAGCACATTGGCTGGGATAATCGACCATGGCCAGCCGCAGGAGGTAGGAGCGATGAGAGATAAACAGAAACTGGGTCTGCAATTTGGGTGATAGCTTGTACTCCCATGCTCTGCTGTCCTAGTGAAAGGGCCCACATAGCAACACCAGGCTAAAAGCAGCAAGGTTAGCAAGAGCTCAGATGCCTCATGAATATAGGGTTTGATCATACCACCAGTCAAGCCACCAGGCCTGCTGAGCTGATAGAGAAGGGCAAGGGGAGTTTAGAAGGGAGAGTGGAGAAGGAGAGGATGGAAACCAGCTCCATGACCACTGGCAGCAAAGGTTCTGTAGTTCAGACTAAATTCCCCCTATTATTACTCAGCTATTAGAAATGACAAATACCCACCATTTGCTTCAACGTGGATGGAACTGGAGGGTATTATGCTGAGTGAAGTAAGCCAGTCGGAGAAGGACAAACATTATATGTTCTCATTCATTTGGGGAATATAAATAATAGTGAAAGGGAATATAAGGGAAGGGGGAAGAAATGTGTGGGAAATATCAGAAAGGGAGACAGAACGTAAAGACTGCTAACTCTGGGAAACGAACTAGGGGTGGTAGAAGGGGAGGAGGGCGGGGGGGTGAGAGTGAATGGGTGACGGGCACTGGGGGTTATTCTGTATGTTAGTAAATTGAACACCAATAAAAAATAAATTAAAAAAATAAATAAATAAATTCCCCCTATTAAGTGTCCCCTCAGCAAGAAAGGGTCAGGGGGACATGGAGGAAGTGTTTCCTGAACCTGTGTGCGGAGGGCAATCTGTGTGCCATGAGTCATCTGTAGTGGCCACAGATATGCCACAAAGACCTTTAAATCTTTGGACCATATCTCACCAGAGGCTTCAGCTACTGCTCTCAGAAGTCCACTGTTGTATTTTCACTGAAGCTATCCTTCCCACAGGGCTTCCAGCCAATAACCGAGTGTCATTAGTCAACGGACTAAAGGAGACCTATCCTTAAAAGATGAGTCTGTTCCTCTAATGGGTGACATTGGCTCTAAGATACTTCCCTGTGTCTGCTGAATTTTCCTTAGGCTATACTGTGATCTATATTCCCATACAAAATTCCTCCCTCTTTCCAGCATTTGAGGTCAGACTCGAGTCACAGTATGATAGCACTAGTCCTTTCTCTCTCTCTCTTTTTTTCTTCTTTTTCTCTTAATATCACCCAAACATCTTATTGTCAGATTAATTTGCCAATAAACTCTTCAGTTCTCTCTCCTAGTATGCCATAGTTCACTCTTAATTATTTATGATTATTTTAATTTAATGACTAGCACTCCTAATGTCACAATTTTTTATGATATTAGTGTCCTTATTGATGATCTTTGCAGTAATCTAGTTTCTCAGATCCTTGAAATTTCTCTTCTAATTATCTTACTGTATAGTATACCTCACCCACTAATTCTCATTGTCATGTACCAGAACTCTTTGGTACCTATAACTTTAATGCCTCCATACTTTCAGTTTCAAATTTCCTGCTCTCTCTCCCTTTGCTGTATGTCCATCCATTACAACACTTGAACTATACCAAGACACATGGCCACTGATGCTATCTCATTTTTCCTGACTTCATGAATTTGGTATCTTCACTTCCCAATACAAATTCCATATGCCTTTATTTTATTCACTCCCACAATGAGAACTTCTAATCTTTGCCTGGTTAACTATAAATGGGATTTATCTGACCTTTCTATGTCATTGGGCAATTGAACTTTCCTGGGAAAAAATATGACAACTATATCAATCTCACTTTAAATTAATTGTCATGGATCTAAAATATGCCTTGAAAGTAAAGTGGACCTCCTGAGGATCAACTCAAATGACCACATCTAAGACAATCTAGCAAAAACCAAAGTGGTACAGTTTGTGTCTGTAACCAGTGAAAGGTATGAGTGGGAGAATGACAAATATTTAAAGTGGGTACAATACTCACTCTTGAATGGAGCTTTAGGAGATGATGTGAGTGAAATTGGAAAGAAGGTTAGTTCCTTAGGAGGTGGTTGCATGGACAGGGCAAGGTAGTTAGGGACAAGGACATCCTGAGAGTATTATTCAATAATAGATCAGATCAAGTCAGAAAGCAAACAAACAAACAAACAAGGATAGGGCTTATAAGGGGAAACAGGAACTAAATTCACAGATGACCAAGAGTTAAATTCTTTTAAGGAAGGTCATGGTAAGCTGTGAGGAGGTCATCTGATGATCCTCAGGCTGGACCCCAGCAACTGAGGCTGTCCACCCCTTCCCTGTCCTTGGAATGTGCTTTGACTTCCCTTCCCTGCTCTCAGAAGTTACCCCAAAGATGCAGTCTTGAGATAGAAATGTGTTGTTGAGACCAACTGGATAGTAGTACATGTGACTGCTTCTGCTAAGTCCTCTCTATATAATCTTTTAAGATTCTGCCCTGGGATTTAGGGATCTACTGGTTTTGTGTCCGCCCAAGACCAGTGTCATACTCAGTTACATTGCTCATTAGAACTCCCACCTACCAATCTGGAGTCACCTCCTTCTTTCTTCTGCCTCTTCCTCCCCTTCATACATGACACCTGTTTCAGATTACTCACCGGAAGTTCCAGAGGAGCTTGCTAACTAACAATTCTTCAGAATTTACTGGAAAGCTTGAACCCTGGACTCCTTTTCTCCTGGAAAAGAAATTTCTCATACACTGGCATTCGGTGCTCTCTTGAGAAGTCTATTATTAACCCAAGCAATTATTCGAATATCCAAACATTAGCAGCAAGATCATGTTTCAGTCCTAAACTACAGATAAAAAAATTGATGATCATTCATTCACTCACTCATTCATTCATTCATTCATTCATTCCCTCCTTCATTCATTCATCTATTGCCCATATAGTTATTGAGTCTCTACCACATGTGTGGTGCTCTGCTCCTTTTTGAATATCAATGACAAGAAAGATTCCTACCTATTCCTGAGGAAAACAGAAGCCCACAAGCATAAATTATGTTCCTTATTTAAAACACTGACAGTACAGCCATCTATGTACATCTTTGCTAAAAGCTAATTTTGCATAAGAGCAACACAAAAATGGGTTTTGATACACATACACATGCCATTTATCAATCTATAAACAAAGCCTTTAACATAAAACAAAAACCCTTTATTTGGATGCACACATTGCCAAAAATCTTATAGACTATTATAAGATTTATGACGGCTTTCACAGCATTCTCTTTTCAGGCATCCACTTGAGTGCATTAACTTTGAAAAGAAACTGTTTGGCTTGAATTGTGAATATGACTTCAAACAATAAAAGCAAAGGAACCTATAGTGCAGCTCCTTTCTTGTATATCAATATACAAATATATACATATTGAACCATGTCTTGGTGCTTTTAGGAAGCTGCAGGTTTACTTTAAGTTCAAGCAAACCACAAAGACGCCTTGCCTGTCAAATTTAGGTATTAGTAAATTGTGAAATATTGGTTGACACAGTCTCAAAAACTGGAACAAAGGACCCACTGTTATATCTTTATCACACTTAAAAAAATGATGTGAGTTCTAAATCTGATTAAGAATGGTTTTGTAGAATTCAAACAATTATATAGTGATGACTGGAAAACTCAGTATATGATTTTCAAAGAGATGATTAATATAGATATTCCCGATATAATTGAAACATATTCATGTAGGTTTAGCTGAAACAAAGACTAGTGAAGTAGAGCTAGATACCCTGAAATATCATTCAGACTCTGCAGTAACACTGCACCATACATGCCATTTAAATTCTACAGCTCATCCCACCACTTCCATAATCTTAGGGGCATCTGGGTAGCTTAGCAGATTGAATGCCTGACTCTTAATTTCGGCTCGGGTCCTGCTCTCAAGGCCATGGGATTGAGTCTCGCTTCAAGCTCTGCACTCAGCTGGGATTCTGCTTAGGATTCTCTCCTTTGAGCTCTGTCTCTCCCTGACTCACAATTTCTCTCCCTCTCTCTATAATAAATAAGTCTTTTAAAAAAAACCTGTATGACTCAAGTATAAGCATCTAAAAATAGAAAATTGGGATCCCTGGGTGGCGCAGCGGTTTGGCGCCTGCCTTTGGCCCAGGGCGCGATCCTGGGGACCTGGGATCGAATCCCACATCAGGCTCCCGGTGCATGGAGCCTGCTTCTCCCTCTGCCTGTGTCTCTGCCTCTCTCTCTCTCTCTCTCTCTTTCTCTCTGTGACTATCATAAATAAATAAAATTAAAATAAAATAAAATAAAATAAAAATAGAAAATGAATTTCAATTTCTTTGACTATTCCATAGGGTTATTTTGTAATTCATTCAACAAATGTATGAACAAGAAAAAAGAAAAATGGGTTTCTTTATCTACTACATGAAATAAATGGTCCCATTGGCAGAGCCTGGTGTTTAATCCTAAAATAATTAGGAAATTTAGAATAATTATTTGGCCTAAATACTCTTCACTATTTTAGTCGATCATTTACAACCCTAAGATATAATTATTAATTTCTGTAATGATTCCATGAGGTAGGTTCTCTCTATTTTTCAGATGTGAAAAACAAGTCTAGGGTTAAATACATTCATCAGGGTTATATTAGCTTACATTCCTGGCATCTTGGCATTAGAAATAAAACGTGGATCTGTTTGATATCCAAAAACATGCACTAAAATCACATGATATGTGGTTGTTCTTAAGTTATAATTTTAAGATGATAAAAATCTTGACTAGATTAGAAGAAAGAAAACCTTTTCTTCCTGTACAGGCAGATCATTAAAATGTATTGAGAGTATTTTAATGGAGAGCATTAACCAAGAACTTTGGAGGAATATTTTAAAAATAACACAGTCCCTGATTTGATATTAAGAATATTTAGTTAAGGGACACCTGGGTGACTCATTTGGTTAAGCCATTTGACTCGCGGCTCAGTTCATGATCCCAAAGTCTGGTGTCAGTCTCTGTGCTCAGTGAAGAGTCTTCTTGGGATTCTCTGTCTCTCCCTTTCCCTCTGCCCTTCCTCCAGCTTTATCTCTCTGTCTCTCTGTCCCTCTCTCTAAAATAATAAATAAATACAATCTTTAAAAAAAGTTTCGTTAATCTTGCTGAGGAAATTAAGTCACCTAATTAAACCTAATTGATTTATTTATTTATTTTAAAGATTTTATTTATTTATTCATGAGAGACACACAGAGAGAGAGAGGCATAGACACAGGCAGAGGGAGAAGCAGGCCCCATGCAGGGAGCCTGACGTGGGACTCAATCACTGGTCTCCAGGATCACGCCCTGGGCTGAAGGCAGGCGCCAAACTGCTGAGCCACCCAGGGATCCCCAAACCTAATTTAATAAAATATAGCTCCTGTCTCAATTTTGCCACTTTTGAACATAGCACTTGATAGAACAGTATGGTGTTGCCTTCTAACATTATAAGTTCTATGGAGAGGCTTCCGTATCACATTTATCTCCTTAGACCCATAATCTGCAGTATATATATATATATATTTTTAATTTTTATTTATTTATGATAGTCACACAGAGAGAGCGAGAGAGGCAGAGACATAGGCAGAGGGAGAAGCAGGCTCCATGCACCGGGAGCCTGACGTGGGATTCGATCCCGGGTCTCCAGAATCGCGCCCTGGGCCAAAGGCAGGCGCCAAACCGCTGCGCCATCCAGGGATCCCCAATCTGCAGTATATTAGTTGCTCAACAAATTTTAAACCAAACTGATACATACTTGAAGAATGTTCCCATACATAAAGATGTAAATTAATCATATTTTAGTTTACCACTTGTTTGGCTATAAATTTTTAAAAAATATTTACTCTTTAAGATAAAAGTAATTGAGATATAATCATGCATAAATATGCTCTAGATAAAATCTATAACTTTGACACTATACAGTCAATGTTTGATAATGAATATCATTTTTATTTTGAGTTGTCCTATCAAATACATTTTATTATACTGGAGCTAGTATTTTAATAAGTAATAAGGTATGCATAAAGGGAAATACGACAATGCTAGGAAATTATATATGAATATTGTACTCAAATTGAATTCTAGGATTCAGACTAAATTCTGTTAATAAGGGAAGCTTAGAAAAGTACTTTCTAGGACCAAAACCTGACTTCCATGATTCAACTAAAGTAAATCATATGAAATTGGGGCATTTATTTTATTTATTTTAAAGTTTTTTTTTTATTTATTTTTATTTATTTTTTATTCATGAGAGACAGATGGGGCGGGCGGAGAGAGAGAGAGACAGAGACAGAGACAGAGGGAGAAGCAGCTCCATGCAGGGAGCCGGACATGGGACTCGATCCCAGGTCTCCAGGATCAGGCCCTGGGCTGAAGGCCGGCGGCGCTAAACCACTGAGCCACCCAGGCTGCCCGAAATAGGGGCTTTTAAATAAAACTTGATCACTATCATGAGAAAAACTTTTTTGGGGGACAAAGATGCTCTGAAGTGATATTAAACAGTAACTCATCTTTCAAAATCTGTACTCATATGAAGGTATGGCAAATGGCCTAATTAATTTGGTGTTTTTATATTGTCAGCACAGTTATTTTTACAAGGATTTCTACAATAAATAAAAGAAAGTTAATAATGAAGTTCAACTCTACCTCACAGTCATTGCAGGGTGGGTTTCATAGTTTTCTTACACTGCATAAAATACAGAAATCAAATGTATCCCGGTGAGAAGAAAAGACTCACATTTTTTATAAAGTATATAAAGTGTGAGTCATTTCCCTGGAAGTACCTAAACATCAATAGTTTTAAATCTAAGATCTAAAAGAAAAAAAAAAAAAAAAAAAAAAAGCAGAGTACTTAATTTCCATACCTATAATGTATTTTCCTGATGCACTTTTTCTACTATGCTATCCTTGCCCCCTTCCTAATGCTTAGGCCCACTACGCAATAACTATTGTGCAGCATTTTGAAAAGAAATGATTAGTGGTTTTTAGTTAGTAAAAAAAACACTCATTCATTTTTTAATACCACTGTGTAATGAAAGGAACCAGGCTCCAGAATCCTTGGAGAATAGGCCAGTTATAGGAGCAGAGCTGCAAATTTGCGAGATGAACCTGGACCATCTTGTAAGTGGCAAATGTAAGGAAGTATTCAAAATAGAAAAAAAATCAAATTGAACAAATTAAAACAATGAGGAAGATATGTCAAAGGATAGAGGACCCAAATGGAAGATCTCTTAACGACCAAAGCTGGAATAATTTGAGAAACAAAATAAATAAAGTTGTTTTGCATTATAACCCAATGTCTGACATAAATATCCAGGAGTTCAACTGCCCTAAGTGAATGATGAAATACATAAATGGGAGAGAGAGAGAAATCTGTGCAGAAGGATTTCAAGTTACTAACAGAGATGCTCCTTAAAAAGATGGAGCATAACTCAAAATATCTCACTTCTTAACTATGAGCAGCACATACTGATTTCCTTGAAAAAAACACAATGTGCAAAGAGGAGACAAAGACCACTTTTACAGTAGAGAAAGCTGGCAAATGCTACCTCAGCCAGGTAAGCAAAACCAATAGCAGTTGTGATAATTCATGTTGATACTATGTACTTCTAATTTGTAGTGATGAATGTGCACTTGCCTCTGTGGTCTTTCTGCCCAAAACCCATGTCTACTGTCTAATCATGAGAAAATCATCAGGCAACTCCCAGTTGGGGGCATCCATATAGTTCTCAAAACTGTCAAGTTCATCAAGAACACGCAAAATCTGTAAAGTTGTCAAAGCAAGAGGGCCAGAGGTGACATGACGACTAAATGTAATGTAGTGTCCTAGATGAGATTCTGTAACAAAAAAAGGACAAGGGTAAAAATCAAGGAAATCTGATTAGGACATGGACCTTAGAAGATAGTAATATATCAATATTGGTTCTTTGATTGTGACAAATATACCACACTACTAGAAGGTATTAATGAGGGAATTTGGATGTGCAATAGGAATAGGAACTCCAATTTTTCTATAAACCTAAGAATATTTCTTTAAAAATTTGTTGAAAAACCTAGTATTTAATTTGTTCAAGATGATTTTTATAGTAATACACAATATTATTCTAGAATTTCTATGTAGTGGCAAAATATCTAGAACAGCTAAAACAATTTTGAAGGAAAAAAATTAAGTGGGAGGAATCATTTTACCTGACTTCAAGCCTTATTATACAACTAGAGTAATCAAAAGAATTTCCATGGAGGATAAGCATATAGATCAATGCAACAGAAAAGAGAACTCAGAAATAGAACCACAAAAATATGCCCAATTGATTTTGGACAAAGTTGCAAATTTAATGAAGGAAATATAGCCTTTATAACAAATGGTGCTGGTGCAATTAGGTATCCATAAACAAAATAATAAATTTCAACTTAAGTTGTACACTTTATATAAAAATTAACACAAATGGGTCATGGATTTTAAATATAAAGTAATAAGCTATAAAGTCTTTAGGAAAAAAATCCAAAAGAAAAATCTTAGAATCTAAGGCTAGATGAAGAGTTATTAGATTTGACACCAAAGCACAATTCATAAAGCAGTTGATATATCGGACATTATTAAATGTTTTTTTTTAATTGTTCAGCAAAGACCTCCTTAAGAAAATGAAAATACAAGCTACATAAAAGGAGAAAATATTCAAATTCATAGTCAACAAAGGACTAGTAACTAGAAAATACAAAGAAATCTCAAAATTGAACAGTGAAAAAGCAAACAAAAATGAGTAAAAAACAAGACATTTCACTAAAAGGGAGGTAGAGATGGCAAACACATAAAAAGATACTCAACATCATTAACCACTATTCCTATTTTCACTATACATCATTTTGTTTGAAAGAAGATGCACTTAATGAAAGTGATGGAGACATCTATTTCTTTTTTTTTTTTAATATTTTGTATCATTTAATTGAAAACAAGTATTTCTCACCTCAGTCTAAGTTTCCTCATTTCATGGCAGATAAAGTGACTGCCAGAGAGCCTGCTTCCCAGAGAAACAGGAGACAGTGTGGGGAGTCCATGATGGGGGCCAAGTGTGCTGGATTCAGATTCTGGTTCTTTGGGGGCCGAGCATGACCAGGGTGGGAGGAGGGTGTATATTTTCCTGCTCTGGTTGTGGGGAGTGTGCCATGGAACTTTCTGATTCCTCCTGGAAGGGATTCATAGTAGGGGGGCACTGATGAGTGTTTCATGAGGCAATTGGGGATCTACAACACAATTAGGGTAAGCAGGACTATATGGATTCAGAAGGTCTCCTAATATACCTGGGACTGTGATTACAGTCATAAATTCACCACAATCCATTTCAGCAGGTCTGATGACGGACATACCTTCCAGAATAAAAGCATGGTCAACCCAAATGGGGAGGATCATGACTAGCTCGGAAATTTGCTGTGGTAAGGGGTCCAGGGCTCTTGAAGAAGGTAATTATAGAGACCACGCTGACCACATGGTTGGGGCAAGGAAACAGTAGAAGTAACAAGTGTTTCTTCCTTATGTTGACATGAATATTTTGGGGTGCATTTTAATCCTATGTTTCCTTTCCTTTTCCCGTCTTAGCTCATTATCATCTAACATCAGATGTGTTAACAACAGTTAACTTTCTATCTCAATATTGATGTTAGAGGATATCAATCTGCTGGCAGAAAAGTAAAATTCACTAGCAAAGAAAAATGTATTCTCATTCTCTCATGGGGAAAGGGTGAGCATATCTGTAATTGTTCATGGGATAGTTTTATCATGTTAGGTGGCAACATGACCACCAACACTCTATTCAGAGACTGGTTTGTGCTGATCTGGATGAATTTCATAGGGTTGAGGGTCGACTGTGGTGTCATATTAAGTGTCATTGTTGACCGGCTGACCTGTCTTTCACAGAAGTGTTTTCTGTCCATGTATCTGGGTAGGGTGGGTGTAAAGGGAGATTCTTGAGCAAGTTTTGGGGACAGAAGTGATGCAGCACCCCTGTTGCATCTTGCTCCTGTGGTTGTGCTTCTTCTGGTCACTTTATAGGCAGCAGCAATTACCCCAATGTCCCCCATTCGCCATCCAATGGATGCGACTCTCTTATTGCCTTTCAAAACCCAGAGCACCCAGTGTGTTTGGATCTTTTTTCATTGTATAAAAATATGAGGTACTGTCTAGGGACTGAATGGGCCATTAGTCACCAGGGGGAGAAACCTTAGGTTTGTAGATACTAAGGGACCTCCTCATGTCACTGAGGACCCTGTCAGAGATGATAGCCTTCCTGCACTGGGTTCCTGGAAGGAGAATCTGAGATGGAGAAGCGCATGTGTAGGAAATCTGGGAGGACTTGGAGAGGTCAGTCTGGGCAGAAGGAGAGACACCCACATTGAGCCATCAGATGAGGTCTCCTTCCCCACAGAAAGGTGGGACCTTCCTGGACTTCTGACCCTGAGGCAGGGCCTTGAGATCTTGGACTCAGGCCATATTTCAACTGAATGTCTCTAGGGGCAGAACCCTGGGGAGGCAGATTGGTGAACCACAGCACTTGGCTATTAAGAGCAGCCCTGTGAGCTGTCAGGGGGCCTGCAGGGGTGAGTGGGTGAGTGAGACACATCTATTTCTAAAAAAATGATGAGCACCATTCTGTCAAATACTCATTAAACTGAAATCTTTAAGATGTTTAATAAAGCTAGCAGTATTTTAAATGTCTTTTCTTAAAGATTTTATTTATTTATTCATGACAGAGAGAGAGAGAGAGAGAGAGAGACAGAGACACAGGCAGAAGGAGAAGCAGGCCCCATGTAGGAAGCCAGATGTGGGACTCGATCCCGGGTCTCCAGGATCACACCCCGGGCTGAAGGCAACGCTAAACCGCTGGGCCACCAGGGCTGCCCAAGCTAGCGGTATTTTAATGTATTAATTTACATATTTGGAGCAAGGTATAGAAAGATTATGCATGAGTTGATATCAATATTCTGATTTGGAAAAGCAAGGAGATAAACATGTTTCTGAATGAATGCATAGGATCAGATTGTCCAATGTAATTCCAATCAGAGAACTTAATATCACAGGCTTTACTAAATAGATTTAAAAACATAAGCAATGAGAAACCATCCTTCCAAAGTCCAAAGTCTAAGAGAGAAAACAAATAAGACTATAGATACAATTACTTTCATGTTTTAGTTTCTTGTTAGTTTATCTTAATACTTCTATGTATCTTCTCTATAAACTTTCTCTCCATCTGGAAAATGAATGACATAGATTTCTGCTTTTCTTCATCATGGCTGTTTTATTTAGGATGAGAAACTCAGTCTGAACAATTTGTTTATTTCTAGGGCATTGGCTTTCAAAATACAGCTTTATTCAGTAGAAAATAAAAGTTTTAAAATAGGATTTTAAAAGATACATTAAAGGGGACCTGGGTGGCTCAGTGGTTGAATATCTGCCTTTGGCTTGGGTCATGATCCCAAGGTGCTGGGATGGAGTCCTGCATCAGGTTCCTCACAGGTAGCCTGCTTTTCCCTCTGCCTTTGTCTCTGCCTCTCTATCTGTATCTCTCATGAATAAATTAAAAAAATCTTAAAAAAAATAAAAGTACACTAGGTAAAATTTGTGTCATGTTGTTAATAGCATGGTTGCTGTTTGTTATGTCCATCAAAGACTATCTTGATATTTATAAGTTGGACCTCATTTTTACTCTCTTCTTCCCTTGTATGTAGCACCATAATAATTGATTATCAGTAGGTCAGTAATCCATGATGGAATGAACATATCTCGTAGAATTAAAATGGAATTACAAACATAAAGATGAACGTATTTGTTTTAACCACTGACAGACTTGTTTTAGTTTAAGATTGCTAAAACTTTGTATTAAATATGAGAACTCCAACTGGTCAGTTGGAAGAACCAAGAAACTGAAGTTTTAACTGGGTTAGAGAGTGTAAGTGACTTGTAACCAAAACTTCAAAACTTGCTGTATTTCTTCAGAATGAAGTACTGGAAGGTGATAACAGTTTTATTTTAATGCTTCTTAGTTTGCATAACCATAATCTTGACCTACATTTGTGTGATATGTGGAATTTGTAATTTTAGAAGGGAAAAAGGAAAGAGAGAACAGAGGGAGAGAATACAGGAAATGAAAGAATTCGAACTGATTGTATTTAAAACAAAAATAACTTCTGTTTAAGCAATGAGAATCTTGGGAAAGGGTTTAGTACCTTGAAATCACTCTTGCCTGTGTTGATGTAATTTTGGGTTTAAAAGGAACACCAACTTACAAGGACAGTGTTTCTAAACAACAAGGCTGGTGATTAAGTGTGAAAAAACACAAGGAAAATCATATATAATGGACATTTATTTGGGTAAGCAGGTGTGAAAAATACCCCAGGGAACTGAGTGCCAGTGTGTAGAAATATCTCAGACACTGAGCACTTGTAATTATGCAGTCTTTCCCTGTGGGCTTACTTGTTTATTTGTCTGTTGGTGGTTGCCTGAACTTTTTAAATTAAAATTTTGATGAAAAGAAAGTTCCTGCCTTAAAACCATACTTTACAATCCTAAAGAGGACTCCAGAGAACAATTTTAAGGTTTTATGAAGATATTTTTAAAAATCAGTTTTATTTTTATTGTACATTTCATTTTTCTCTTTGCTCTGGTTAGGAGAAAATTAATTTAGAAAATAAAAGTAAGTGGCCCCCATCGTCTTCCAAATTGTTTTCATTGTACTTTATACAAATTAAATCTGGTAAACTTGACTGTGGTGGAAATTTAGTCGTGTTTAAAGATTGGTTAGGACTAGAAGGATGTATTAAATTTTCTCTTTTAAAAAGAGTAGTATATTAATTGTTTTAAGAATACCTTTTATTCATTAAGAGATTTTTTTTTTTAAATGTAAATACAGCTTTCGGGAAGAGGGAATTTGTAGAGATAAAGAGGAAAATAAGATCCTTTGCTAAACTAACAATAAAAAGGATTTTTAAAAATTTGGTATACATTAGAATGTATAAAAACAGAATAAAAAAACATATGGAAAAGAAAAATACAACTTATATTTAAAAAAATGAAAAGAAACTCCATAAAAATGGGAGATCAAGGTGACTGTAAAAAAACATTGTTAACATGCTAATTTCTTTTTTTAATATGGTAATTTCATTTCCAGTCTTGTCTGACATGTATTCAGTCTCTTGCTGCAAATGTCGAAATATTTCTAAATATCCACTTGTCGTTGTTCATATACAGGCTTTTAATGCACCACTGAATAGATAGCTGTAATCTTACCAGCAGAATTATAGAGATAATTATGCCTCTTAATTCACCACCCTGAAACAAACGAAAGAGAAAATTTTCCATAAGATTTTTAAGCTCTAGAACAACATGAACTCAACCAATTGAGAGATAAAAAAGTATAGTATTAAGAATACATGATGACATTAAGAAGGAGGTTACAAATCTAAAGAAATGAAGCAAGTTCAAAAATGACCTTATTTCATTAATAATGTAAAAATACAGAAAAAATTAAGAAGAGAGAAAAAGCTTAAATTAGCCACAGAAAATACAGAGCAGCAAGACAAGGAAGGGAAAGCGATCTGAAAGAAGTTATACAAAATCCAGATAAAAATTATTTGAGATAACCTTCCAATTATAATTAAAAAAAATACATGTCAGCAAACTAGAGTTCTTTTGTCTGATAAAAAATATTTACAGAGAAGGACCTGCAGCTAATACTATCTTTAATGGTGAAAGTTTGAATATTTTCCTCTTAAAGTGAATAACAAACCAAGGTTATCAGTTCTCCTTACTTCTATCAACACAATACTAGAGGAAAGAGACACATGGATGAAGGAGGGAAATTAAAAAAATAAATAGGCACACATATTGAAACAGAACATCAAAAAAAGTAATGACTGACTTTATTTTCAAAAAAAAAAAAAAAGTTAGGTAGAAAATAGCCAATAATCTGCAATAAAGCTAAAGCAGCTGATACATGAGTTTAGGAACATTTCAGGATAAAACATTCACATAAAAATTTGTATTTATCTACATTAGTGATGAACAATCGACAATTGAAATATACAAAATGCCATTTAAAATCAAATTGAAGCCATGAAATACTAAGGGATAAATCTACAAAATATATCAAATGCATGTCCTTAAAATAACTTTTTAAAAAAGATATTTATTTATTTATTTATTTATTTATTTATTTATTTATTTGACAGAGAGCATGAGAGAGCACAAGCAGGGGGAGCTACAAGGGGAGAGGGAGAAGCAGGCTCCCCACTGAGCAGGGAGCCCAATGTGGGGCTTGATCCCAGGACCCTGGGATCATGACTTGAGCCAAAGGCAGAAACTCTTAACCAACTATGCCACCCAGGTGCCCTCTTTAAATATTTTTTAAATAGTAAAATACATTCAAGAAGACCTAAATTAATGGAGAAGTATACTATGTCCAAGGATTTAAGACTCAACATTCTAAAGACATAATTTATCCTAAAATGATCTACAGAGTCAGTGTGATCCAAGTAGAAAATGTTGAGAAGTTTTTAGGAGGTTTTATAATTTTGGTGAAAATGCAAAAGATCTCTATAACAAAAGTAATTTTGGATAAAAAAAACAAAAATCAACTATGGAGGTTTTGAACTTGCTAGTTTCAAGATTGAAATAAAGTTGTAGTAATCACTGTAGTCGTATAGTGTGGTATTTGGGTAAGAAGAGTCACATAGATGAAAAAAAAATGAACAGAACCCAGAAAGAAACCTACATAAATGAGATTAATTGGTTCTACAGAAAGATATTTCAATGTTGAAGATAATATTTTCAACAAAATAGAGTTTAATATGCAAGTAAGTAGAGCTCCATCTATACCTCATATTATAAAAAAATATCAACTTGAAATGGATCATACACCAAAATCAAAACCTAAAATGATAAATATTCTGTAAGAAAACATAGGACAATGTCTTTGTAACCCTAGAATATGCAAAGGTTGTATCCAGAGTGTATTAGATGCAGAGCCCCTAAAAATTGGGTGATTGAACTCATCAGAAGACACACAAAAAAAGAAAACAAAATCACAATGCACAGATTGGGAGCAAATGCTTGTAAATACATATCTTATAAAAGATTTCTTTGGAAATACCTGGGTGGCTCAGTCAGTTAAGTGCCTGACTCTTGGTTTCTACCCAGGTCAAGATCTCATGGGTCTTGAGATTAAGCCCTGCCTCAGATTCCCCACTCAGTGGGAATTCTGCTTGAAGATTCTCTCCCTCAGCCCCTCCTCGCACCTGTGCATGCACTCTTTTTTGTTCAAATAAATAAATAAGTCTTTAAAAAAATAAATAAAAGATTTGTATCAATAATATATAAAACCAAAGACACCATTAAAATATTTGAACAGGTGTATTATCAAATATATTATTTGGATAGCCAACAAGCTAGACCACATAGAAAGATGCTTTGTGTTAATTTTCATTAGGAAAATTCATGTTAAAATCACCATAAGAAATCACTACATAGCTACTAAGATAGCTAACATCAAACAAACAAGCAAAAATTGACAATGGCAAATGCTTAAAAATAGAGCAACTGGAAACATACGTTGTTGATGGAATTGACATGTAGCAGTCACATTGAACATTCTTAGATATTTATGCAAGAGAAATGTAAAATATGTCCATACAGAGATCTATAGATGAATGTTTATAATTATGAAGGGATAAAAAACCTGGGACATGTTAGACTAAGGGAATATGTATCAGTAGTGCAATGGAATGAAGTCCTGCCATATGAAACCACATGGATGAATCTCAGAAGTATGTTGGTATATGACATTCCAAAAGCAAAACTGTAGCTATACAAGTGGAATCAGCTGTTGCCAAAGGCTGGTTGGGAAGGTGGGATCTACTGTCAGAGGCATGAGGGAAGATTTTGGAGCTGCAGGAATGTCATTGTCTTAGCTGTGGTGGCAATCATCCTTCATATTTGTCACCACTCATCAAGCTTCACAGTCAAAATGGGTGAATTTTACTGTTTGCATGTTTAATCTCATTCAAACTGACTAAAAATTTATTTATAGAAGAATGTATAACCCTACTTTGTAGAGACATCCAGAAAATTATTAAATGTGAGGCGCCCAGGTGGCTCAGTTGGTTAAGTGTCTGCCTTCAGCTCAGGTCATGATCCCAGGGTCCTGGGATGAAGTCCTATGTCAGGCTCCCTGCTCTGTGAGGAGTCTGTTTCTCCCTCTGCCCCTTCACCCACTCATGCTCTCTCTTTCAAATAAATAAACAAAAATCTTTTTTAAAAAGAAAACTATTAAATGCATTTTTCTGAGCTTGGAAAAGTGTTTCAAATTGTTTTATTAATTTTCTCTTCGGTGCTAGAAATGCCCTATTTCCATTATGCTTTCCTTATATGTAACTTAGGTTTGGGTCTTTCATTTGCCATAAAATAAAAATAGTCTATTCAATGCTGGGCTTGTGTCTGAAAGGAAGTTACTGGGTTTCCATATCTGCAAGAATACAGCCAGTGTCTCCAATCTTCTCACCACCGGAGGCCACGTTTGATGCCCCTTCCTCCCCACAGCCGGTATGAGCTGGAGAGGCTGACAGTGGAGGGCTGCCAACTTCTAACAGCTGGACTTTCCACAGAGGTAGCCTTTGAGGTTTGTGGTTGCCATGGTTACCGGCACGACCAAATTTGAGTACACTGCTGCTTTAAAACAGTCAAAGAATTTTTAAATAGGGTTGATCTTATTCGATTGGAACAGGGATTATAAGCAGTCTTGACATAAGAGAAGATGACATTTTCTCTGTAACATGAATTTTATATGCGTAGAATAAATACATTTATTTTTATTTTTTTTTTATTTTTTTTTAATTTTTTTTTTATTTATTTATGATAGTCACACACACAGAGAGAGAGAGACAGAGACATAGGCAGAGGGAGAAGCAGGCTCCATGCACCGGGAGCCCGACGTGGGATTCGATCCCGGGTCTCCAGGATCGTGCCCTGGGCCAAAGGCAGGCGCCAAACCACTGCGCCACCCAGGGATCCCGAATAAATACATTTAAATCCATTCTAATTTTTTAAAATTGTCTTTCATTTACCTGAGGATAAAATGAAAAAAATGTGGCCCTCATAATAAAGCATTGACATTGACTTATGGAGACCCAAAGTGTAAATATCATCACCCCATTAAGGGGTGAACTAAGGGGACCAGGAGAGGTCCTGACTGGAACGTGGCACACTGTAGTTCCACATGTCCACAGAGCTACTCAGTGGTTATTTGTCTAGTACCCAACTGTGCACTTGGGACTGATATATTTAGCTGTTGCATAACCCCATGTTGGTTTCCTGTTCCGTGTGGAAAACCCATCAGTGTAAGAAAGCCCTGAAATTGCACTCAGGTCAAGAGGGTAAATGAAAACCAGTTATTGCATCCTAGGTGGGAGAGTAGGAATTAGTGCCACCTTAAAATTTATGGGACACAGAGTTGGTAGTCACCATCAACTCTCTGTTCAATTCTCCAGTCTGATCTCTGCAAAAAACCAAAGAATGACTCTAGAACTCTGTATAATCCAGAATAGTTGGGTTCCCTGAATGCTGGGGTAGGATTCTAAAGGCACACTCAAATGGCCTGCCCAGAGACAGTACCCTGAATAGGTGTGGTTCTGTCTTTCAGGGTGTCATATCTGTAATGTATCAGATTTCTACATGGTATTTTGTGTTCAGTAGAAGGAAATATGAGTTTGAGAACCAAGGTATGGACACGAGAGGCTCTATTGACCATCACCCCCAATGTCTCACTGAGGGGATTTTGTTTCCCATCCCCACATTGCTAGGCTCTGCAGAACAGAAGTTTCTATGCCCTGACTCATATTAAGGACCCCACTGAAGCACAAGTTATAGTTGCTGCCAGGAGACTTTGGACTCCTAATGTACAGGGACCATGACATGAGTAAGAAGTCACCATATTGGCAGTAGTACTTGACCCTGATCAAAAGGAGCAGGTGGGGCTGATTTTACACCATCCACATAGGGAGGTGGCCATCTAGAACTGAGATGGTCTACCTAGGTGTTCCTGGCACTCCCTTTCCCTGTCATAACTGTGAAAGTGGCAACCCTGGGCAGAGATAAATTGTTCAAAGTTCAGACAAGAAGATCCTTGAATAGCTGAGGTCCAGGGAAAATCATGAATAAATAGTGAAGAAGGGAGGGAATGAGTTCCAGGTGTGGCCCCAAGGGCAACTTCAAAATAATGACTGTTGTGCTTGCCTTCTACCCTGCCTCCTCTCAGTTCCCCACCCTTCAGGAGCTGCTCCCCGATCCTGTGTAGAGAAGCAGATACATGTGATGCAGGAGGGAAGTGGTGACTGAGAACACATGGCGCAGATCTCCTGCTTTATGAGGCATACCTGAGAGATGCCCCAGGTACTTTGCTCTGAGCCCACCACCGTGTTAACAACAAAGCTTTGCTTCCTCCAGGCTGCTCTGAGCCAATGACTCAGGGCTGCCGAGAGTCAAAAGCCAGCTCTCTCCTGCAGTACAGAGGACTCCTTTGGAGGGCATGTGAGGCTGGGACACACTGCATCAGATTGGTAGACTCTTGGTGCTGAGCCCCTGAGGTTCTAAAGGAGCAAATCTCCTCGGGTTTCAGAACACCACAGTGCTCTGAAGAGACCCCAGTATCTCCCATCCTCTTCTCTGTCCCTCCCATAGGTCCATCACAAAAAATATCTCTCGCACATCTTCTCACATCTTGATGTCTGCATCTTGAAGGACCTAAAACAGTGCAATCATTTTGAGCATCAAATGTGTATTCCTTATTTTATGGGGTTACGTATGAATTATCATCGTGTTATTCCTACAGAGACATATTGTCAGTCCCTATTGCATATGAAAATCTCCAACTGTCCCATCAACAATGGCAAAGGGAACGAAGGCTACAAAGTTTAATTTAGAGGAAGGAACAAAAGCATTTCCAGGTGGAGCAAATATCTGTTAAACATTGTTAAGGGTGCATTTTAATTCATTTCCCCAATTTAATATAAGCCTTTTCCTACTCAGACCCCAGTGAAGTTTGGAGATGAGCGGATCAGCATTCTCGCCGAAAAAAACTTCAAAGAAAGTTTATATAAGAATATTTAACATTTCTTGAAGTTCACAAAACTCTCAATGAGTTAGGACACTATTTGGCAGACTTCCTTTGAAATAAAAATTTAAAGAATAACATAAACAAATCCATATCTCATGTCTTCCTTTGGGCTTCTTTAATTATGTGCTATTACTATATTTTTGACAGAGCTTTTGAAAGAATATACTTAATATAGTCAATAACACACATTAATTACCCTTCAAAAAACAGGATTCTGTGGTATTTACGGATACTAAAAGCAAACATTTTTCTTTAACTACATCATTTATATAGGAAATGTCTAGACCCTCTGCAATATTATGTTCAAATCATGAACATACTTACTCTTTTTTTTCTCCTTAAACCTCAAGTCATATAAATATAACAGAAAAAAAAATCCCTAAACCAATTTTTTTAAATATTTTATTTATTTATTCATGAGAGACACACAGAGAGAGGCAGAGACTTAGAGGGAGAAGCAGGCTCCTTGCAGGGATCCTGATGTGAGACTCGATCCCCAGACCTCAGGATCAAGCCCTGGGCCTAAGGCAGATGCTCAACCACTGAGCCACCCAGGCATTCCCCTTAAATCAAATCTATTGAGATTTTTTTTCTTCTTGCCACATCCTATCATGTGTGTACTGAGTCAATGTGCAAATAAACACACATGGCTCTTATTTTCAGAAGCTCTGAGATGCACACATTCAGGACTTTCCTAACTGTGTTTTCACAGCTTTAAGCCACTGACTTTACTGTGACAGTCATAACATTTGTGTTTGTACGATTATGAAGTTGCACTCATCTATAAACCCCCAAGAAACTTTATTACATACGTGAAGTGGTTATTATTGAAAGAGCTGAGAAGAGACTTACTATGATGTGTGTGATGTGCCTGCCCTGTAGGAAGTTCCGTGCATTTGTAGATGAAATTTGGGATTAAGAAAATGCCAATTAGGCCATCCTCATCTATTCTATAACATCACTAATTATAATTACCAATTTTAGAATTTTAGCCCATTATTCTAGTTTTAAGGTAAATCCAATATAGTTGACAAAAATATATAAGCACAATTTTCAGGAGCTCCAATTTGCCACAATCAACCTGGTTAGATTGCATTTTCCAGCCTTGCTCAATGTCCTGAAATATAGGCTGGGTGTTAATTAAAACCACACATACCAAAGGATGGAAGAAAAGACTAGACCAATTTAATAAGGATAAAGTTAGGGGATTACATTTCAGCCTAATGATATCCCATCCTCCAAATCTCTTTTAAGGACTGTTTGATGCCCCAAATTAACTGGTCATTAGTGACATCAATCCCCTGCCGGCTTTAATCAAGATTCAAACTTGCAGCCCGTGGAACACTAACTACTCTCCAAGGCACATAAATTACCTCAAAATTTCCCTCTTCAGGTAGAGACTGTGAAAGCCACTTAACAGTCCATTTTTGTGCTACACCCAAGAGAACAAATGGAGAGGTGTTCTGATATCAAGAATTGCACTTCAGTACCTAGCAATTACCAAGGGATTTCTGTATCAATTAAATTAAGTCAATTAAATTTAATGCAGACAATTCATTTTTTATATATTGAGAAATTAAACTATGGCCACAAGGGGTAAATAGAGACAAAAAAAAATCACTGATCAAGTCACAGTGGGGGGAAAAATACTAGTCCATCTTACATTTCAGTATCTCTCAGTATGTGGTAAGTAAAACAACAGATGTATCACCAATGATAGGGGTTTTCAGGGATTCACATTACATGCTTCTCATCCCAGAATTTTATATTTTCTAGTTTTTACAATTTTGAGCCTTTTCTTATTTATTTGTATTCAGCAAGATAGAGTTTTCATAACGGGAATGAATGAAATCATGAATCTTTAAATTCTGAGGTAATAGCTATATATACATGTGAAAATGTTAACTTTTCATTCTCCTTCCTGGCATAAGAGCTTCCATTATGCATGATTTTCCAGCCTTAAACATTGGCGGATCCCCTCTTACTCACCATCACAGTAACTGATCATTCCTGCAAAATTTGCCCAAGTGATAGATGTTGTTTTACATCCATTTCTAGTTGTCAGGAACTATAAAGGGTCCAAGATTTTACCTGTGTGCTAGCGTAGAAGAATGCAATGATTTTATGGATGCTGGGAGAGACACATGACTCCTAGTTTAGAGATCAAACACTTGTTTATAGATAGCAAAAGAAAAACATCTATGGAAGTACCAGAATGGCCACATCAGTTCCCTGCGTTCCAGTGAACACGTGGGCAATACAGGTGGTCCCGGACGCAGCCCTGCAGTGGCTTGCATTTCAGGAGAGTAACATGTAAGTCTTATCAGCAGCTTGTAATATAACCAAACCTGCTCTTGGTCATGGGGGAGAGGTCACCTCATCCCTCAAGGTTGCTTACTGGAAAATGGTCTAAACACAGAGAGGTCGCATCCTTGCATTCTTGACACACCCAGAAAATATGGAGGAGTGCAAGGCACCCATGACGGGGCATCCCTGATACTAGCTTCCATGACATTCTGGCACCAGCCCAAATGGAGAGATCCTCTCCAGATTCCATTGACCATCAGCCTTTATGTGGTACGCAAGCATTGGGATGCCTTCTAAAAAGGGGTGGCCAGCAGATATGTGACTGCCTTGAGATCACAGGCAGCCATGAGAATTTTTTATTTATTTATTCATGAGAGATTGAGAGAGGGAGAGAGGCAGAGACATAGGCAGAGGGAGAGGCAGGCTCCCTGCGGGAAGCTTGATACAGGACACCATCCCAGAACCCTGGGATCATGACCTTAGCCAAAGGCAGATGCTCAACCACTGAGCCCCCCAGGTGCCCCAGGCATGAGAATTTTTTGTTGCTGATTTTATATTGAAAAGTTTAACATGTTCTCATTTTCCTTCAGCATTTCATAAATGTTGAATCTTTATATTCTGTACCTATAAGCTAGAGAGCAGTATTTTTCCATAAACATAAGACATTGCAGATCCCTTATAAAACTATTTATTTAAAGCATATTTTCCATATTTGTCTAGCAATAGGTGAAAATGAAGATTTAGGACCTGGTTTAAAGCAGACTTATAAAGCTTCTGGGACCCATTGTAATACTGAGAGCCAACTGACAGCCTGCACAGCACTTACCAGCAACTCCTGGGGTGATACTGTTATGGGTGCTACTGATAAAGAACCTTCCCAAACACATCATTGGCCTGCATCATCAGAGCCTATAAATGGACTCAGTATAATTGAAAAAAAATTATGTTATTAACCAAAATACTCATTTATTAACAAAGTAGTTTAATAATTTTATTTCATCACTAATGTTTTAAGTCATATTAAAATAATGACTTAAAGTATTTTTAAACAGAATAAAGGAATGCATAGGTCTCTATTAAATAATATAGTCAAACAATTATTTAAATGATAGATGTTATTAAGTTATTAATACTTTATGAATGATAAATATTAAATAGCTTTATATAATTACTAATACATTTTATTAGTAATAGTAGATATTAGTGAATCAAAATTTTCCACTCTACTGAGTTTTAAATATATTCCTTCTTATTTAACACTCAAGCAATCCTATGAACTTGAGATTTTAATTGGCCCCACTTCCACGGTAATTATTTTTACATATAACATGTGGTCACACTTCCTGTTACTTGATGCCTCAGTATTCACTCTCCCCTGCAATGTCCCATATTTTATGGGGTTACCTGATGCCCAGTTAGAAACTTTCTGGTTTCCTTTAAGGTTGGATGTGGCCATATCACGAACTTTGTCCATTGGGGTATGAGCAGAAATGTTGCTGTGGACTCAGTATTTTCCACTTTCTGCTGTTTGGAATGTGCACAGCTGAGCTGACCCCTGAACCCTCCAAAGGGAATCAAGCATAAGTGGGAAAAATTCTGTATTCTTTGAGCCACTGTATTTTGAGCTCATTTTTTTTTGCAACAACTAATTCTACACATAATTAAGTAACACAGGCCTGATATTATAATTAGCTTTGATTGCTATTGTCATATTGTGTGATATGATCATACTCTTTCTTGATCATACTCTTTCTTACCTGCAGAATGCTGAGCTCGTATATACCACATTGTCAATAACCAATACGTCCATGTGTGAGAAGTTGAGCAAGTACCACTCACAATGTTTCCAATGTTTACAGAGAGCTGGGATGACCCATATCCAGTCTGTTCTCACCATAGCTTCCTTTTCCTTTTGACCAACTTCTCAATTTCTTCTTGACTTCTTTATATCTCATATCCAAAAGTGCATCCTGAGTTACAAAACCCCCATATTCTCTCTAAATTATCTACTTTTTAAACGTTTTTCTTATTATTGATATCACTCTACATATTCATCTTCCATCATGCACTTTTATTCTACTTTTAGTAAATATCCTTGTATATTTACCTCTTTCCCTAATAGTTTTATTAGCAAGTTGTCTTTTAAAAAATTGGCATCCCACTAATATCATGCAGACTTTTAGAAATCTCTTGAATTAAAAGTCATGTTCTATTAATAAAATAATGGTTTGGGATTTTTCCTGGCTGAGTAGAAGACAAATTTGGTGGAAAAAGCAAAGGAACCATTTCAGCCACAACTACAGCAATTGGGAAAACACACATCCTGGGTTATGATGGACATTAATGGAACAAGTTTGTACAAGTTTCTTCTTGATTCAAAATGCTTAATACTAGCCAGACCCAACTCTTTTTATTAAAGCAAATTTATAATAAAAAATGATGTGTGTTTAGTCAAAACACAAACTAGCTTAAATAGGAGAGTGAGTTAGTCTCAAAGCCCTTTTGAAACAAATACAGACTTCTAGAAACCAGATCCATATTTGTCACCATTTTATCCCTGGAACATGCATATTCTTAGCTCATAGAGTTCTACATTCCTTTTTTTTTAGTGGGATATCTTCTCTCCTTTAAGATTTTTTTTAAAGTAATCTCTACACCTAACATGGGGCTTGAACTTAAAATCCAAGATCAAGAGTCAAACGTTCCACGTTCCATTCACTGAGCAAGCCAGGTGTTGCCTTCTTCTCTTCTAATATGGCCTGGTGTCAATCATTATAATCTTAAATTATAAAAGCATGTCATCATCTCTCCACATGTTATCCACCAACTTCCCTTGTCCTAAATGCTATGAAATGTAAACATGGATTGTCTTGGAGTAAATCTTAGGTGGTAGCATGTCGGCAGTATACATCCAGCAAAGAAAAAATAAAGGCTAGGTGTAAGACGGTAGAGACAGCCCTTGATTGAGATTGATGCCATATTAACTGTAGGATAAAATTAGAGTGTTATCTCAATCAGTCATTGACAAAAGCATAGAAGTGGTGAAAGGTGAGAGAAAAGGAGAATATGATAGATTTCAAGAAAGTATACATGTGAAGAAAAGTTTAGCTGATAAGGGTCTTTTTTGGTTGTTCCATCTCCCTGGTTTTGAGTATGTTGCTTCCCCTACTCATGATCTTTCCAGTAGTCAATGACATCAATACTTACCACTGTTTTAGAGTAAAGAGATGTTTTTTTTCCTTGTGGCATGGTCTCTGCTAGCATTAAACTTGCTTATGATTTCTTGGTGTCTCCTTTCTCTGCTCCCTACCCCACCATCACACAACATACCAACTTAGTCTTCCCATGAGAAGTACAGTGTATAATTCTTTCTTTCTTTCTTTCTTTCTTTCTTTCTTTCTTTCTTTCTTTCTTTCTTTCTTTCTTCTTTCTTTCTTTCTTTCTTTTTTCTTTCTTTCTTTCTTTCTTTCTTTCTTTCTTTCTTTCTTTCTCTTTCTTTCTTTCTTTCTTTCTTTCTTTCTTTCTTTCTTTCTTTCTTTCTTTCTTTCTTTCTTTCTTTCTTTTTCTTTCTTTCTTTCTCTTTTTGTAAGTAGGCTTCTTGCCCAGGGTGGAGCCCAATTCAGGACTTGAACTCAGGACCCTGAGAATGAGGCCTGAGCCTAGATCAAGAGTCAGACACTTGACCAACTGAGCCACTCAGGTGCCCTTAGAAGCACAGTGCATAATTCGGATGGGGAAATTGGGGCATCCACAATGAGGATGTAGTGCTTAGCCTTTCTCTTTCAGGCATTTAGGAACGAAATTGCACAGAGACCTTGTTCTCTTGGAAGCCCTTGCCCTTGCCGTCAACTTAACAGTAATATTCCTGCCTCAACTTCCAATGTCAATTTTCTCACTTAATAAAGGTGATGTTATGCTATCCATTTGCCCACCCTTTAATATATTTTTCATTGGTTCAGAATTTACCAGAGGAAGTGACACAATCTTTATTGGATTAAAATCTGGATTACCTGAAAAATCTCTAGCTTCAAAACTATTTTCTATTTTTGGACTTATGAATCTTTATTCTCATTTTTCTTGTCAGTCACAGGAACTGTTGCAGGACTGTGTATATTTGGCATTAATTTAGCACATATGCTATGCCAGTGTTTGTTTTAAGTGCCTAACATACATTCATTTACAAAAAATCTATGAGGTTCCCTCTATTGTCTCCACCTCATTTTACAAATGAGAGGTTGGAAGAGTAGAGACAATCTGTAGTTTTCCCAGGATCACACTGTCCATAAGAAATAAAGCTGGAGATAGAAGCCAGGCACTCTATGGCGAAGGGTTAAGTATTTTATTAACTACCCCGACTGTGGATCCAAGGGCTTCAGTTCTAACATTTTTCTTTTGAACCAGATCTATTTTATTTATCATTGTATCTTGCTACGGATACAATTGTTCTTTTCTTGTCTAAGTACTTTCAATCTTTTCCCCATCTCTGTTCTCTAAAGATGTAAGTTCCAATGACAAAGGATCTTAGATCCAAAACAGGACAGAAAAATTCACTTTATTTCTTCACGTTCACATTTCCAACCTCTGGGTTAAAGGCCACCTGGCATAAAATTTCAAGAAGAAAGAAAAGGTAGCAAGTGCCAGTCATGGGCATTCAGTTCTGCTTTCTCCTTGGGCAATGCATGTACTTTCCATGGAGAGACCCTACCTGGGGAGAGGGCATCATGCTGGCAGACACAACCAGAGTCCCTTGGCTTTTTGGGAGATGGAAGTGATGAGATTATATCATGAGCTAACTCAAGAGTTATAGCCACATGGAAGAGTACAAACAAGATTCAGAGTGGGTTAGCCCAAATCAAACCATTGTTTTCATATGTGAATTCATGCACACACTATATTTTTCTGAAAATGCTTGAAGGTAAAACACCAATGGGTGTATGCCCTTAATCCCTTAGAGAAGTAAAAGTCACTTGGGAAATACCTGCAAGTAGATTTAAGTGGGACCTCTCATACCTAAGGGTGACTATATAATTCATCATGTAAATTGGAACATTCCTAAGAGTGAAAGGAGTTAGTATAAAAAGGACACCCTTGGTACTGGCCCAGGCAAACCGGAATGTACAGTGCTTATTTATTTAAGACTTTTGTCTTTTTCTAAAGTTTATTTTTTCTTTTACATTTAATATTTAGAAACTGAACTAGAGTCTGAATCAGCACTTCTTTGTGGTTTGTTTTTATGGGATGTGATATAACTTCACTGAGTGGTTTTAGATATTATTTAAAGTTGCATACATCTGGATATTTTCTTTTTTTTAATTTTTATTTATTTATGATAGTCACACAGAGAGAGAGAGAGGCAGAGACATAGGCAGAGGGAGAAGCAGGCTCCATGCACCGGGAGCCTGACGTGGGATTCGATCCCGGGTCTCCAGGATTGCGCCCTGGGCCAAAGGCAGGCGCCAAACCGCTGCGCCACCCAGGGATCCCCTTCATCTGGATATTTTCATGTCATTTTTTAAAACTCTGTATGGTTGGTCCTGTACTTCAATAATATATAAACTCATTGTAATATTAAACATTTGCCCATTTTAATTTTAATTAGTTCATTTTCATAGTATCATCTCAATCCCTTATGGTCTATATCACATCTATTTTTAAAATTTTACTCTTGTGTCCTTCATTTTTTTAAAAAAAATCTCTTGTATTGAAATATTGAAATACAGCACAACGTGAATTCACAAAGTGAATGTGAATTTATGTGGAAAGTTGCATAAATTCTGAATGTATATCTCAGTGGGGTTTCCATAGTAAGCACACCCATAAAATCATCAGGAGGATCAAGAAATAGATACTTAGCAACATCCCAGAAATCTCCTACATGCATCTCAGAGTTTACCACCATAATTACCATGATTTGACTTCTACTGATATTGAATATTTTTTTTTTTTGCATTTGTGAGCTGTGTATAAGTAGAGTTTCATCATGTGTCTATTTTCTTTGGCTCAACATTATATTTGATTCTATCATGTTGAAGCATGTAGCAGCAGTTAATTTTTTTTTTTTTTATTTTTAAAGCGATACTGCATTTCTTTGTATAAAAAAGTCACTATTTGTGGCACCTGGGTAGCTCAGTGGATTAGGTCTGACTCTTGATTTCAGGTCAAGTCTCAAAGTTGTGAGACTGAGCCCTGCCTCAGTTCCACATTGGGCATGGAGCCTGCTTAAGATTCTTTCTCCCTTGCCCTCTGCCCCTCCCCCACTTCCCTCTCTTTAAGAAAAAAGTCACCATCTATTTTCCATTCCACTGTACATGGCAATATAAGATGTTTATACTTTTTGTGATATATATCCTTAAATTTTTTTCAAAGATAAATTTGCAGTGGTGTTTCTTGATCTGGTCATTTCAGGATGACTTTCAAGAAGTGAATGAGTAAAATACTTTTTACTCTAATATCATAAAACAAGAACATTTACAATTTTAGATCCCATTATATTTCTTAGTAGAGCACATAGTGCAGTATTCCATTTGTATAAGGTTCAGAATTAACAAAACTAATTTTTACTGCATAGCAGTAGGATAATGTTTACTTTAAAATGTAGGGAATAGAAGGAAACTTGGAATGTTAATAATTCTCTATGTATTGATAGAAGTTTTGATAACAGAGAACTATATAGTTCATAAAAATTCATTAGGACTTCTGTATTGTTCTGAGGGTACATCATATTTAACATAAGGTTTAAAATTGATTATATTGAGTGGGTCAGATTGTAACCCACATGTGTAAATCATAGGGCAGCTACCATTTACTTTGTTTTGCATACGGCAGATGCTCTTAATGGATGCATGAAAATGATCTTTTTCTTCTTCACTGGAAAATAGTTCAGAAGGGCAGTTCAAAATAACAACAACAACAACAACAATAATAATAATACCATATCAACTCAAGGTTTTATACACATATATACACTCAATAGCTGTGAACACATATATAGAAATTCTCCAACTCATTCCCATATAATTTGATTTGTTGATTTAACTAATGCTGTTTGTTTGCTGTAGCAAGAACCTTAATATTTACAACCCATCAAAGTGGTCCTATTAAGAGAAACAACAAAAATAAAAGTTATCAAAATCAGGTTATCTCTTGTTCATGATGCATGAGTAGATAAGCAACTTCTGACTTGTAAACAGCTTCTGAACTACTGAGAGTAACACACAGAGAATTATAGAACTAAAGACAGTTAAAACATTTATCATGTTGCTAATAAAACCATTGGTTAGAACACTATTTGCAATAGCATTTAGAGATAGAAATTTATATGCATTCATTGTGCATCAATATAAATAATTTATAGATAAAATTTTATTAGTTGGTTACATATTTTAGTCCTTGATTCTCTTGAGGAGTATAACGTTATATAATTTTGCTCATTAGAGTTTGCTTTTCCTTTGTCCTGAGGCCACTCACAGGAGCCAATTTACTCTTTCAGTTAGAGTCAATACACTAGGTTCTTTAAATAGTCAACTTAAATGTGTATAAACACATACAGGAATTCATCTGTTATGGACTGAATATTTCTTACCCCAGAATTCAAATTTTGAAGTCTGTAGCCCCCAGTTCTGTGATATCAGAAGATGGAGCTTTGGGCGGAAGATGTGTTTAGATGAGCTCATGAGGAGGGGGATCTCTGATGGGGTTAGTGTCCTTACAAGAAGAGAAAGAGATGAGAGCATTCTCTCTCTTTCTTTCTATCTCTTATGCATGCAAACAAGAGTCCTTCAAGGACACAGTGAGGTAGTGGTAATCCACAAGCCAGGAAGAGAGCCCATGGCCCAAAACTGAATCTCTGGCACCTTCATCTTGGAATTCCCAGCCTCAGAACTGTGAGAAATAAATGTCCATACAATCTATGGCATTTTCTGTAGCAGCCTGAGCTGACTAATACAGCATCTATATCTTTCAAAAGTCAAAAAGAAATACCTTGATCTGCAAGATGTATTTTTAAATGAAAGACCAAGATGACTGATAAGGATTATTTTAATTTCATTGAAAACTATTTTTTTTATGAGGGAAAACTCTATTCCTGTAATAAAATAAAATATGTCTTATTTATTAAAATTACTTCTTCAATTATATATTTAAAAGGTAGTTGATAAATAAAAATCACTTAAGCAGTTTAAACATGTATTAGAAGTCAAAGTAGGAGATTATAGAATACTTGGGCTTTCAGTTCGATCTCAGAAATGTAGAAAGCTAGAGAAAGTTTTGCTCCCACCCACACACAAAGAGAAAATCTAGACAAATGACAAAGTAACGATTTTTTTTCTTAACTAATCAGAGAATTGGGAACACAAGTCAACCAAGTAACCTGAAATGTGGGAAGACATTGACAGCATCTATTTGGACTAAGCGGACCCAAACATTTGATGCCAGACAGATGGAGCACCATAAGTTACCAGATACAGCAAAACAAAAATGCAGAAATCTTTGTTTGTAAAGTACTAGTAACTTCAAGACAGCAACAAGAGAGAATTAAGTCATGCCTGGGCCTATCTGAACAAGAGGCTGTCGTGGCTGCACAGGTCAGAAGCTCATGAAATTCATCCAGCTGCCAAATACCATATAAGCCAATAAAAAGATCAAGTTAAATATTTTGAACGAATTGTGATTGGCTGGGTGTGGGATAGCATAAGACAATAGAGCCCCTGCGGTTGCAGATACAGGAGGCCTTGTGTTCTTGCAGGGTTTTCTTCCATACGAACCAAAACAGGTTCTCACAAGACAGGTGGACGAGAATTCTGAAAAGGTTGATTGTGGTTTGTTTTTCATGATGCTGTGGAGAGAGAAGAAAATAACTTTTGCCTCAACCAGAAAATAAACTCCCCTCAAACTGGCTGCTCTATTTCCCCAAAGAACAAAATATTTATCTTCGAGGGTAAGAAGCACAGTCTGTCATCTAAGGAGGCTGACAGAAAACCACATTAGCTGGGGGAAACAAACAGAATTAAATTATCAATGCAGAACTCTCTATAAAGGGATTATACTGTTTAAACTGAAGGAGAAACAATGACTTTCTCAGAATCATACATAAAAGAGGAAGTTTATTCTTAGGAGATCTTTCTTACAAGAGAAGTTGAGGGGTGTCTGGGTGGCTCAGTTGGTTAAGCATTGGATTCTTTTATTTCAGCTCAGGTCATGATCTCAGGGTCCTGGGATTGAGCCCCACTCTGGGCTCTAAAGCTTAGCATGGAGTTGGCTTGAGATTCTCTCTCCCTCTTCCTCTGCCCCTCACCCTGCTTATGCATGCTCTCTCCCTCTCTCAATAAATAAAAAAATAAAATAAAATATTTTTTTGAATGTTGAAAACTTTCTTCAGAAGGAAGGGATGTCATATCAATCAGAAAGTGTATAGGCTGAAACCATAAAGAGTGGTACAAATAAGACATGAAGGTGAAAGAAAAGTCATTTTTTTCTTACTTTAATTGCTTTAATATATTACCAACTTTCTAAAGAAAAACAAACAGCACAATGCATTATGAGTATAGCATATGTACTAGTAAATTACATGACATTAATAGCACAAGGATTAAAAGAGATTGTGCTCTTCTGAGGTCCAGACCATACACTTAAAGTTATATGATATCGTGTAAATGTGGACTCAAAATAGTTAACAGTATATACTGTGGAGCATAGAGAGTGACTAAAATGTTTTAGAATGATATAAATGATAGGCAATAAAAAAGATAAATTTGAATCATAAAAATTACTCTGTTAACAAAACACAATGCAGAAACAATGCTGGTCACAAAACAAAAAGACAAGGAACACATAAAGATAAATGTCTGCAAATGACTTATCTAATAAAGTACTCATATTCAGAATATATAAAGTACCCTAATACTGGGTAAGATGAAAAAAAAGCTCGCCCTAAATGTGACACAAATTCTGAATGGACATTTCACTGAAAAAATACAAAGAAATTATAGAAGCATATGAAATGCTACACGGCATCCTTAAATGTTAGATAAATACCAGTTAAACCCAAAAGAGAAATCAATAGACACCTATTTGAGTGGCTAAAAAAAAAAATCAAACAATAAAAAGTGCAGACAATAGTACAGAGCAAGTGGAACTCTTACGTATTACTGGTAGAAAGACAAATGCTACAGAAATGTTAAATACAGTTTGGTGGTTTCTCAAAACCAAGTTAAAAATAGACTTAATGACCCAACAATCCTATTTCTAGTTATTTTTCATATTTACCCAGTGCACTAAAACCTATTTTCCCACAAAGCTTATATACAAATGTTTATGATAACTCTACCAGTAATCATCAAAAAACTGGACATAATCCTGATGTCCATCAACAGGGGAATGTATGGACAAACCATGATGCATCCAAACCATGAAACACTGGTCAGTATTGAAAAGAGTAAGCTACTGATTCACATAACATCGTGGAAGGATCCTGTACCTATAGCTAAGTGAAAGAAGCCAGGCCCAAAATGTGACGAATTGTGTACTTCCATGTATATAACCTTCTGGGAAAGACAAAATTATAAGCACATAAAACAGAACAGTAATGTCAGTCACTGAGAGTAGAGGAAGGGATTGGCCACAAAAGGGACATTTGTAGGCTACCAGAACAGCTCTGCATGGTACAGTGGTGATAGATACATGATTCCATGATTTTGTTAAATTCAACACTATAAAGAGAAAAGTTGATTGCATGAAAAGTTTAAAAATAAAACCCAAGGGCTTTAATTTTTGAAGACACTTTCTTGAAATTTACCATGTTAATTCTCTATTTAGAGATTCTTTGTGAGAAAGTAAAGATCAGATACAATTTTCCTCTGTCAGAAAATTAAGTTTTACTAAATCTTACTTTCATTTTCTGCTAAAAAAAGAAGTTTGAGCTGCTAATTTAAAGACAAAAATAAACTACCCTTTGGATTATAAAAATATCATCATAAGAAATATCACAACTCAAACATTTCTCTTTTGCCCATATGTTTACTTATTATCTTTTTGCCTTTATTGAAATATATATTGGAACATTTTAAGTCTTGGTGAACAATCCATTTCCAGGATCCAGGATATCATGTGGCATGTAGCAGGTATTCAACAAATACTTGGGGAAAAGAGAAGAAGAAGGAAGGGAGAGATGGAATGAAGGAGGAGAGACTGGTTTCTCCAGGATTTTTGTATGTTTTGTATTTTATCATTTTAGTTCCTTTTTTGTTGGCACATGAATGTTTGATAATAAATAGGCTCTAAGCATTGTTTTTGAAATAATTTCAAAAGCATAAACGTGGGTTATAGTTTTCTACTTCTGCAAAGAACACATCACTGGAAGGTTCCTTCATCAGTTTATTTCCCCCTCCTATTTAACTACTAGGAGAGAAAAATCTTCCTCCTGAAGATATAGAATGAATACCTAGAGGTAAATCTGGATTTTGGCTTCCTCACTTTGACCCACATGTTTCACTTTGGCTTACACGTTTGTGATACTCTGGGTGGTCTAAGGGAGTATATGCTAAACAGTAGTAATTGTTGAGGTAATGTCTCTTTTCATTCATACTCCTGTCTTATGCCTCATTTCTGGCCCAAATGATTTAAGATTGTGTTTTCTTTATTTGAAGCAAAGAATAGAAAAGCTTAAGCCACCCCATAGGATTGCTAATAGATGACAATGAATCACTAGTTTAACTAAACAAACTACATTTTAAACCCTATTCTTATCTTGATATTTAGAATCATCTAACTACACTCACTTTTCTCACCCTTTTGATAATCTATCTTGAGTTGTTTGTCATTTGTTCATCACCATGATGTTAGTTAACAGGATTTAAGAAATGTCATGAAAGTCTTACTATTTTCCAATAAATAAAGTCTCAGCAGACCTTTTGGAATGAGTTATTTTGGTCCTCATAAATTAGGCCTCTTGAAAGATAATATTTCAGCCAAAAATGGATATTTTTCTGTCAGTGAAATAAAAAAAGAAAAGATGAGTGCATCTAATGGCAGGCTTATTATGAATTCTCTAATATCTGTCAACGCTGAGGAATGAGGTAGCAGGAGTCTGTTTTAAATCCACAACTCTCTCGAGTCCAAAAGTATTCAATAACTTACTCAGCTTGAACAATTTATTATTTTGCAACCCACTCTATAAGATGACAAGATTAAGTTATTCAGTCAATATTGCAGTGTTGGCTTTTGTCATGAATATATTTAATTTAATAAAAAACTTTGAATGACCCATTTATCATATACTTACCATTTTATACACTGTATTTGTTGACACCATCTCTTTTTTTTCTTGGCATTAAGAACACTAATTAATTCATGACTGTGATGTATCATTCACAACAAATGCCCCTAGAGCTCTGGCAGGTTAAAAAACTGGTCAAATATACATCCACTAATAACATTTATCTTTGTACTTGAGGATATTATGTGTGATAATATAGAGATTCTCCAGTAGGAAGTGTCTACAGAATGATTGTGTCATGATTGATTCTTTAAATGGGGTTACTATTATTTGCTATGTGTTTATACCACATTTAAGGTCTGTTACATGCACAACACTGTGTCCAGGAAAAAATTCTTTCCAAATTTTAAGTTATAATATCTGATACAGAAATATGTGGAGTAAGACTCTACTTTTTTAGGATTTCTCTGCATTTAAAAAAAATAAAAATTGACTTTTTAGATATATCTTTTATTACTTAAATTGGTGTATAATCCTTTTTTTTTTTTGCATCCCAGTTACTGTTTAATTTCAGTACCCTTAAATGGATCCCTCTGTAATTTTCTAAATTCTTTTATTAAGTTTTATATGGAAATAACCATTTCATTTTCAAATAGTAGCTGAGTAGCCAAGTAGTCAGGAAAAAAAATGGTTTGATGTTTTTCAAATCTATTGTTTCTATTCTGAGGCTAGCCAAATATTCTCCTAACTAACTACAGCTTCCCACAGCACAAACATCTTTGGAGAAGTAGCTTTTAGTTAAGTGCCAATAGCTAGTATTCAAATTAAACTTAGGTAAAAATATAAAACAATTGAAGTTATTTGTCCTTTTCAAATTGCTTATCACAGGGTGTTTAAGCACTCTGAATCAGGTGTAGGCTTTGAGTATCTAAACAAATGTTTCTAATATTCTTTCAGAACAGACTTCCTTTCACTTGTCCATGAATAGTGAACAGGATATTTGTCATTATTATTTTAAATAAGTATTTCTCCAGGCTGACTTTTAATGTAGAGACTCAGGACCCTTCCCCAAGAGGCACTGATGTAAAAGGTCCATGGACACAGGCACCTGCACTTTTAGGAGGCAGCCCAGGTGATCTCCATGTAGGTGGTTTGCAGACACTAGGAGAATTAAGTCTACACTAACACACCTACTTTGGAGTATTTGTATTTTCGTCGTATTCTAAAACATTAGTCATCAAAAAATTTAGCTATTCCATTGGCTTCACAGATATATTTTTAAAGATATATAAGCCTAAGTTTGCTACATCCTACACAAGCCAGCTTTGGTTCCCTATATTGGCACCCTAGATCCCTCAGAAATATAGTCCCGAGTGACTCTGTGTGCTTCCCATGGTGAGGAAAGTGAAGTGATTCCCTACACATTTTTCTCAAATTCATTTGGTCAGAATTAGTGCAGCATCCTTAAGTTTGATGTGATAATGTCATAAAAGGTATAATTAAAGAAGGGATAAATAAATGAAAACAATAAGACAGAAAAGTATATATAAATATTAGAGGACCTATTTATTTTATTAGCAAAATGCTTAGTGAAGACTCAGGGAAGGACTCTAAGGTAATGATGAATTGTTGGAGGCCTGGGTCCAGTTACATAACACACCAGATGCTCACAATAATACCAGCTGAGCTTTGGGAAAAGTTGAATGATAGGTGCTAATGACTGACTATCCTGAAGCCTAGAAAAAGTCATCTTTTTGAACTCAGTTGATCGTACTTTATTTTACTTTCATATTTTTTCATGTTAAATATAATCTTCTGCTTTAGGAAATTGACTGTTTAGTGTAATAAAATGGAGTGATTTGGGGACTATAAAGATTTGAAATTATTTTCTAAAGTGGATTTTCTACTGTAAAGGCACATTTCCATTATTTCTCATTGAATACACAAAAGCAAGAATATTTTTCTCTTGTTATCAAATGCATACGAACATCTTAACCTCATTCTTTTTGGATTTTGTAGAAGGAAATCAATAAAAAGATAGATAAAAAGTCAAACTCTCCTGCCATCAAGATGAAGCATTGCCCTCTTTCAGTGAATATTTAAGTTGTGGCATAAAATGGATCATAAAAGTTTTGGTGTATTATTTATATGGAGACAGCTTTCCTGTCTCATAAACTCTTACTCTGCTCTGAGTGCACTGGGAAACAAAGGAGCAGCACTAAAAGGTATTGAGTAAGAATGCTTATTGATTAAAGCAGACTTTCTAGAGCCCGTTCTCCATCACATGCAGTGTTTACCTGTCTGATTGGTTTGGCTTGGGTGTGACTATCAGGGCTCTGACCTGGCCTCCCAGTCGCTGCCTGGTCAGTGAGGCTCAGTATTACCTAACAAAATTGTGTGTATTGATCATGTCACATAGAAATGTAGTTCCAACAGTGCACTGTTGGAGACCACTGGGCTTTGGCCATCCTGCACTTGCTCAGTGCACTAACTGTCCCATCTTTACCTGTCATCTCAAATTCCAAAGTATCAGAACTGGTAAGACTACATTCACCCCTTCTTTGTGTGTCTTTCACATCAGAGTTTGTAGATTTTGAAAATAAGTCCTTGATTGGAAAGTTTGAGTATAACTAGCACACGGTGTCTCCATAAGAAGTTCATCCCTTTTTCTTTCTTGAATCAGAGGGTCTTGATAAAACAATAGTATTTTAGAAATGAAGTATTACTTAGTCTTCAATACCATATTAGATGTTGCCTGAAACTATTTTTAATGGGATTAATTTAAATATTGATAGTGTCTTTGAATGGAATATTTGCAAGATGTTGCTAATTGGTCTTGTAAAACCAATGAAGTATCTAATATTAAACTTCTTTTAACAAAGTTAGGTAGCTGAATAGATAGGGTGGGATATTATAAAATCCCCTAGAATTATGAAGATAATTATTGTTACAAGTACATAGTCAATTTATTTAATTTGCATTTTATAATTAATACTCTCAAAAGAGAAGAAAGTAGGATATTAAAAATTAAACAACAAAAACATTTCCTGTTTATTTGAATCAAAGGCAGGTGTATTTGTACCTGTAAAGGAACTTTTACATTCAGTCATATAGGTTTAGAGCTTTTATGTAATGATAAAACTAAACTGCAGAGCTGCTGTTCACTGTTAACTCTGGAGGAGTTTATGGTCAAATTACATTCTGAGACTACTTAGTAACTGTTCACTAGCCAAAGTTTAACCTTGTGGGGCATAGAGTGAGAGATCTGTAACATTTAATAGCATTCCTTCCCATCTACCACATATAGGAGCAGAGCCAGGGCAGAAGAAGGTGTGAAGAGGAGCTGTTCTGTTAAACTTTCCTCATTCATCTGTATCATATTTATGAATGGATGTGCTACAAAATCAGAAAGTAGCCCACTTTCTCTGATAAGAATGCTTTAATATTGATCCAAAGTTCTATAAATAACTTGGGGAGAAAAAGTCATTTTCCTATTTAAAATTCAGGATTTTATCAAAATAAATTCACAGATACAAAGCATATAATGTCCAATTGAGTCCACAATTTAAAAATTAGTTTGAAGAAGGTGAAGCAGTTGAAGAGTTTTCATAATGTTTTCAGAAGTATAAGATAAATTACCTGTTAAACAAAGTTTGATGATCTAGTAAATGATAGACTCCTTCCTTTATCTTTTCCTTTCCTCTTTAATTTTTTCCCCTTTGGTCCCAGTTTTGGTTATTGTCTTGGTTGAGAGAATAGTGGACATGTTTAAAAGATAAAAAAGAAAAAAAAAAGAGGGTGCCTGGGTGGCTCGGTTGAGTGGCCAGCTCTTGATTTCAGCTCACGTCATGATTTCACAGTCAAGAGCTTGAGCCCTGCTTCAGGCTTGTGCTCAGTGTGGAGTCTGCTTCAGATTCTTTCTCCTTCATCCCCTCCCTCTAGCTCATGCTCTCTCTCTCTCTCAAATAAAAATAAATAAATAAATAAATAAATAAATAAATACATACATACATACATACATAAAAATAAATAAATAAAATCCTTAAAAAATAATTTTTAAAAATGGATCCATCTTTTGTTGGAAAGGATCAATGATTAAAAGTTTGAAAAAAAAGAAAGTTATACATAAAATCAGGAATAGTGATTCATTGTTGAGATTGTATGAGAGGAAAAATAAAGATTGGGTCCTAAAGAAAACAATTTCCTCATTTTCTCAATTATACATCTTTTCAGTTATTCAATAAACATTTGTTGACCACAACTCTATGGCCTACTTTGAGCTAACTGCTGAACATATGGAAATGAATAGGTTGGGAGATTATCCAAGGAAGGTGACAAGCCAGTTAATGGTCACCTAGAATTAATTAGTGATTAAAGGTTTATACAGAAGATAGTGGGAGAAGAAACAGAAAATCAAATTTATATGGTCATTACTATCAATACTGTAACATGGAAAATATTTCTTCAAGGTTTTTTTTTTAATTATCTTCAAGTTTTTTTAAAAAATTGCTTTTCTTCCAAATGAAGTACATTCGAACTACAATTTTTTTTTGAAAATCATTTCCCTGCTTTTATAAATATAGTCATTAGAATCATGTTTGAACAATTTAAGGAAGTAAAAAATTGGGCCATAATTTTTAATTTCAAAAGATTTTCTTGTATTCTCTTTCTTTAATCAGTTTTTCTGAAATGGAGTTGAAATCAAAGACGTGTCTCACAGCCCTGAAATATAGTTGTTAGTGGTTAAGCTTTTGGATATTTTGAGATGACTGTGCTGCAACGTTTTAAAGCCATACTTCCTTGAAATGATAATATCCTGTCTGAAAAAGTATGGGAAAATAGATAGTAATTTAATATATAGCTTATGAGAGGGCATATGGAAAACTTATTTATATAGCAAAAGTTAGAGGGATCCAAAATGTCTAAACAGGAAATTGATTATTTACATTTTAGCATATACATCCAAGAGTCTTAGGCAGATTTTATGAAAGATAGGTCATACTAACTTAAAGGGTTTTGAAAAAAAAATTGTATCCTACTATTGGGAAAATGTTTATAAAAGTATATACACTTTTTTCATTTTTGTTAAAATATTTTGTAGATAATATCATTATAAAATGTAATCTCTGAGACTATACGATACATGAGTGAATTCCTATTTTGTTCATAGAACAAGGAAAGCTATTACAAAACATTCCATTTACTTGGGTTCAACCTTAGCCAAAAAGAAACATAAAATTTCAAAAAGAATTTACAATTTTGCCAAAACACAGTCCATTATTTAGGGCATGCCTTATTGAACAACAGGGAAAGAGTTTCTCCTTACAGACTAAAGATTTTCTGAATGTATCCTAGACACCTTACAAAATGATAAGTGAGATGATTTCTTAGTTTGACAGGATATTATAGACAGTGAGTGCCAAACTACTCTGAGATTACTGTACCTCTTTATTAACTATATCCTTAGTAAGACAACCCTGTTATGGGACTTAGTAAGACAACATGAAGGCCTTCTGTAAGCTACAGAGGGATCCTCAATAGCCTTCTCCTCTAGATATCCCAAACTAAAAAAAGCCATTTTGTCTGTACATAAGCAACCTGGAAAAGCTTTGGGGTTTTGACTCATCTTTATGGGATTTTTTTTCAAAGAAGTTATTTGCTATAGCTTCCTTCTTAATTGGTTACAAAGGCTTAAACCCCTGAGGGCAATGGTTGTTACTCAAAAGCTGTTGGTAAAGGGCACCTGAGTGGCTCAGTCAGTTGAGTGTCTGACTCTTGATTTTGGCTAAGGTCATGACTTCAGGGTTACGGATCTAGCCCTGCATCTGGCTGTGAGCTCAGCACAAAGTCTACTTGCTCCTCCCCCTGCGGTCTGTCTCTCTCTCTAGTTCTACAATAAATAAATAAAATCTTAAAAACAAAACAAAACAAAATAAAACCTGTTGGTGCTTCTGCTGAATTAATTCAAACCTCACTGCTTGATTAATGGTTCCTTATCCATTACGGCCACAACTACTGATTAAGAACATATGACACTTTCCAATGGGACAATTCACCTCTCTTGAGATTCCATTAATCTCTCCCTCCCAACATAACTTTTGTCCCTATAAAACCCTGAATCTTGCTGCTCTTCTATCTCTCCTAGAAGGAGAAACTCAAAATTGTCTTACCTTTGTTATGGAAATTTTTTATGGGTGACTCATTCTTATGGGTGACTACCATTGAGAAACCTACCAAATACTACTGGTTGAGGGATCATATCTCAAAACTAAAACTGAAGGTTTTTATTTTTTTTAAGATTTTATTTATCTGATAGTGACAGAGATAGCAGGAGAGGATAAGCAGGGAGGAGAGGGAGAAGCCGGATCCTTACTGAGTCGGGAGCCTACCATGGGGCTCAATCTCAGGACCTTGGGACCATGACCTGAGCCCAAGCAGATGTGTAATTGACTGAGCCACCCAGGCACCCCTAAAACTAAAGGTTTTAAGCAGGATATGGTATCATTAACTTATGCTCTTCTTTAGACTATAGACCACTTCTTGAGGTAAAATCATACAAATACAAAAATCAAAATGGAAACACCACATTGTTAATAATACCATGCCCTACCATTATTAGTGATAGATCTATTAATGATACCACTAAAGAACTGTGCTCTAGAAGTAATATAGATCAGTTTCAACATGGCATGATTGGTGATGGATGATGCATTGCTCGAGATTTCTTATTGGCTAACCTTGGTAACATCTGTGCCATGGATATTTACTCAGAGCATAGTTTAAGCCTTCCCCTACTTTTTTTTTCCACTTTGAATCTTTCCAGTTTCCTGCTTGTCTTTAGGTCTTTGCAAATGCAAGCGAGGCTGATGTCTTAGTCATTTTGGGTTACTATCAGAAAGTATCATATACTGGATGGCTCATAACTGACATTTACTTTTCACAGTTCTGGAAGGTAGAAGTCCAAGATCAGGGTTCCAACAGTCAGATTGTGGTGAGGGCTCTCTTACTGGATACAGGCTGCTGACTGCTGGTTGTGCCCTCACATGGTGGAAGTAGAGAGCTAGCGCTCCCTGAACCTTTTTAAAGAGGGCACTGATCTAATTCATGCGAACTAAGTTCATGATCTAAACATGTACCTCCCAAAGGACCCATCTCCAAATCCATCACCTTGGGATTAGGCTTCAATATATGAATGGGGCAGGCAGTGGGCAGCAACAGACATTCAGTCCACAACAAGTGGCTATACTAAGCTCCAAATAAATGGTCTCTATTCTCATTTGGGTGATCTCTGTTTATTTCCACAAAACTAAATGTTCAATGTCACCTAATAAATTTAATGACAACTGTTCCATTTTATTTTTCTGTATTTTAAAATTTTGCATATAAAATATATGTACTTATTAATAAAATATCAGAATTCTTTTAAATGAAGAATATACATATACAACATACAATTTGAGGGGGAGTTGTATTTCAGTGAGAACAAAACAGGATTGAGATCATCGTGTCCTTGCAGCTAGGGTAAGTGCAAGAAACTTTGTAATGTTATTTTTTTAAATACATTTCAAGCAAAACAAGGAAACTGCATTACACAGGAATCAGGAGAGAAGATTCAAGTCAAGAAACAATGCCAAGTCAAAAGCTGAATTTGAGAAAACAGGAGAGGTGTGGTTCAGAGGCCAAATGATATAGGGTTGTCAAAGTCAGAAGGGCACCTTAAATGCATATTCTTGGTTACATTCAGCTATCCAACATTATCCTTGATAATTTAGAATATAGCCTGATTTGTTTTTCTGAGAAGATTGTTGAAATATAGTTTTAGTGACCAGGATCTAAATTAACAATTCAACCAGATTCCAGTATACCAGTGTGATCAAACAAAACTTCTATCATTGAATTATAGACACTTAATTGCAGGGGAATTTTCTCTGAAAGAAAGTTGTATGTGTATATTGTACAGATATAACCTATATTGTGAAGTCACTTAGTATTCATTTATTCATATATTCTAACATTCATATATGTGTATATACATATATGTGTATATGTACAAAGTATTTCTACTAAATATATTTTCTAAGAGTAAATGTATAGGTACCTTTTGTTTACTGCATGTTGGTAGGTATTTAAAAAATATTTTCCCCCAAATATATATAATTTGGAGACAGCTTGCATGTTTTATAGACAATTTTATTTATCTTAACCCTGATCAATAAACATAGAATTGCACTGGCATCTAAAAGTGAAATGGGTATAGCAAAAGGAATGATTTAGTTTTAGAAAAGAACCAGATGTAGTATATGGAAGGATCATTGGAAATTAGTCCATGTTTATTAAGAACTGCTACTCTCTAAATCACAAAAGAAATATGAAGAATTAAGGAAATAGATTAATAATAGTGTAAAAATGTCTGTCAGCTAATAATTTGCCATTTCTAATTTCATTTCCTAGTACATGACATGAAATGTTCAGTCTCCAGTCAGCAGGTGAGAATTGTTATCTGAGAGTAAAATTTTCTTTTCCCATCCTATTGTTAAGTGATAATTAGTCTTTTAAATCCAGATGGATACCTAAAAATATGATCTTTGATACCTTTTCTCAAATCATGGGGATATAAATCTTTATTGTGAAAGAGAAAACCCACAGGTATTTATTACTAATTCTTGTGAAGTACTTTAAATAAAACAGAAATACTTTCCATAATCCCTCACATATAACCCACTTACTTACTTGTCTAGTTAAAAAATACATAAGTGAGGTAGGAACTGGTATTAAGTGGAATTTAAATGAGTGTCAGTATTTTGTAGGGAATGAAAATAATTTTCTCTCTACTTTTCTTTGTTCTTGGATGAGACTCCCATGTACTAAAAGACAGATTCTCAGGAGCAAAACAAACTGAAGTTTAATAACATGCATACCTCTTGTACACATGGGATTTACCCAGGAAAACTGAATAGCTCCCCAAAATGTCCCAAACCATCACCTTAAATACCACTGCCAGCTAAAGATAATAGAAGATGTTGAGGGGGACAGTGTAGGGTGGGGAGGGGAAGGAGAAGCGAGTTATGGGAGGTTACAAAGGTAAGCACAGTAAACAAAGGTGGATTGTTATTCAGTTTTAATAATGCCTTCTCCAGGGAGAAGAGTTTCTAGAGATCAGGTCATCTTCCTTTTCTGGATACAGAGATGGAGGCATACTCACAAATGGAGAGTTCCCTTATAAATATAAATATAAATGTAAAGGCTACAAAAGGACAACTTCTCCTTTTTCAGAGCTTCTCTAGTGTTGTCTATTGTTTCTTAATAGTAATCAGTTCAAAATAATCCTTATGCCCAAAAGGCATATTTTGGGGTGAAATATTCTGTCCCATTTAATTTGGAGAATTAAGGAAAATTGCCATAATTCAGTTATTCTGATCTTTGTTAGATACCCTCCATGTATTCCAGAATTCGTGAATTCATTGTAATATGTATCCCTTAGTAAAATGAAGATGTGGACTTATTAATTTTATTTAATATTCTAGATATAATGATGGTCATTGTGTGATGAGAGTGAAAATAAGGTAATATGCCTTCCCACTTATAAAGCCAATAGGGCAATTCTTTTTAGTAACAGATTGGCGTTCTAACACTCGACTCTCTTCAGAATACTCTCTTGGTAATCAAAGGAATATCCATTGAAGAAGTAGGTTGTTTATAAAACCATATAGAGACTTTAGTATATCTATACCCCCAAAATAAGGTCAGTACTCTTGATGGTCAATTCCACTACCACTTACAAAAACAAGCATTTATTTTTCCAGGCAATGGAGCCCAATCAGTGTGCATTGTATGAGAGGCCGCCATTTCTTCAGGGAGTCTCGAAATTACCACCTTCCTTGGAATGTCACTTGACTTAGATATCAGGTTGCTTTTATAGCACCCCTGTGGCTGGCTCTTCATTTGTTTGAATGTAAAGCAATGTTAACGTTGCCCCAGGGATCCATAGAGAATAGCGCAATATTTATCACACTTCAGTGTGCATACAAATCCACTGGAGATCTTGTTAAAATGCAGATACTGATGCAGTGGGTGTGGAGTGGGACATGAAATTCCAAATATGGAAACAAACCCCTATGTGATTTCCATCTTGCTGGTTCTTGAACCACTCCTTCTGTAGCAAAATAGTTAAACTCCTAGGAAGCAACGCTCTATTTTCAACCCCAGTTTATTGGACATCGCTCTTGGCTCTGAGTCCAGCTCCCCTACCATTTCTTCTGTGGCCCTGCGGGCCCTTCGGGATGCTGTTGCCCAGATGTTACAGTTTGCTTTTCATGCCACAGAGAGAACTGACCCTGCTCCTTCCGGTTCTCCTCCTCCAGCTGGGGGTGCAGGACAGGGAGAAGTGTGTCTACTCAGGACCCTTCTTTCCACTCTCCCTTCCTCTTCAAGTCTTCTACTTTGTTCTTTCCCCCAACTGTCTCCCACCATCATCTCCCACCTTCTCCTACTCCTCCGCCCTTCTGTTTCCTCTCCAGCTTTCCTCTCAGCTCTTCTCTGTCCTTCCCCTGACACTCCTTCCAATCACTTCTTTCACCTTTTTCTTACTTGGTGTCTCTGATTTTCTCCTCCTTCCTTCTCCTCCTTTGCCTTCTCTTCCACTTCTAGACACACACCCTCCAGGAACTGCTTTCACTCACAATATGCTGCAGAGGTGGTTGGTATTCAAAACACACCCACACATTCGCACATACCCATGCACACTCACACACACACCACACCACACACTCACAAATGTACACATACCCACATTCACACATACTCCTCATGTACTCACACACATACTCAAACATACACTTTCATAACACTCACAAACACACATACACATATTCATGTGCACCCACACATACACACTCACAAACATATGCACACACATACACTCACACATTTACATATATAAACACACATACACTCATTCACTTACACTCACACCACTCACACTCACAATACACTCAGACAGTCACGTACTTGTGTACACACACCACACACATACACACACAGTTCTTTAACTCTTACTGGAAATCTGCTTGGGCAGTTTGTATAACATCTGCAAAAGACCATTCATAATTTATTCCACCCAACAGAGACAACTACTGATTAACTAATGTTATCCTGGATTGCCTACTTTCAATTTCTTTATAAACTAATTTAACATTCACTTTCTGTTGTGTCATTTGCTTCTAGGTTCTAGGAGACTATTTGAATTTAGTCCATTCCATTAACCAAATTTCTTTTTCAGTGTGAATGCAATGATTTGCCAATGTTTTTTTTTTTTAAATGTATCATACATTTAAGTAATGTAGATTTATGAAAAGCACCTGCCAGATTTACTCAAGTCCTGGGTTGACTGTATTTATTCTTCAATTATTCTTGCTTTCTCCCATCTGGAAATGTATCTCATATGCTCTCACTACGCCCCTTTCCATTAACTTTTCTGGGGTTCCTTTCCATTTAATTTTTTTTTTAGTTTATACCTTTTTCTCCTTGCCCTTCCTCTTCCATCTGTAGTTTTTATTTGAAGTAAGCCCTAGAAGCTGCTCATACTGAAGCTAGCTTAAACTCTGACCCACAATATGGTGTTGCAATAACAGTGGGAGCCACAGTCTTCTGATGCCAGCAGATGCAATGAAGTCAACAGGGCTCTGGTCCTGCTAATTTGCATTTTATTCATGTTTACACACAGTGCTGTTCTTGTTTTGTTTCTAATTGCCTCTTCACTAATTATAGTGTCCTGTAAGCTCTGTTACTTAATTGTCAAAGGTTAGATTGACTAGTTTTTCAACAAATTCTCAAGTGTTAATGTTGAATTCAGTTTTATGGCTAAAATTTCTATTTCCATATATTTTAAATTTGATTTACATTAACTTGTTTTAAAACCAGCAACACAATGATAATAAATTGTTTTGACTGTGACATCATAATAACAACATAATAATTTTGATCACTTTCTCAACTGGTAAGTGGACATTTGCATATAATAATCTAATTGAATAATTTCATCCAACAGTACTGGTCCAAATCCCCAATAGTGGAAGAGTAAAGTTTATTGGATGACAAATTGAGTAACATAAATATTTGAACTGATTATCCATGCAAGTAAGTCAATAATTCAACTTCTGATGACTAACGAAGGTAAGGAGAAAACATTCTACTTTGCTTCCTTGACATAGAATTAGGTGAAACATCTTTGCTTTTTAAAGTATGTTCAAAATAAGCTTCTAAAAAATAAAACTTCAATTAAAAAGTCTGTTCTCTCTCATTTTTATCAATGAAAATACATTTCTCATATCCTAAGTCAATGAGGATCTCTAAGTAAAATCTAGGTTTCATGTCTTTATTTCAGAAAATAGTGTTCGGGGGTATTTTTTCTATAGCTGTGAAGTCTTTATGAAGACCCATAGATAAAAACAATAGATTTTTGTATATTTTTTTCTTCATTTGTCAAGCTCATTGAATTCTTGGAAAGTTGTTTATGTAACAACAGTGAAAAAACTAAGCTTATCATTAAATGGAGTCAAGTTTTAAATCCATGTAATTATTAATATGTTTTTAACCAAATTTAATTCCTAGAGGCACAATGAGTGATGTGTAATTACATTTTTCTGTGGTGTCAGACAGATCTGGTATCTTTGCCATTAACTACTAACACTAGTAGCAATTCTCAAATATACAAATAAAAAATGCTCCCACAAATTCCTAAAATTCTCCTGGGATTCAATCCATGGCACATGAAAAATGACTTTAGTAGATGATTTCCTCTTCCTTAAAACTTTTTCATTTCTTGGCCTTTAAGCACCAAACTTTAAAAATTTTCACCCTATCTTTTTGGCTGCAATTTCCATCTTCTTTGCTAGTTCTCTTTCTAGAACTTTCCATGTTGAAATGTTCCAAGTCTCAGGCATGGCACTATTCTCTTTATTTATATCTATGTATATTCTGTTTTACATATATGCATCTCCAGCTTCTTTCTCTTCTCAGCACTTTCAGTTCTTATGATCCTGTGCATGTTTCATATCTCAGTTTAAATGTTGATGGACATCTTCAGCTTAATATACTCAAACAGATTGAAAAAAAATTTCCAAGCCTGCCTGTCCCTTAGTCTTCTCCATGTCTGCAAATGCCATTACCATTTATGGGGTGGCTCTGTCCAAAAATACTCAGAAAGATTCTTAGCTTCCCTTGTATCTTTAGACAACTTCCTATTTAGTTCATATTACCATTCTTGTTCTTGAAGATTAAAATTGTCGTATACAAACAATGATTACATTTTAATCACACAAACTATGCCATTTTACTCTTTTTCTCAAAAATTTCTGAAGGCTTCTATTCACAATCGAAGTATTTAATTTCTTAACCGTAAGCAGTAAAGTTCAATGATATCTGTCTTGCACCTGTCACCATGGATCATGGCCACCTCCCTCAGTCAACTCCATCCAAGCCATTTTGAAACTTTTTGAAATATGACAAAATATTTTCTGCCTCAGAATCTTTGAAATTGATATTTTCTAATCTGAGGACTCATTTCCAATAGGTTATATTATAGTTCAGGGGTATCATTCAAATTTCTACTCCCATCACACCTGTCCACAGAGCCTTTTCTTCATTATCTTATCCAAATTGCTGTACCTTCTCACTCAATATCCCTTTGTCATATTTTATAAACAGATTTCCTATAACCTAATATAAAAATGTATTTATTTAAATATATTTAGTATCCATATCCCCCACTAGAATATGAACCACGTAAGTGATGGGGTTCCATATATCCTGCTCACCATTCTCTCTCAGGCTTCTAGAATATTTTCTTGTACATAATAAACACATAATGATAAAACGTTCTGAATGAATAAATGCAGGTATGCAAAAATGACATCTTATTTATAAAGTTAAATTTTATAAATAATGAATTAATGTAAAAATAAGACAGAAAATATCAGGAGAAAATGGGTTTGGAGCATGAATTACCCAAAGACAAAATTTTGATACTATGACCTCATTTATTATTTACCTTTATTCCCTGTTTCAGGGAAACAGTGAATAAGTAAAACTGTGGATGATGCCTTATAATTTCAGCACATCAATATCAACCCAACTATAATGTGCACACAATACTGACCCTCAGTAAGCCCTCACCTTTGTGGTTTTAATCGCTAGAATATGGCAAAGATAATGGTATAGCCAATCCCTCCATTTGACTGAGTTTATCACAAGAAGGATGGGATAATACTTGCTCTATTAGATTACATTATATGGCATAGGTAATACTATGCTACTACCACAATTATCAAACTTGAGAGAGCCACATGGCCAGGGACTGGGGGTGCCCTGTAGGAGCTGGAGAAAATACTCAGCTAACTGCATGCAAGAAAAAGAGGACCTCGATTCTACAATGCAAGGATGGCTGCTAACATCCCTGACAGCTTGGAAAGAACCTGAAGTTGCAGAAAGGTTTTCTGACAGGTCTATAGCTTGCTTACAGCCCTGATAAATCCTGAACAGAAAACATACCTAAGTCATGGCCAGACTTCTTAACTACAGAGTCTCTGACATAATAGATGTGTGTGTGGTTTCAAGCTACAATGTTTGTGATTCTTATGCAGCAAAATGAAGCTAGTATAGCAATGCTGATAGCTATTTTATAATGTATATACTTTTAAAGATATTAAACCCAGGAAAACAAGAACAAAAACTTTCACACAATAAAATCTTGATTGTAAATTATTGTTCAGAAATGTCAAAGTCTGTGTGGAATGACTGGAAGCACCTGGAAAAGAAATAAGATTTCTTTCTTCTCTGTTGGATTAAAAAATTAGATCATAGCATAGCCAGAGGCATTTGTGCAAATTCATGACAATGTATATTTCTCTATGGTTATATGGATGTTTCTTTGGGATCAGATTAGGTCACAGGACATGTAAGGTGTTTGTTTGTCAAAAATACCTCATCTTTAAATTTTTTGCAGGAATGAAAATAAGAGCTGACTGAATTTTTCAACAGTTATACTGCAATTTTAGACATCTAAATTCTCTTCTGCTTCAGGCAGTGACAGTATAAATTCTGGAATTTGAAGAATATTTGAGAGAAGGCTTTGTATTTTATTCTGCTATTCTTTTTAAATTAATCTTGCCAACAGTCAATGACAACCATGCATATTTATAAGCACCTATGCACTATAGCAATGGTGACTTTGTGCTAGGCTGCAGTAACATTGTGCCATTGTATGATCTTTAGATTTATTGTAATATTTCCTGAGAAACCCTTGGTAAACCCAAACCTACATCTTCTGACCTATTAGCTATTAAGCATATAATAGTGTAGATATGTCAGGAATACTGTTAGGTGTATGCCATACATAAAAAGACACTATGGGAGACTTTTTAATTAAAAATATCAATTCCATAGTGTTATTAAAACACTGAAATAAGATAAGAACTCTACAATCACTTTCAAAACCCAGACTAAAGATAATTATTGCAAATTAGAATATGTAACTTGAACTCCATGACAGTCAAGAAAATAAAATGGAAATAATGAGTTGCATAGCATCCATTTTTAATAAAAAAGAGACATATCATGTAGTTCAGCAGGTGTAAAGCTTATATTTTTTTAAATAAAACATGCTATTAAGTTTAAGAACTTTTAGGCAGTCTGGGTAGCTCAGAAGTTTAGTGTCGCCTTCAGCTTAGGGCGTGATCAGGGAACCAGGGATCAAGTCCCACGTTGGGTTCTCTGCATAGAGCCTGCTTCTCCTTCTGCCTCTCTCTCTCTCTCTCTCTCTGTCTTTCATGAATAAATAAATAAAATCTATAAATAAGTAAATAAATAAAGAAATTTAAGAACTTTTAATAGTAAAACTGATTTTTCCAGACTTATGATTAGTCATATCCTATTTTATTCCTAAAACTGTACAGCCACAATAGGGAATCATTGGAAAATACTCATTTTCATATAATTTGCAATCTAATCTTTCAGGAACATTTAGGAAATGCTTTCTATATTTGTTGTGGGTCTGGGGATGTTGCTGTTGAAAACCAACATTGTTTAGGTGGGGTCGTGTATCTTACATCACGATGAAATAGACTGAAATCAACACACGAGCAGTGGAAAAATACTACAAGTTTAGATAATGATGTTGGTGCAGGAAGCACACATACCAGGATAGATGATAAAGCATCTCTGGGGTGATGTGAAGGAGGCAGAAACTGGCAAAAACTGGTGGGTGGAATATTCAAATCAGAGGAAATCTTAGCTGTGAATGCCATGATAAATTTAAAAAAGGTATTTTGTTTAAGAGAACGGCAAGGTTTGGAGAGCTTGAACAGTGAAAGTAAAGGCGGAGTGGTAGGATATGAAGATCGGAGGCAATCAGAGTCCAGATCACATGGACATGGAGGCATTTGAAGAGTTACAGCAGAAACATAAAATCATCTGATTTGTGTACTATGCACAAAAACTTCTGCTGCTTTGTGAATCGTCTATGGTAGGGAAGCAGTGTTGCCAGCTAAGGGATTATTGTATTAGTCAATGCAAGAGGCCAGGTTCCTGGTAATAGAAGAGCTGCTATGCTGCCAGATTTGGGGTGTGTTTTAAAAGTAGAACAGGCAATATTTGCTGACTGGTTGATCATAGAACATATGTGAGAAGAAGTAGTGAAACATTCTCTTGTCTTCTCTTGTAACTCCCAGGGTTTTGGCCCTGATGAAGTAGATGAACAGCACTGTCATTACGTAAATAGGGAAGATGGTAGGAGAAGCAAAAGTTTTGTTTTGTGCTCCATGATTTTGAAATACCCACAGTTCAAGCTGGTTGGTAGTTCAGGTTGGTTACTGTTTTCCTTCTACTTGGTCTATGATTTACTGAAGGAGGAAGGCTAAAGTTTCCAAGTAGCTGTCGACAAGATTTCTTCCTTTTCCCCTTTGGTTTCTGTCATTTAACTATGATTTATCCTGGTGTATATTTTTAAAAATTTATGTTTCTTTTTCTTGCAGTTCTCTGAGTTTCTTGAATCCGTGGTTTGATATTATTCATTGTTTATGAAAAATTATTTACTCTTCATATATTTTTTTCTATACTCTTTTTCTTTCTCCTTTCATTTTTTGTCCAGTTACACATATTGTTTCTCATTGTCCCATAGTTCATGGATGCTGTATTTGTTTGTTTGCTTCACTCCTTTTTCTTTCTGTTTTTCACACTTACTATTTTTCTTAACAGACTACTCTTGGTGCTATTGGGTGATGATGTGCCTGTCCAAGGCATTCTTCATCTGCTTGTTTTTATGCTAAGCTTCTTGTGGTTTGGCTTTTTAACAATTTGCATCGATCTACCAGATTTTCTCATCTCTTCATGCACATTTGTCTCTCTCTATTTTTTTTTGTCTGGGATCTCGCCCTATTTGTCTCTTACCTTTAAGATGTTTTAACATATTGAAGCATTTTTAAATGTTCTGATAGTTCTAACATTTAGGTTATCTCTGTGTGCTGTTTTAATCTGACACTTTTGAGGCAATTTATTATGCAGCAATAAAATAGTCTGCTTCCATTGATTGTTTTGTTTCTTGATAACGTTTTTTTTTTATAGCTTGCTTTCTATGGGGTGCATCATTTCTGATTGAGTGCTAGACATTGTTTACAGAACAGTGATGACTGAGGTGAATAATGGAATGAGAATGCATTTTCTTCTGTTTGGCTGGTGAAATGGAAGAGTGAATCAATCTAAGCAGTGGTTAGGCTGGGTGTGGCTCCGTTATTATCACGGTTACCTTCAGCAAACCTTGGTTTCAAATGCCTCTAATTTTATGTTATACCTACTATAGAATCTGATGTGCAAAAGATCTTTTTCTTTGTAATTCAGCTACTGACTTCCCTTGTACTTATACCTCAGATGTGGTTTCTTTCTACTCTTTTGTCTCCTTCGTGTGACAAATTGCAATCGTTCACTGCCTAGTGGTTGCATACTAGGTGGGAAAGCCCAGTTTACTCTCTGTTGTTGTAGTCTAATGGTGTCAATGTTTTCTGGACTCATGTTTCTTGTTCTCCATGCTCATAAGTTTCTGGTTTTCCTGATTTTTGCATCCTTTCTCCCCATGGTAACCATGTCTTGTCTTATAAATTTGATGAATCTTGTGTGAGAGACCACAGATTGTCCTTTCCCTAGAGGTAGGAGCCCTATTATATCATCAGATTAGATTAGTATGGACTCCGCATTCTCTTGTCTTCTCCTCCCGTGGTAAGTATTTTTCTTTCTTTTTCTTCTAGTCACAGTGGTTCTTCACCTGTGCCCTGGGGATGGCAGGATTACTAACTTCTCTCTCAGTGGCATAAGCCTTTGTTCTGTTTGGGAGAAGGTTTTGGTGGGGTTTTGAAAATACAATTGACAGCTGCTTCTCTGTTGCTCTGCCACAGATGACCAGGGATCATGCCTCATCTCTTTTGGAATTGGCCTGTTTTTACATACTCACTAATTGGTTCCATTGAGACCACAATGGTTCTAGAAAAGTTATTATTTTGTAATTTATTTGCTTTTTTGTACTCAAGGTAAGAGCAAAGTATTAGCCAGCTCTTAATACCCTAGGAAGGGGATTTTACCAAAATACCTTTGAAACATCAGCAAAGACATGTCCAGGGAATAGAGTGGTGGTCTCCAGCAGCTGGGAGGAGGCCGAGATGGGAAGCTGCTGTTTGACAGATAAAATGTTTCCATTATGCAAACTGAGTAAGTTCTAGAAATCTGCTGTACAACATAGTGCCTATAATTAATAACATTGGATTGTGCACTCCAAATTTTTTAAGAGAGTAGATCTCATGTTAAGTGTTTTTACCACAATTAAAAATAAAGGAAGAAAATGTAGACTTCTGAGGTTATAATCAGCTGTTCTCCACAGAATTATTCTTGGACTCCATTCTCAATACTTCTTGCCACTGGATTAAACTTTGCCATAAATCCATTGTGGCTTTGTAAATATTCTTCATGTAAGCCAAAAAAATCTTGTCTAATTAGCAGTGGAAGATACAATCCAGAGGTCAAGAAACGTTTAATATTTGAGAAGTAATGGTATATATTTTTGCCTACTCTGTCATTTAATCTGTAACATAATGCCTTGAGTTAGCTTTTCATTTATATCACAATAGAAAGCCAGGACTCAGAATTGGAATTTGTGCTCATAGCCATCACATTATACTTCATCTATGTCCTAACAGTAACTTCAAGGCAGTGTAAGTAAGCTAAGAAGCACAATACACCTACCATTTTTGTCATTTACTTTCACTAGAAAAGTGAAAGGAGTTAAAATGATTTCGCTAGCTGAAGCTGCCAATTAACCACTAAGAAGAGAAGATCCTAAGAGTCTATGATAAGCCTTAAAACTCAAAGGCTGATGTTGTCTCCTGAAGTATGGAGAAGTTGGGTAATTTTAAAGTCAAAATTTAGAAGCTTAGCTCTGAGAATCTCAGCTCTGGCTTCATAATTAAATGATAATAAGTGATAATAAGAATATATATATCTGTTTATTAATCATGACATGGGACTTAGGAGATATAGAAGTAATTGCTTCCAATATAAGATTAGGCATCAGTTGTATAGCAGAAAGAAAGAAAAGCATTTTTCCAGCAGTAGTTTTTCACTGTAATAGTCTGAAAATAAAATACCCCTTGCAAGAAAGATTTATTAGTATAAAGAAAAAGGATATATTATAACTGACTGAAAGAATTAAAAAGTATACCAGCTAATTGCTAGAGAAAATGTATAGATTCATACTGAACCAGCATTAGAAAGTTTGAAATAAATATTTCATTTAGAAGTTTGATTTAAATTGCTACATCATGAAAATGTGATGAAAAGCATTTAATATAAGTATATACATAATATATAATCTATAATACAAATATCTATATTTCATAGCAAAAGTAACCAAACCAATTATGCATCTTAGAAGGCCTCCAACAATTAGGTCAACATAGTTTCCACTATATGAGTAGCCACAAAAAGTCAAGTGAGAAGACTAATGAGGCATATGTTTGAAAGGGCGCATAAATCATGTGCTTTAAGAAAACTTTTTATAAGGAAGAGATAATTACAAAATCTGTGAATGTTATCAGATATAAGCTTTTCTCATCAAATTTGAGTACCTGGATTATCAAGAAAAACTGAACAGCAGAAGTATGGATGTGGAGAACATATGATAAACTTCTTTTTAAATCCATAGGGGTGTGTTTCCTGAAATACATGAGTGGAGATGTCCAATGATCAACTAGAAATACTATAGAACATAGATATGCAAATATATATGAACGTTTTCAATATAAAAGTGGTTCCGAATTTATATTTGAATGATTTACATCATGAATTAGAATAATATCCAATAGAATGTGTTAAGTGATGAAAGAAAAAGACTAGAAACTGGATAAATGTAAATATTTAAGATATAAGAAAGAAAAGCTCAGCAAATGTCATAGATAAAATATGGGCCATGTACTTGAGAAACAATATTAAACAAAATGTCACAGAAACCTCTTAAGACAGAAGACAGAAGCCATAGATGGGGGTAATGCCTTTGAATACATGGAGGATTTGAAATGTGTCTGCCATCATTGATAACTTCCCCATGATGGATTCCAAGAGTAGTAAAGACACAGGATGGGAAACCTGCATGTAAAAATGTGGAGGCAGAGGAGAACAATGAAAATACACTGGCTGTAAGACAGGAAGTATTTAAGAATAATTTCCATCTGATTAGGAAATAAATTTATTTTTATTTTTTAAGATTTATTTATTTATTTATTTATTTATTTATTTATTTGAGAGAGAGAGAAAGACAGCACAAGCGGGGGGAGGAGTAAAGGGAGAGGGAGAAGTAGGCTCCCCCTGAGCAGGAAGCCCCATGTGGGGCTGGATCCCAGGACCCTGAGATCATGACCTGAGTCCAAGGCAGACGCTTAACTGACTAAGCCACCCAGGCACCCAGAAATAAATTTAAAATAAGAAATAGTGAGACGCAAAATTGGTTGGCATTTTATCGGCTATCACAATGGGTTATAAAGGCTCCATAATGAAAACATTGATTGTAGCAGTCTAACGGACATATGGAACAGAATAGAGTCTATAAACAGAAACAAACCTTCAATTTATGATTAATGTGGCATGGCAAATCAATGTAGGAAAGCTATGCCTGTGATATAAGAAGTTGGCACAACTGCGTAAGCATCTTGGTAAAAAAAATTTGGATCCGCACTTTACACTATACAACAAGAACAATTATAGATGAACCAAATGTTTCAATGGAAAATGAGAAAGTGAAAGAATAAGAGGAAAATACAGTAGGGTTTTTTTTTATGTGCACTTTTTAATTGTGGGAGAATACTGAAGTGTTGTTAGTTTGTCAGAAATTAGGGAAAAATTGCTTCCACTACACATGTGCATGCACACACACAATTATGAAGGAAGTATAAATAAAAATTAAAATCTGGGAAGATATTTACAACCAGTAACATATTATATTTTTCTTGTAAGAAGCTCTGTGAAATGAATACCAAAAAAAGACCTAAAATGAAATGGAAAGATTAACTAATTCTTTACAGGCAAACCCCACCAAACCCAAAAAAACCCACAGATGTTTTACTTAAACATATGAAAAATGTGCAAACTCCTTTAAGTAAGGTAAAATAAAATAATTTAAATAAAATGATTAAAATTCAGGGGTGCCTCAGCTGTTTAGCGCCTGCCTTCAGCCCAGGGCCTGATCCTGGAGACCCGGGATTGAGTCCCACGTCAGGCTCTCAGCATGGAGCCTGCTTCTCCCTCTGTCTCTGTCTCTGTCTCTGTCTCTGTCTGTCTGTGTGTGTGTGTGTGTTTCTCATGAATAAATAAATATATATTTTTAAAAAGGTTAAAATTCCATGAAGATCCTATCCAAAAGTTTGAATACAGTTGATGTTGGTAAGACCTGACTTAAGCAGGGATTTATTTGCATTACTGATTCAGCGTAAATAATCCCACTGGAAGGAGAATTTAGAATATTTACAAAAATTATGAATGCAGATTTGTGTTTCTCTTTCAGCACAAATTTCAGCACATTATTGAAATCCAAATAATGAGAACAAGACAGAAAATTCTGCCCCCTGTCCTCTCTTCCAGCAATATTGGCCCCCTTTCTGACACATCTATGCAGGCAGTTCCTGCTAAGGGGTTACCCATGAGTTGTCATTCAGGCCATTCCTCATACTATGAATGTTCTCCCAAATATTCCTAAATAAAATTCTTCCCTCCTTCAGGTTTTTGTTCACGTGTGACTGAGCCATGCCCTGACCCTATTAGCACATTTATATGGCAAAATGATCCTTGGTGGAATCTCTTTACTTATCGAATAAAGAGAGAAATTAATTCCATCAGTGAAAAATTAAGGCAAAATAAGTATCTGAGAATAGATCTGTTTAAATTGAACCAGAGGAGGATTTTTCAGAGAAGCTTTTGGTGTTCTTAAAGAAGATCTTCAGTAAAGTTAATGGAGCATTGCAGACTTCCCTGAATTCATGATAGAAGTCATATTCTACAAGCTATAGTTGAAACTGCTTTTCATTTCTTAATGAGGAGAGTGCTCTGTAAAACTTTTTTCTCACTGGGTTTTGTTTTTCTACATTATTGACTTTTCATTGTATTTAAATAGCAAGACATGACAGGTACTGGATGCCCGGGTGGTAGTATATATATTTGGTGTAAAGAATAAATGACTTTTGGAACCCCAATATACAACATTTTAACAAATGTTAAAATACCTCATTGCTTTAAGAAACAGAAATCTTATATTACCAGAAAAATCAAACTAGTTTAGGGTCTGAAATATTTCTCAACAAATACACCACAATGCACATAATAGTTGAAGCACCTTTTCTCTTTTGTACTGTGGAATCACTGGCAAATTGCACACTGTGGCATTTAAACTCTACCAGAAAAGCTTTCAGTGATAGTTACAACTTTTGAAGACTATATCTAAAATAACTTTTCCTTTGACCAGCAAATAACCCTTAGTACCTAACACTGTACCCAGGAAGAAGACAAAGCCAGAATATTCTTGCAATTGCTTTGCAGCAGCCATGTTATAAGTGAAAGACCACCACCACCATCATCACCACCACCACAAGGTAAACGTCTTAGAGTACTTTCCAGTGAGTTTTTGCCATGAAGGAAAATATCTTACCTTTCTTCTTATTTTGCTTTCATTAATTGTAAAGTTACACTGACATAGAGATGGGAATATCTCAGAGAAATCAAGAATACTTAAAATATTTTGTTAAATTTCACTCTTAGAAGGAGCAGACCAACATAAAAACACAATTAAAATTTTGAGGTGAAAATACTGGAATTCTACAAGATAAAGACAGTCTTTGTATAAATATAAATTCAAAATATCGTTAATGCAGTGGTGATAATTATTGCTTGGCAATGAATTAAGTACAGACCAGAGAGTCAGTTTACCAGGGTCATCTTGCTAGATGAAGATGGTTGGAAAATACCTACATGTGCCTCAGGTTTTCTGTGTGTGAACTGGACCATCTACCACTTTGTTATTTTTTTTTAACATTAAATTTTTTTCATCAAAAAAAAGAAGCAGGCTAAGGTAATATTTTTATCATGTTTTCTGTAAAAGGAACATAGTATTTTTTATTAGTAAAAAAACATAATCAAAAATTGTATCAGTTGGAAGGCTATCATCAAAAAGAGCCTCTTTCTGAAACTGGACTATTGCATGTGGAAAATCTATTACCTCCTATAAAAACCTGTGCAGGATAAAACAAGAGACCAGCTGTGTAACTGTACGATTCTCTTTCTGGATCTTTGTGATCCCTTCATTTTTCACTTTTACTCTGCCTTGCATTTCATGTGTCTCTGTCCCCAGATATACAATGGCTGCATGTTTGCTGGTATTTGTTTCCTAAGCATAAATTCCATAGAAAATCTAATGGATCTTGTTGAAATATATCTATACCTATATCTATCTATATCTATATCTATATATCTATATCTATATCTATATCTATATCTATATCTATATCTATCTATTCAGCTAAAGGCACTGCTAAGAGAATAAAAGGACACAGATTGAGAGAAAATATTTGCAAAAGATATATCCAATAAAGAACTGTTGAGACGCCTGAGTGGCTCAGTGGTTTAGTGCCTGCCTTCGGCCTAGGGTGTGATCTTGCAGTCCTGGGATGGAGTCCTACATTGGGCTCCCTGCATGGAGCCTGCTTCTCCTTCTGCCTGTCTCTCTCTCTCTCTCTCTCTCTCTCTCTCTCTCTGTTTCTCTGTGTATCTCATGAATAAATAAATAAAATCTTAAAAAAAAAAACAACTGTTATCCAAAATATACAAGAATCCTTAAAATTCAACTGTAATAAAACAGCAACCCAATTAAAACATGGGCCAAAGGCTTTAACAAACGCCTCAGCAAAGAAGATATACAGGTGGAAAATAAGCATGTGAAAAGATGCCCCACATCATATAGCATCAGGGAAATGCAAATTAAAATGGTGAGAACACTACTACATACCTATTAGAATGCTACAAATCTGGAATACTGTCAACATCAAATGCTGGCAAGAATGTGGAGCAAATAACTTTCATTCATTGCTGGTAGAAATGTTGAATGGAAGAGCCACTTTGAAAGACAGTTTGGCAGTTTCTTAACAAAACTAAACATATTCTTACCATACGGTCCTGCACTTGTGTTTCTTGGTAATTACCCAAAGGAATCGAAAACATGGCCATACAAAAGCCTGTACAGGCTTCTTTACAGCAGCTTTATTTACAGTTGCCAAAATCGGGAAGCAATCAAAACGTCCTTCAGTAGCTAAATGGATAAACTGCAGAATAATCAGACAAACAGAACATTATTCAGGACTAGAAAGAAAGAAAATATCAAGCCATGAAAAGACATGGAGGAACCTTAAATGCATATTACTAGTTGAAAGAAACTAGTCCGGAAAAGCAGTATAGCATGTTTTCAACTATGTGACAGTCTGACGAAGACAAAATTATGGAGACATGGAAAAGATCAGTGTCATGATCTCATGATCTTTGCCTAAACCCACAGAACACACCTCGAAGGTGACCTGTAACGTAAACTTGTCTTTGGGGATGGTGGTGTGGCAGTGTAAGTTTATCAGTTGTCACAACTGTACCAGTCTGGAAGGAGATCTAATGTTGACAGTGACAGTGTGGGGCCAGGAGTCACATGCTAAATGTCTGCTCCTTCCTCTCTCTTTTGTTATAAACTTAAAGCTGCTAAAAACAATAGATACAATCTAAGATAGAAAAGAAAAATGAACAGCCAGATTTGGGGAACAAAGAAAGAATTCCAAATTTAGTATTAAATGGAGAGGCTAAACAGCAGGTCAGGAAAAGCTGAATGTTAAATGAATGGATAGAAAATAGAGCTAAATTATTTACTCAGAGAAACTTACAAAGAAAAATGGTACACACAAAAACCAACAAATAAAACCCCTAGAGGAGGAGAGGTTTTAAGATTTGTCCAATCAGAAGCTAAGAAGAAAGAAGAAAGCAGATAGAGGGTAGTAGTATTTGAATAGATAAGAACTAAGAAGTTGCATAAAGTAAGGAAAGGCAGGATTTGCTCAACAAGAACACATCATACCAAGCAGGTTCATATAAAGGAGGTCACCATTTATAACTCCTCATATATGTGTACATAGAATATATTTCATAATAATAAATTTTACATACATTAAATACATGTTACATATTAATATATACATATAATTGAATAAATAAATTAATAAAAGGAAAAAAGCATAAAACATGTTTATTTGTGGTAAACATATAGTTAATAATTAAATTGATATTATAATATGATCTAATAATGCAGAGGAATACTTAATAAATGCAATGATAGTAATGGCAGGTAATATTTATGAGATTGTGCCTACTAGGCACACTGTGTAAAGCTTTCAACATGTATTGTCTCTTTTATTTCCCCTCATAATCCTATTTTAGAAAAGATATTTCTTGATGTTCCGTGGTCGTATAGGCATCAAATCTCAGGGCTATTCAATTCCCAAGAGTCTAGGTTCAATAATTGAACTTAATTCTTTTTGGCTATTTTTAATCTTTTATTTCAAATGCTCCCATATCTAATTGTTTTAAGAAGTAGAGGGATAATTAAATAACAGCACTCTAGTTTTGCAAGTTTATTTTTGCTCCAGATACCCTCAAAGTATGAAAAGTATATGAAAATAATTTGTTTCCTTGAGTAAATCTTCTGAACTGTATATATCATATATATCTGGTATTTTTCCCCCTCATTTCTGGTAGTTAGCCATAATTTTTGCTATCACTATTTGTCTTTATAGAAGGAAATTTCTATCTGGATCTCCGCTGATTAAAATTCATGTGTGTTTTTGGAATTACAAGGGAGTCGGGGGAATGAGCCTGTGGGACATACAGGCACAATTAGCAACTTCAGTAGAAAATTCGGTCTGAATTTGAGTTATCCCTTTCTCTTGAAACTTCTACCTTCATCTTGGCATTCCTTTTCTGGTCGACATGCCCCCCATGCTACAGTCAGTGTGACATCTAGGGATATCTGTAGTTTCTGGTTTATTGCCACATCTTTGCTTTGGTTATTATTTTTACTAAATTTAGCTCACTGGCTACAAAATCAACCACACAGTTGTTTGTCTGGTTGTTTCTTTGCTTCTTTCTTTCTATCTCCTCCCCAGAAGTTTCAACCTGAAGGTTGTTTCTTTATGTTAATTAGTGAGACATCTAGAACAGACAACTAATGATCATGATGATCTGTGTTGTCCCTCCTTTAGTCATTTATTAACTGGATGTCATGTGTTGTGCAAACGGACTTCAGATATATTTGCTGCTTTCCTTGGGCTTCCTGTATATGCAGTTGTCTTCTGCGATAAAGAAAGATACATCATCATTTAGGTTCTTCAAAAGCATTTTGGTTTCCCTCTTCAAACGGTGCATGGTGCCAGACACCTGGGGGGGTGTACCGGTAGCCAGAATCCTCCCTCAAATTAATCCAAATTTCACTGCAATGTATGTGGTAAATGATCTTCTTGATATGTGGTGGGGATCTATATTCTATTTTAATCAAATGTGGAATTTTTTATAGTTTAATTACTGTCTCCCTGTGGTTTTGAGAGAAGAGTAAGCTATTTTTAATTTTAACTTGTGCAGATTTTACAAGAAGCGAATGATATTAATTTAGATCAATGCAATTGATGGCCTAGTAAAAGAGCAGGTCTAAAAAAAAAAAAAGCCAACAGAACAAAAACAAAAACAACAAATTATTCCATTCATTTGCCACTCCTAAAAAGAAAAGTAAGCATTTTAAGCTAATGTTCATTTTCTTTCCTATCCTTCTCTTACACTACGACTGTGTATGTTTTAGTGTAACCATCTGTTTTAGAACCCATTTGAGTCCACATGACACCTATTACTTAGATTTATAAGACAGGTAATATTTAGCCAAATTAGCAATCAGAATGCCTGAATGTTTTAACATCATTTATAATTAACTGCTGGGTGTAATAACAAATAGAAACAGCAGCTGCAACAAAACTCCGATTAGGCAGTCAAAATGGGAATAATTCAAATTTATGGAAGGCCCCAAACTCATCTTCAAGCATGGAATAACATCTCAGTAATAATTCACCCTGTCCACTGTGCACCAACATCCTGAGCCAGTTAGAGAATACTTTCAGAAAATGAGGCCTCATTCCAAATCAACCTCAATCATTCTTTGAACCTCAGGATGAGATCTAATCTGAAAGTTGTATTTAGCCCTAGATGCACAAATTATTTGCAGTGGCCAAGAATATGGAATCTAGGAAATAACTTAGATTATTCAAGAATAACCTCTGAAACTTCTGTTGGGTGCATCATATCCAATCCACACTGCCTATGAGTAGATTAATGTTTCAGACTAAGTGGGGAGAGGTATTATTTTACTAAAAGAATTTCACATGCTCTGGAGAGATCATTTTAAAGGGACAGATACTAGTAGCTCCTGCTTCTATAGTATTTATTACATACTAGACACTGCTATAAAAACTTTGCATAAAATAACTTTTCTGTATCTACAGCTCTATTAGGTGTTTTATTATTTCTCTCCTTTTACAAATGATGATATTGAGACACAGAAAACATGAGAAGCTTGCTCAGGATGGAACATTAACTACAAGCTAGAGCTGAGTTTCAAAATCAGGTTGTCTGTTTCAAGACTTTAAGCCCAACCACGGTGATATCCTGCCTTTCTACAATAGACAAACCCACATTCTCGGTAAATGAAAGGTGCAGCTAACTAACCAATTAACTAACAAAGTAAATTTTAAAAGAACCCTCAAGAAATCAATATATACATAGAATATTTTAATAGAATGAATAGTCTAAATCAAATCTGAAAATAAAATAATACTCAAAAAAAGAAATTTCAGGGAAAAAAAATGAGAAACATCAATTCAGATGCTAGAGATGTTTAAACAATAACAGAAATGTAGCCACTTTATGTCAATAGGGAAGAAGAAAAGATTCTGATGATTGCTGCTTCTTGCCATATTATAGAAGATGTCCTAATTAGTACAGTAAGAAAAAATATGTAAATAGCCATATAAGGAGTTTAAAGCAGATGTAGAACTGACTTTTTTTAGCAGCTAAGATAATATTGTAAGTAAAATATAAAATTACGTATATAATTAGAATTATTATCTATATTTACCCATACTTCTAAATACCAGTTAATATGAAAATACATATCTACATTAAACTGTTTGTAAAACATATGTAGACATACCAAGAACTAAAAATTGTAAAACCAGGCAATCTTGAAAAAGACAATGA